>NC_090034.1:62567410-62927176 GCF_037176765.1 Anolis sagrei | reverse complement strand
TATCCATCCACAGAGCCATCAGCTGCATGAGAGTTTGGGTCTCCCAGAGTCTCTCTAATATGCACCAGGACTCCCTCACCTACATTCACCTATTTACTCCCTGCCTCTTTTTATCTTGTGTGCTACAGGTTTGCAAAGATGTCATCCTAGGAATTAGGTCACTCAGCTAAAGAAAACTGAATCAATAATTTGAAGATGAATAGTTTGATTGCTGAACTGGCTAAATTCATGTTGCTATTTATATGTATTTACTTGTTGATTGATTTGTTCCCTACATTGCTGGAACTGTCCAACAATGTAGGGAAGAAATAATTCTTTGGGTAGCATACAGAGAAAATAAGAACAGGATGGAAATCACAAAATTTGCATCTGCATTATTTGAGTCTACATTGTATGGCAGTGTAGATTTGCATCTGCATTATTTGAGTCTACATTGTATGGCAGTGTAGATGTGGCCTCACTCTGAGCTTCTAGGAACCATAGATTATCCCAATGTCATGGCAAGCAAAAGTCGTAAGAGAAGAGTAACATGGCTATGTTGAGAGAATATGATAAGTATCAAACAGATAAGTATTGAAGGCCTGGCTGAGCCTGGGAAAATGTTCTGTTGAGAGGTGTTAAGATGTGCCTGGTTGTTTCCTCTCTGCTGTTTTGCTCTCAACAGAACATTTTCCCAGGCTCAGCCAGGCCTTCAAATGCTAATGAAGGTGGTCAGCTGAAACATTCACACCTAGCGTCAGCAGAGAGCTCTTTGCCCACCCCAGTCATTCCACAGATATATAAACCCATTTTCCTATTTCAACAGACCTCACTACCTCTGAGGATGCTTGCCATAGATGCAGGCGAAACATCAGGAGAAATGCCTCTAGAACATGGCCCTATAGCCCGAAAAAAACCTACAAGAACCTAGTGATTCCAGCCATGAAAGCGTTCGACAATACATTATTATATTTATCTATTACCTGCCCAGAGGTGGCCCTAGGTAATTTTCGACAGTAAGCAAACAGTATTTCCCCCCCCCCCCCCCCCCACCACCACCACCGCCAATCATTGATAATATATTTTCTGTTCGTCATGGGAGTCCTGTGCGCCATATTTGGTTCAATTCCATCATTGGTGGAGTTCAGAATGCTCTTTGAATGTAGGTGAACAATACATCCCGGTAACTACAACTCGCATATGTCAAGGTCTATTTTCCCCCAAGAGCACCTCAAGAGCGCCCCTGGGCAAAATCAACTATACTGCGAATGCTTACTTTGCGTAATGGGTTGAGCCGCCCCTGTACCTGCCTTTCTAGTAACAGTGTGGTAAAAACAGAATTAAAATACAATAAATAAACTTAAAATTGCCTTTAAATCTCATAGCTCTCCCCCCCCCCCCCAATCCACCCAACCTCTTCTTACTTCAACATCTGCAAGGCAAATGGCAGGAATGGGGTCATATAGGTCAGAAAACTTAGACGAGGCCTTAATCCACAGCAGGAACAAGTTCCATATCAGGTCTCTTGTATGATAAAATAAATATTTCATTTGAGCATATTCTTATTAAAATGCATGAATAATATGTCATCATGATATCATTTGGACTCATGTGCAGCTCTACAATTGTCTTCAGGAAAAGAGGTCAGGTTTTAAAATGCATCCAGGATGTTTTTCCTCCCTATTTTATTTAACATTTCCTCCCCTCTGTTTCTGACGGACACCTTCTCCATACATTTTATCCAATTCTGACAGTGTACAAATATTTAAATGTTGTGTTAATTTATGTTCCCTTTGTCACAACCCAGTCAAGAGTTTGCATGAGCACTGAGAATTTTTGAAGATGGGTTTTTGCTTCCAAGTAAGAGGCAAAATTGTTTTATTTTTATTTTTGATGCCAAAGGAACATGTTTCACAGACAGGATTTTAAAAGTGACATTTTTGGGTTGAGAGATGATCAAGAGTAGAAAATTAGTACACTATTTCCGTTTGAGAACTGCAGCATCCATGAAAGGCTGTACCATCTAATGTAATGGTTAGGAATATATGAACTCCCTATGGACCAGAGAGAGATTGCTTGCAATTGCTTTAAACACAGGACAAAAAATACAGATGCAAACAAAAAAATGCAAAATACAAAAACATCTATGCTAATGTATATGAAGATACAAATTTGGACAACATTATTGTAATCTAAATGCAAATATGACATGTGCCCTATAGTGGTGAAGACCATTTACAAAGATGATGCTGTTTGTAGAAATCAGGTGATTTATAAGCACAAAAAGTAGATATAATTTTAGTAGACCATGCAATGCTATTAAAGATTTATAATTGCTGTGAGTTTTCAGGTTCCTTAAAATTCATAAACAATCATGATTGTCCAAACATTGTTGTTGTTCATTCGTTCAGTCGTCTCCGACTCTTCGTGACCTCATGGACCAGCCCATGCCAGAGCTCCCTGTCGGCCGTCACCACCCCCAGCTCTTTCAAGGTCAGTCCAGTCACTTCAAGGATGCCATCCATCCATCTAGCCCTTGGTCGGCCCCTCTTCCTTTTGCCTTCCACTTTCCCCAGCATAATTGTCTTCTCTAGGCTTTCCTGTCTCCTCATGATGTGGCCAAAGTACTTCAACTTTGTCTGTAGTATCCTTCCCTCCAGTGAGCAGTCGGGCTTTATTTCCTGGAGGATGGACTGGTTGGATCTTCTCGCAGTCCAAGGCACTCTCAGAACTTTTCTCCAACACCACAGCTCAAAAGCATCTATCTTCCTTCGCTCAGCCTTCCCTAAAGTCCAGCTCTCACATCCGTAGGTTACTACAGGGAATACCATGTCCAAACATTAGGGGATAATAAAAGGAATACCATGTCCAAACATTAGGGGATAATAAAAGAAGCAAAGAGTTAACAAATCTAGTAAAGCAGACTGGTTACCTTTGGTTGCGAGATTATTACTGCACACTGATCAAAGAGAAGAGGAGTTAAAGCATCACCTTTCAGTTTTCTGGATGCTCCGTTGTGATTTCCATCTATTGCCACCAACCAAAGAGCTCCCCAACACCCTGAGGACTCGTTCTACTTATTACTTTTTTGACAAACATATTTCGGAAATGTCCACTGAACACACCTGCCAGCTAAAAGCTGAAGTTTATAGTGCATGACCATGACACACATCATCAATGTTTGGCTGCGCCCATGTGTTCAGTCCCACCTGCCCACTCCAGCCAAAGGGTGATAACACCATCTGAACCTTTCAAATATTATAGCCTTGAGGAAGATCCCCATTCTTCCCATGTACCCCTCTACTAACAACCCTCGAAATTCCAACTTAGCTCTGTTGAGACATTTAGAATGTCAGCTAAAGAGACATATAAGGAGGCCCGTTTTGAATCATATGCAGGAGACTGAGCCTTTTCAGACCAGCACTCTTACACTTGATTTCATCTGGTGCCAGGCATGTAGCTGGGGGGGGGGGGGCTTGAGGGGCTTCAGCCCTCCCCCCAAATTCTCAGGGTGATCCGCGAGAAGGCCTTACTGATATGTGGCACAGTGGTGTCCCTGTCCGCGCCTGGGCCCTCGATGCACTCTCTTTCCTTTTCAGTGTCCCTAGTTTCAGCCTTCGGTGCCAGGAGAGGAAGGAGAGTGCAGCGACAGCCCAGGTGCCAAAGAGGATGCCGCCACACCAGACCATTCAGAAGTCACAATAGGCCTTCGCGCCCGTGCACCAGAAGGCCTTCATGTCTGTGCACTGAAGTCTCGCCACACTCGTGGCTGGGAGTGTAGTGTGTTGAGCCTGATGGCTGCCTTCTGCGACTCTCAAGATCCAGGTAAACAACAACTCCTATTTGAAAAAGGGCAATCATTCCCCAATCGCTGCCTCTATGCACAGTTAGGCACATTGGCTCTATGTACCAAGTTTAGTCCAGATCCAGCGTTGGCTTGGTTCAATGCCCTCTGGATAAGGGTGCACTACAACTCCCAGATCCAAAGTCAATCACCACCAATCCCTGCCTGTCCTGTATACAAGGGAGGAGGGAAAGATGCACGTCTCTGCCCCCTACTCTCTCGCACTGCGTGCACCATCCTCAGCAGCAGTGGTGGGAAAAGGCACGCATGGAGCAAGGGAGAAGGGAAAAGTGTGCACCTTTCCCACCTCCCTCGCTCCACGCGCACCTTCCTTGGCTGCAGCTGCGAGCAACGGTGCAAGGTCAGATGTGAACAGAGAGTTGCCGCCTCAACACAGGCTTCTCTAAACAATTGCATGGCGTATTGAACCCAGGCTAGACGTGTCTGAAAAACTCGGCTTATATTTGAATATATACGGTAAGTCCCAAAATACAGAATGAGATAATTTCAATCAGTTCCGGTTAATGACAGAACAGATTGTTGCTAGAGTCAACAAGTCTGATTGCTTCTCCATTCTGGCTGATGAAACTATGGATGTATTGGCAACAGAGCAGCTTTCGTTATGTCTTCGCTATGTAGATTTAAAGGAAAACTTACCAGTCATCCGAGAAGATTTTGTAGTATTTATACCCAATTTCACTAAAATTATCCTAGAAAAATGCAATATGTTGAAATTGGAGAAGAACAAGTGTGCAGGGCAGGACTACAATGGAGTTGCCACCATGGCTGGCCATCTAACTGGAGTTCAAACAAGAATTCGAGAAACATACCCCAAAGCAAGATATTTTCATTGTGCAAGTCATCAATTTCATTGTTAGCCTGTTTGTTTGTGAACAACTCTTCAGCCTTACTTTGCCCCTATCAATGTTTCTTCAGGAAAAAAAGTCTTAGTATGGCATCTGCCATAAACCACACTAAGTCACTGTTAAAGTCTTTAGAAATTTTTAGAGCAGATACAAAAGATCATTTTGTAAAACTCTTTGACGTAACAAGAACAACATCTGAAAAAATATTTCAAAGCAACTTGACTATTCCAAGGCAAAGTTCAAGACAGGTGCATCGGGCAAATCCAGGGACTAATTCTGTAGAAGATTCTTTTAGAGTTCCGGTGTTCACACCATGTGTCGATTCACTCATACAGAACATTACTGAAAGGTTCATGTCAAATGAAGACATTTTAATCAGTTTCCAGGTTCTCCTCCTTGGGTTTTCAGGTCTAGTCAAAGTTCACCATATGGAACAACTGTCAGAATACTTTGAAAAGGACGCAGCACTTGCTTCCGTCAAGGCCGAGTACATAATGTGGTGTAATATTACACCATCAATTAAGAAAGATACTGAGGTACTTAAAATGTTGGAACTGTTTGACAAAACCTACTATCGGTCAATAAATTTCCTTTTGACTGTGTTAGCTACTCTACCAGTAATGACATGCAGTGTGGAAAGATCGTTTTCAACCATGAAGAGAGTGAAAAGTGTATCTAGAAGTTTAATGACAGACCAGAGATTTAGTGGACCAGCAATGATTTCCATCCGTCGGGACATCACTGTCAAACCAGAAAACGTAATTGACAAAATGGCCGGGGAGAAGAAAAGAAGACTGTTGCTGTAAAGTAAAAAATAAGTCAAAACGTATTCTAAAATTTTGTTAACGAAAGTAAATAAATAAAATTTATTATTTAAACTGTTATCTTTATTCATATCATGGTCTGATCACCATGCTCAATATATCCCATATGCATGGGGGTATTGGGATAACAATACAAAACGTTTGCTAGGGTAGATCCTCTCTCACTCAGATTCAGCCCCCCCCCCCCCCAAATCAAAATCCTGGCTACAGGCCTGTCTAGTGTATATACACATAAGCATCTCATGTCCATGTTCTTGAATATTGGTATAATATATAGTGCATACAGTTCTTTTGACTGCGCCTTATCCTTTTATACAGTCTTTTTATTAATGCCATTTTATTAATTTTTGTTGCTCAAAACCTCCCACCCCCACCTCCCACTGCCCAGGCCACATATTTTCTCTATATCTTTATCTCAAACTTGGTTGGTGGGAACAAGAGAGCAGGCCTTCTTGGTGGCAAATGCCCTCCAATCCTGGAACTCCCTTCTTCTTCCTCTTCCCAATGAAGCCAGAATGGCCCCTTCCTCCCTGCTCTCCTTCATACTGGCACCTTACATACAGTCAGGCTTTTAAGAAGAAGGTGTTTAAGATCTAATCAGGGGCTGCTGTGGTTTTTAACTTTGAATTTGGTTTAATGATTTTTAACTGGGATTTTTAAAAATACTGTTTATATTTAATCTTGTTTTAATGTTTGTTTATTTGTATATTTTAAATTGTATGCCTATGCTTTTTTGTCAAGCTGAAGCCGATGGGAACTTTTGGAGGGTTTACCCCAGGAGGAGAGACCCTGAGACCCCACCAAAGAGGGATCGCTACTTTGGCGAGCAAAGAGAAGCCTGATTTTCAGCAATTTTTGTTTCCCTAAATTCCCAGAAAAAGTCTCACCAAAGTTGAAGAAGCGCCACCGAGATGTTTTTATTAGCGATTCAGCCGAAAAGGATGCAATGCCGCAATCATTCGCCAAGCATAGCATGTGGTTACAGAATAAATGGCATTTTTATAGGAAATACAGAGTTATGAGTTTCAAAATTCCCGCTCCCTGCCCTCCTCCTGTCTCGACGGTGATTGGCTGGCGTGATAACAGCTGGGAGGAGGCTTGGCTGCCCTCCCCGCACCAGAACCAATCACAGAGCTCCTGTGGCGCACTGGAGCCTATCAGGAAGCTCCTGCCGCCTCGGCGCTCTGGCGAATCAAAAGGAAGGGAGGCGGGACGAAAGGAAACAATGCTTTCTTGAGTGGATTATGGAATTCCAATGTCCTGGGGCTTCTTGAGTCTGGGATCGGCCTTCTAAATAAACTAACTTTATTGTTCTTAGATGGGTCTGTGATAAGTAATCCGAGTTTTCCTGTCGCAATCAGATATGACACAAAGATCTACAGCTACTGCCTCCTCCCACAAATTGGCCCACGCTCCCCCAGGTGGCTCTAGATCTGTAAATATGGAGGAGAGAGTACACCCCCAAGATCCCAGAGCCTGGGACTCAAATATAAGAACTGTGGGCATAAAAGAGAGAGTGTCTTCCCAATCTACGGGAGTTAAGAACTCATTCCAGCACTCTCGAGGGAATCTGGTCCCGACATCCTCTAGATTATCCCCCCACCCACAATGCTGGCCGAGTACTCTGGCCTTTACACCTGCTCTTCACCACTCTGAGGGCCCCATTTATGACCACTTGTTAATTGGCCTCATCTCCTTTTCTGATGGCCAGTCGAACACTAGGCACCTAATCTGTGCTGCAGAACCTCCAAGAGAAGTAGGTCTGTGTACATGGATTCCTACGATCTCTGGGAGGGGGAGGTATGATGGTAGGCGCAGGCCGAATACTAGAGGGAGGCTGAGTCGGCGGGAGACTCGGCCTCCCTTTGACCTGCGGCCTATCCCCAGGTACATCTGTGACAGGCAACCAGTTTCCTCCCCTCCTACTCTGGTGTTAGTGAATGCTAGGTCCATAAGGAACAAAACTGCTACTATCAGGGATTTTCTTAATGATCAGGGAGCTGACCTAGTGTGTATTACTGAAACTTGGATCCAAGAGGGGGATGAGATCCTACTCCAGGAAACAACATCTCCAGGTTATGTAATCACTCACCAGATGCGGACTGGGAGGCGGGGGGGGGGGGTGGCTATGCTCGCCCGAGAAAGTTTTTCTCTTAGGACAGTTCCTGTGCTGAGCATCTCCGGCATTGAAAGTGTTGGCCTGGTGTGGGATTCCTTTGAGAGTATAGCCTTTCTCCTAGTGTACCGTGCAGTCTATCCCAGCTGCTTGAGACTGTGTTGGAGTGGTTCTTGAGGTTCCCCAGACTTATCATTTTTGCTGGCAAATGACCCCCACCTGTTAGTGTCTGAGAGCTATCATTTCTCTCTATCAGATGCAATAAACTCCAGGATGGAATTTCTGAATGATTCTTTTATCTGGGAGTAATGCAGATCAAATCACAAGCAATGGATCACATGAGCTGACAGAAAGGTATAAGATCCCAGAGAGTGTTCATAAATCAAGTGCGCTTGCTATTTCTCAGCAACTGTAATTCAGATAGGCTGGCAAAGCTGTATTATATGGGATTTGGTTGGCTGAAGGGAATTGAGGAATCTGCAACACGGCTGAGGAGAAATTATCTTGCGAGCAACATGTTCACTTTATTGAGAATTGGTCAGATGCTCACAAATCTTTCAAAGAGCATTTCAGGTTCTTTTATGACTACCGCCTACGATTTATTGAATGTTTCCAAGGGAAAAAGCATAATTTAAAAGGACACTGTCAGGGGCACTTTATTGCTAGGGTTTATATTTTAATCTCCTTTATTTGCAAAGTGCTCCTTGGCAGCGAATAATCTAACCCTATCTTGTTGAACTAGGCAAGTTCTCAAGTTTTATTTCTTACTGGCACTTTTGTAGCAAGTAAATAGGTAACGTACTGGAGGAATCCGCATCTCAAATTCCGTGCAGCAGGAAGTGGGAGGCGACAGAAGGGAGGCTGTGTCCGTTTCCTAGGGACAAATTGCCTTTTGTTTCATTATTTCATTTGCTTCCACCAGAATGTCATTTGCTTATTTTGCTACACGGTCATGTGAATGAGGGTTCATGTATTCTCCAATAGCCATTTATTTTATAGTTCACATAGAATCATAGAATCAAAGAGTTGGAAGAGACCTCATGGGCCATCCAGTCCAACCCCCTGCCAAGAAGCAGGAATATTGCATTCAAATCACCCCTGACAAATGGCCATCCAGCCTCTGCTTAAAAGCTTCCAAAGAAGGAGCCTCCACCACACTCCGGGGCAGAGAGTTCCACTGCTGAACGGCTCTCACAGTCAGGAAGTTCTTCCTCATGTTCAGATGGAATCTCCTCTCTTGTAGTTTGAAGCCATTGTTCCGCGTCCTAGTCTCCAAGGAAGCAGAAAACAAGCTTGCTCCCTCCTCCCTGTGGCTTCCTCTCACATATTTATACATGGCTATCATATCTCCTCTCAGCCTTCTCTTCTTCAGGCTAAACATGCCCAGTTCCCTAAGCCGCTCCTCATAGGGCTTGTTCTCCAGACCCTTGATCATTTTAGTCGCCCTCCTCTGGACACATTCCAGCTTGTCAATATCTCTCTTGAATTGTGGTGCCCAGAATTGGACACAATATTCCAGGTGTGGTCTCACCAAAGCGGAATAGAGGGGTAGCATTACTTCCTTAGATCTAGACACTATGCTCCTATTGATGCAGGCCAAAATCCCATTGGCTTTTTTTTGCCGCCACATCACATTGTTGGCTCATGTTTAACTTGTTGTCCACGAGGACTCCAAGATCTTTTTCACACGTACTGCTCTCGAGCCAGGCATTGTCCCCCATTCTGTATCTGCATTTCATTTTTCCTGCCAAAGTGGAGTATCTTGCATTTGTCACTGTTGAACTTCATTTTGTTAGTTTTGGCCCATTTGTGTTCTCGTTGGGTTATTTTGATATTGTTATTATTACTATTATTATTTTGATAACATGCAGCCTGGAACTTATTTTTGGAGCTGGTTCTAGAGACTCCTGTTATTGACCAACAGTGGCTAGGTTCAAGGGTGAGGAATTGTTTCAGTTCAATGACAAAATCTAGTTTTGGGGAAACTGGCCCATGGTGGTGGAGGGGAAGCGAAGGGCAGAAAGACAGAAGTTACTCTGCTACAAAAATTTGGTTGGTTGGCACCATATTTTCTTGACTTCACTATACTTGGCCACACATTTCCCCGGTGCATTATTTTCAGCCATAGCACCATGGCCATTCTGTGCTCCCCCCCCCAGCCCATCATGCATATGAATAAATGCATTTTCTGTTAAGTGGAAGTGTGCTCATACCAATACACTGATATGCAAATATGCACATACTTATTTGTAAAAACCCAGCCCAGGAAAAAAATCACTTCCTCGCAAAAATGATCACCTCCCAACAACTAGTTCTACTCATCATTAATTCCCCCCTCCCTAAAAACACAGCAAAGTGATGTTGCTTGGGGCGGGGCATGCCTAAAAGTCTACATCTTGTGCAAAACTTCAGGGTAAAAAGCAAGGTTTTATTTAATTAATTTGAATCCAAATGTTTCATCACAGGACTGAGAGGGGATATGATAGCCATGTATAAATATGTGAGAGGAGACCACATCTGGAATATTGTGTCCAATTCTGGGCACCACAATTCAAGAGAGATATTGACAAGCTGGAATGTGTCCAGAGGAGGGCGACTAAAATGATCAAGGGTCTGGAGAACAAGCCCTATGAGGAGCGGCTTGGGGAGCTGGGCATGTTTAGCCTGAAGAAGAGAAGGCTGAGAGGAGATATGATAGCCATGTATAAATATGTGAGAGGAAGCCACAGGGAGGAGGGAGCAAGCTTGTTTTCTGCTTCCTTGGAGACTAGGATGCGGAACAATGGCTTCAAACTACAAGAGAGGAGATTCCATCTGAACATTAGGAAGAACTTCCTGACTGTGAGAGCCGTTCAGCAGTGGAACTCTCTGCCCCGGAGTGTGGTGGAGGCTCCTTCTTTGGAAGCTTTTAAGCAGAGGCTGGATGGCCATTTGTCAGGGGTGATTTGAATGCAATATTCCTGCTTCTTGGCAGGGGGTTGGACTGGATGGCCCATGAGGTCTCTTCCAACTCTTTGATTCTATGATTCTATGAAGGCTCAGAGGGAGAAAAACTCCCTACTGAACAAGCCCAGTCCCCAGCTTCAGGAAGCCACAGGGAGGAGGAAGCAAGCTTGTTTTCTGCTTCCCTGGAGACTAGGACGCGGAACAATGGCTTCAAACTACAAGAAAGGAGATTCCATCTGAACACGAGGAAGAACTTCCTGACTGTGAGAGCTGTTCAGCAGTGGAACTCTCTGCCCCGGAGTGTGGGAGAGGCTCCTTCTTTGGAAGCTTTTAAACAGAGGCTGGATGGCCATCTGTCAGGGGTGATTTGAACGCAATATTCCTGCTTCTTGGCAGGGAGTTGGACTGGATGGCCCATGAGGTCTCTTCCAACTCTTTGATTCTATGATTCTATGATTGCATTGTTAAGGAAACACTGAGCCTTTGTACTGAAACTCTGGTGACTTGTTTTAAAAGGAAATTCCTCAGCTCATACTAAAATTCAGACAGTAATGACCCTGCAACTGGGAACAATTGAAATGGGCTCCTTGGGCAGCATGCATTCAAGGCACTGATCTGTTGCTAGGACTGAAGTGCTTGTTTATTTATTATTTTTATTTACTTTATTTATATCCTGACTTTCTCCCCGAGAAGACTCAAGGCGGCTAACAATGCCACAATTTGGTCACTATGTAAAACAGAGCAAATATAAAAATTAAAAAAATAATACAGTGTGGATTTAGGTTAAAATAGAATAAATAATACACTTAAAATAGCATTTAAATCTCACAATCCCCACAAGAGTCCCACCCACATTTCCCCAAATGTCTACAGATGGAGAAAGGCCTATGGAAGGGAGAGAAGGAAGCGGATACAAGGCAACCTGGCCAGTCTCACTTGGGAGGGAGTTCCCCAACCTGGGAGGAGCAGCCACCGAAAAGGCCCAGTCAATCGTAGGTATCTCCCAGGTTCATAGAAGGAGAAGCGGCCCTTCAAATAATCTGGACCGGAACCATATAAGGCTTTGTATGTCAATTTGAATTTTGCTCGGAAACATGTTGACAGCCAGCAGAGCTGCTGCAACAGAGTTGTGCGCTCCCTGCATCCAGTTCCAGTGAACTGTCTGGCTGCTGCTCTTTGGACCAGATGAAGTTTCTGAGCACTTTTCAAAGGCAGCCCCTGTAGAGTGCATTGCAGCAGTCCAACCAGGATGGAACCATAGAAGAGGAACTATAGAAGGGGCCGGAACGTCTCCAACAAGCTCTCCTGCTCCTGCCTTTGGGGCTCCTTGTGAGGAAGACTGCAACCCCAGGCTTTGAGTCGCCTGAGGGCGGAAAAAGCGGTATATAAATAAAGTAAGTAAATAAATAAATATTTGAAAACTCATGTACCCAGGAACTGTGGAACTCCCTGTTGCAGTCATATCAATTTGAAGGCAGGGGCCTCAGCGCTCGCTGTCAACTGGACAAGCTATCTGACCTGGTAAGGCAGCTTGTGCCCATTGATTCATGATAATATGTAAACACAGGGCTTGTGCAAGCCAGCGGATCTATAACTTCAACTTAATAATTAAACAGATTGATCCATTTGCTTAACTACATGGATTGAGATGGGTAGGCCTTAGGGCTGGGCGGTTTCGTTTCGTTAATTCGTAATTCGTTAAAAATTCGTTTTTTTTTTGTTAACGAAGCGATAACGAACCATTCTGGAGCAACTTAAAAATGCTTCGTATTTCGTTATGTATTCGTTTCGTTATCGGTTTGAGGTCGTTTCGTTATTATTTCCGCATGTCTGGGGCAAGTTTTATAGTTGTTTTTTGTTTAATTAGTGAAAAAAATTATAATATGGAATGCCCTACCGGCAGACATCAGACAGGCACCTTCGCTGCTGATGTTTCGGAGAATGGTTAAGACCTGGCTTTATGAACAAGCGTTTGGTTAAGCAGTGCAACCAATCATAGGAAGACGGTAAATGGAACATAGGAATGGCACAAGGATTATGAGAACGGATCTGATTTCAACTGAGGCGTTATGTTATGTCTGTTTTGTTGATCTGTCTTGTTGATTGTTAACTGTTGTGGATTGATGCTGTTGATCCTGTTTGTTGCATTGTTATGTTTTAATTGCACTGACACTGTTTGATAATTGTACCATGTAAACCGCATTGAGTCGCCTGTTAAGGGCTGAAAAATGCGGTATAGAAATAAAGCAAATAATAATAATAATAATAATAATAATAATATCACACCAACAGTCAACAACAGAGGGAGAGGGAAGCTTCAGAAGTTCCCCCTGTCCCATTTGGAGGTTTTTTAGCGTATTGCGCGGTCGCGTCCGCCATTAACGAATCGATTCGTTATTGTTTCGTTATTGTTTTGTAAATTTTTTTACCATTTACGAAATTTCGTAAATATCGAACTTTTTTAAAAAAAAAATCGGAATCTTTTAAATATCGAAACGCACAAAACCCCAAAAAACGAATCGATTTTAGAAACAAATTTTTCCGTTGTTACCCAGGCCTAGTAGGCCTCACTCTAGTCATCAGAGCTGAAATAACATTCACATTCATGGTCCAGACTGTTTCTATATGATGAATGAGTGTTCGAGGGAATGCCATCTTGCTCCTCATCTCAAATACCAAAATACATCAGGCAAATTCTATCCCCTTCATCCCTGATTATTGATTTGATTGTGATTTCACTTTTGTGTCATTTACCGGGCTTCTGCATTTTGCTAATTTTAAGGGTTTCTGCCTAGCAACATCTGATTTCTTTTCCTGCCTTGTATATACTTCCATTGGAAAACTGGAGCTCACAGTGGTAGCAAAAGAAATATAAGGCAAAAGCAAGTATTGCTAATAAGATGACACATTAAACAATGATTCATGCTTCCATAAGGAACATGATTCGAGTTATAACCTTGAATAAACAAGCTGTGAGAAACAGTTTATAAACTCTGAACGTGTTACTTATTTAGCTACCATGGAGAAGCTGTGATATGAACCCTGGGTTGTATTTAAGTGTTTAAAGCAAATAGGCAGCATGGTGTTTTGCTAGAACTGAAGTTGTAGATCCATCAGAGTCAGTCTGTCTTCTTCTTCTTCTTCTTCTTCTTCTTCTTCTTCTTATACAAAGGAACTAAAATGCTTTAAAAATAATAATAGAAGAAATAATCAACTAAATGAAATACTAAAATAAATTTGATTTCCACTTGCCCTCCCCAGCCTGCTGCCCCTGGATGTCTTTGGCTTCAGTGCCCATCAGTCTGAGTCTGCAAGATATTGCAGTGCAATTCATCACTCCCAGTCGCCATAGAGCAGTGGTTCTCAACCTGGGGTCCCCAGATGTTTTTGGCCTTCAACTCCCAGAAATCCTAACAGCTGCTAAACTGGCTGGGATTTCTGGGAATTGTAGGCCAAAAACATCTGGGGACCCTAGGTTGAGAACCACTACCATAGAGCTATATCCGCACTCCTGGCCATTGCAGGCATCCAATGTTGGCCTCAGTGGAGGAGCCTGCAGGACCAGCAAGACGGAGGGAGGTTCCTTGTCAAGTGTGCAGCGCCTTTGCTGATACCAGTATGGAGTGTTCTTGGGAGAGTGGCTGGTTGCAGTAGCCGCAACAAGGAGGGTCTGGTGTGGGTCCGGCAGGGCCCCTGTAGCCTTGGCACACCTGGACTGCCTGGATGCCAACACAGCAACACAGCACTTTCAGCTGGGAGCACCTGGAACTGGGTTTTGTGGCAAGGATACAATCACCCCATGGAGCATGGGAGTGTCGCCTGCATAGTTTAAAACTGCTGTCATTGTCCCTGGTCTCTCCAAGGGAGCATTTTCAATATACCTTTGGATAAAACTACATGTTAGCACATATGCATAAACACAAAGTTGGAGAAAACCCTATAACCAAGAAAAGGCAAACTCTGAAGCAGGCCCATAGCCAGGATTTAGTTTCGGGCGGGGGGGGGGGGGGGGGTGGGAGGGGCTGAATTTTTTTCAGGGGGGGTTTTGGGGGGGCTGAGTTTTTGGGGGGGGGGCTGAGTCTGAGTGAAAGAGGGTCTAGCCTAGCAAACCTTTTGTATCATTACCCCAATACCCTCATGCATATGGGATATATTGAGTATGGTGATCAGATCATGATATGAATAAACATAACAATTTAAATAATGCACCATTAAGGCCTTTTCACGAACCACCATGAAAATTTCGGGGGGGGGGGGGCTGAAGCCCCCCGAGCCCCCCCCCCCAGCTACATGCCTGCTCTGAAGGCTAAATTGAGATGACTCATGTGACCGCCTGCTCACTCTGCTGTGGGCCAGCTCTATACGGGTATTTCCAAGGTACCTGTTGTCCCCCTTTATTTCAGTTATTTAGCTTCACCCCACATTTGAATTGGGTTGTTCTATAAACAGAGGAAACTCCATATAGCAGGCACTCTTTTGACTGCCTCTCCTTCTATGAACCGGTGTGGGTCTTGAGATATGCTAGAAAGGCCCTTCCCTCGGTCTCACCACCATCTCAAGCATGGTTGCTGGGAATGAGAGAGGAGGCCTTCTCACTGGTAGCTCCCCAGCTCTGGAATGCCCTCCTTAGAGGAATTAGATTAGACCCAAATCTCCAAATCTTCCATTCACTCCTTAAACATGGCTATTTACACAGGCCTTTGACGTGGAGTAATGTACTATGGTCATGTGATGATGTCGACCATTGTTATTTGGCACTTTAGTTTGTGTTTGAAGAAACCCAATGACCCACAGGTTGAAGAAGAAGGCATCGAGGTACCGGGATTGCGCCACCGGGATTGTGGCGCAGCTGGCTGAGTGTCAGCTGCATTAAGATCACTCTGACCAAAAGGTCATGAGTTCGAAGCCAGCCCGGGCTGGAGTGGGTGTCCAGCCATTTTGTAGCCCGTTGTCGACCTTTGCAACCCAAAAGACAGTTGAATCTGTCAAGTAGGAAAATAAGGTACCACCTTGTGTGGGAGGCTAAATTTAACTAATTTATGAGGCCATACAGAAAAAAGACTCTGGGGAATGTGGAATGCGGAAGAACTTCATTGGTGTCGTTGATGGACGATGAAAAGCAGCAGCTCCCCTGGCGGCCAGAAAAAAAGTTAAATAGCCTCGGTGTATTTGTCTGTTAAACGTTGTTTGTCAAACTGGCATTGAATGTTTGCCATATATGTGTTTACTGTAATCTGCCCTGAGTCCCCTGCGGGGTGAGAAGGGCGGAATATAAGAACTGTAAATAAATAAATAAATAAATAAATTATTCAATCAGCTGGTTGAGATCACAGTCCACTCATCCTGCCAAAATAAGCTGAGATACCATACATGACGAAAATAAGCATTCTAATACAGTACAGATTCAAAAGTCCCCGCTGTCCTCAGCTGGACCCGGCTTGCCTGTGATTCGCCAAGGTCTGATGATATCAAGGAAGTTTCACTGCAGAGGCGGGACTGCAGTGCTCACTGGCCAATAGAAGAGCGTTCCTCGCCTCTGATGCAGATGCAGGGCTCTCCAATGACTGAGGAAAGGCCAGATGGAAACTTTAGACAATAGCTCATAGTATCATGACTGAGTTACACTGTACCCCAACTGGAATGAACCAAATGGATTAAAAAATCCCTGAGTCTTTTATTGTTCTGCTAATGGTCTTGTGAATTCCCCGACCTAGTGTGGCAATGACTTTGTACCACTGTCCGTTGTCGTCCAACAAAAGAAATATTGTTCTGGTGATTGGATCAGTGATCCATGCCTGGGAAAGGGAAGTGGCATGAAGAAAAACAGAATGGTGAACTTCTCCCCATCAGGAACACATCATGTCCAGGTGGTGCGTGACTTTAGAAATCCAAACAGCTACATAGTTCACAGATGGCCATGCTCCAATGCCTGTTGTTCCACATAGCCTGGGGTATGGACCACAATTGCTGGGTGATTAAGTGCATTGTTTATCAAGACGTAGCTCCGGGAAGTGGCTTGAAGGTGTCTCTGAGTGAAGATGTGCCTGTTTGAAAGGTCACCATGGTGGCTGGTTCTCCAAATTTTTATATATAATACAAAGCATAAAGAAATTAAATATATACACACAAAAAGGGGTTCCAAGGGCGGCGGGGGACCTGATCTACAGAGACCCACCACCCAGGGAACATAGGGAAACATATGCAAGGGGCTAACAAAAGGACCCAATCCCCTTTGGGCACCCATGTGGGAACAAAGGTGAAATAATAGGAAAAAAAGATAAACATCCACCCGAAGGTCCCGTGAAGGCAAGGAATCATAGAATCAAAGAGTTGGAAGAGACCTCATGGATCATCCAGTCCAACCCCCTGCCAAGAAGCAGGAATATTGCATTCAAATCACCCCTGACAGATGGCCATCCAGCCTCTGTTTAAAAGCTTCCAAAGAAGGAGCCTTCACCACACTCCGGGGCAGAGAGTTCCACTGCTGAACGGCTCTCACAGTCAGGAAGTTCTTCCTCATGTTCAGATGGAATCTCCTCTCTTGTAGTTTGAAGCCATTGTTTCGTGTCCTAGTCTCCAGGGAAGCAGAAAACAAGCTTGCTCCCTCCTCCCTGTGGCTTCCTCTCACATATTTATACATGGCTATCATATCCTCTCTCAGCCTTCTCTTCTTCAGGCTAAACATGCCCAGCTCCTTAAGCCGCTCCTCATAGGGCTTGTTCTCCAGACCCTTTATCATTTTAGTCGCTCTCCTCTGGACATATTCCAGCTTGTCAATATCTCTCTTGAATTGTGGTGCCCAGAACTGGACACAATATTCCAGATGTGGTCTAACCAAAACAGAATAGAGGGTAGCATGACTTCCCTAGATCTAGACACTATGCTCCTATTGATGCAGACCAAAATCCCATTGGCTTTTTTTGCCGCCACATGACATTGTTGGCTCATGTTTAACTTGTTGTCCATGAGGACTCCAAGATCTTTTTCACACGTACTGCTCTCGAGCCAGGCATTGTCCCCCATTCTGTATCTTTGCATTTCGTTTTTCCTGCCAAAGTGGAGTATCTTGCATTTGTCACTGTTGAACTTCATTTTGTTAGTTTTGGCCAATCATCTCTCTAATCTGTCAAGATCATTTTGAATCCTGCTCCTGTCCTCTGGAGTATTGGCTATCCCTCCCAATTTGGTGTCATCTGCAAACTTGATGATCATGCCTTCTAGCCCTTCATCTAAGTCATTAATAAAGATGTTGAACAGGACCGGGCCCAGGACAGAACCCTGCGGCACTCCACTCGTCACTTCTTTCCAGGATGAAGAGGAAGCATTGGTGAGCACCAATGCTTCCTCTTCATCTAGAGGAAATCTAGAGGAAATCTAGACATTAGATAGGCTGACCCCCTCGGGAAGGGAAACACATGCAAAAAGGACCTGTAGGTGAAGAGGGAGATCATCTGGACCTGTAGGTGAAGAGGGAGATCATCTGGATCTGTAGGTGAGGGAGATCATCAGGACCTGTAGGTGAAGAGGGAGATCATCTGGATTTCCATATCCACAGGGGATTGGGTTGACACATGGGATAGGTTAGGGGATTCGCTGCAAGGGAGGGGATTATGGGGCAGATTAGTTCATGGGAGAGAGAGAGAGGAAATTAATGGTAATGGGAAAGAGAGGCAAAATGGGGCTTGGGAGCCTGCAGGGGCTCCCAGAGCGGCTGGAAGGCAGCGATGAGGGCTTAGGGATGTCTATGAGGGGCTTCTGGTTGCTGGGGCTATGAACTGGCCCTGTCCTGGGGTGTTTAAGGGCCATGGGGGCCGCAGAGAGCCATTGCTGACACAGCTAAGGAATGTGGAAGTGAAGGGCAAGAAAAGACTCAATCCAACAAAGAAGATGGAAAAGCAAAAGTTAATGATAAATTCATTTTATTAAAGGGTTTTAAAGTAATAAAGGGAATTAAAGGTGTTCTCTGGGTGCTGGTGGCTGCTGATGGACCTCTCCAGACCCCCGGATGTTCACATAATTCAGTTTAATGAAAAATAAAAGCTGTGTTAACCTGCAGAATGCTCCACCATGGTACCAACTTCACAAATTTAATATTTCTACTGGTGGGGAGAGGGGGGGGGGTCCTGGTGCTCAATATCAATACTACTTAGGAATCTACTACTTAGAGAGATGGGCCAAAACTAACAAAATGAAGTTCAACAGTGACAAATGCAAGATACTCCACTTTGGCAGGAAAAACGAAATGCAAAGAGACAGAATGGGGGATGCCTGGCTCGAGAGCAGTACGTGTGAAAAAGATCTTGGAGTCCTCATGGACAACAAGTTAAACATGAGCCAACAATGTGATGTGGCGGCAAAAAAAGCCAATGGGATTTTGGCCTGCATCAATAGGAGCATAGTGTCTAGATCTAGGGAAGTAATGCTACCCCTCTATTCTGTTTTGGTTAGACCACACCTGGAATATTGTGTCCAGTTCTGGGCACCACAATTCAAGAGAGATATTGACAAGCTGGAATGTGTCCAGAGGAGAGCGACTAAAATGATAAAAGTTCTGGAGAACAAGCCCTATGAGGAGCGGCTTAAGGAGCTGGGCATGTTTAGCCTGAAGAAGAGAAGGCTGAGAGGGGATATGATAGCCATGTATAAATATGTGAGAGGAAGCCACAGGGAGGAGGGAGCAAGCTTGTTTTCTGCTTCCCTGGAGACTAGGACGCGGAACAATGGCTTCAAACTACAAGAGAGGAGATTCCATCTGAACATGAGGAAGAACTTCCTGACTGTGAGAGCCGTTCAGCAGTGGAACTCTCTGCCCTGGAGTGTGGTGGAGGCTCCTTCTTTGGAAGCTTTTAAACAGAGGCTGGATGGCCATCTGTCAGGGGTGATTTGAATGCAATATTCCTGCTTCTTGGCAAGGGGTTGGACTGGATGGCCCATGAGGTCTCTTCCAACTCTTTGATTCTATGATTCATGGAAGTTGTAGCTCAGAAATGCCTGGAAAGAAACAAGATGTCGGTTTCCTCTCTAAAGGCATAACAAGTACAGACTAAGGTGTCAGGACAGATAAGAACCAGCTCTGTGGTGGTTAAATATGACATGTGGCTGAGGGCAGGGCCTGAAACAACTTGTGGGCACACAATAACAACAACAACAACACTAATTAATTCAACTACCTCATTAAACAAGCAGGCTCACACTTCCCATTTCAATACTAGGAAGTTTATCTTGGTTAAGATTCTTCTTCATTTTAAATATTGTATAGTTCTTTAATGCCTTCTTGCACCACAAGTAGGATACATACAGTGTGCATAGGAATTTGTCCATTTTCCCCAAAACTGTAGTCCGGCCTCCAACAGTTGGAGGGACCATAGAATCATAGAATCAAAGAGTTGGAAGAGACCTCATGGGCCATCCAGTCCAACCCCCTGCCAAGAAGCAGGAATATTGCATTCAAATCACCCCTGACAGATGGCCATCCAGCCTCTGCTTTTAAAAGCTTCCAACGAAGGAGCCTCCACCACACTCCGGGGCAGAGAGTTCCACTGCTGAACGGCTCTCACAGTCAGGAAGTTCTTCCTAATGTTCAGATGGAATCTCCTCTCTTGTAGTTTGAAGCCATTGTTCCGCGTCCTAGTCTCCAAGGAAGCAGAAAACAAGCTTGCTCCCTCCTCCCTGTGGCTTCCTCTCACATATTTATACATGGCTATCATATCTCCGTGGAGCCCCCGGTGGCGCAGTGGGTTAAAACACTGAGCTGCTGAGCTTGTTGATCGAAAGGTCGCAGGTTCGATTCCGGGGAGCGGCGTGAGCTTCCGCTGTCAGCCCTAGCTTCTGCCAACCTAGCAGTTCGAAAACATGCAAATGTGAGTAGATCAATAGGTACTGCTCCGGCAGGAAGGTAACGGCGCTCCATGCAGTCATGCTGGCCACATGACCTTGGAGGTGTCTACGGACAACGCCGGCTCTTCGGCTTAGAAATGGAGATGAGCACCACACCCCAGAGTCAGACATGACTGGACTTAATGTCAGGGGACTACCTTTACCTTATCATATCTCCTCTCAGCCTTCTCTTCTTCAGGCTAAACATGCCCAGTTCCCTAAGCCGCTCCTCATAGGGCTTGTTCTCCAGACCCTTGATCATTTTAGTCACCCTCCTCTGGACACATTCCAGCTTGTCAATATCTCTCTTGAATTGTGGTGCCCAGAATTGGACACAATATTCCAGATGTGGTCTAACCAAAGCAGAATAGAGGGGTAGCATTACTTCCCTAGATCTAGACACTATGCTCCTATTGATGCAGGCCAAAATCCCATGAGCCACCATCCGCTTAAAATGGTTGAGGATCCCTGGTCTAATGATTTGAGTGCCAGGAAACCAAGGCTTGAAACTTTGTTCAGCCATGGAAACACATCCAGAGACCTTAGTCTTACTCCCAGAGGAAGGTAATAGAAAATCCCTTCTGAAAATCTTGCCAAGAAAACTCTAGGACAGGATTGCATAAGTTAGGATCACGTTGAAGACACGTGAGGAAAAATGCACGCATATACCTATAAATGAAGAAATAATTGAACAGCAGTTCTATGGATCTCACCAGACTGGAAAGAATCTGACAAGGGCCAATATCCTATTCGTTCTGCCAGGATACCTACGCCAACAGCAGGGCTGGAGGCAAAGCCAGTGCTACAGCCAGCGAGAAAACAAAGTAACAGATGGCAGCAACAGTGACAGGAAAAGGAGGCTGCCTGCCAGGTCCAAGCTGCCAATACTTCAAGGGAGGGAGATGGGGGGGGGGGGGGCGTTCCTCAGATTGAGGTACTTGTAGGGCCACCTTGGACAGTTGCCTCCGCCACATGTCAAGCAATTATCCAGGCTCCGAGGATGTCCCTGGAAGCCACTTCATTGCTCTTCAAAGCCAGGCATTTAACAAATTGGCAGCTTAGAGCAAGCAGCCTCCATCTCCTATGCAGCCGCCGCCACCACTTCCCTCTCTGTGTGAGAATGCAAATACAATAAAATAGAATCCTAGAATCCTAGAGTTGGAAGAGACCTCGTGGGCCATCCAGTCCAACTCCATTCTGCCAATAAGCAGGAAAATTGTATTCAAAGCACCCCCAACAGATAGCCATCCAGCCTCTGCTTAAAAGACTCCAAAGAAGGAGCTCCACCACACTGCCAGGGCAGAGAGTTCCACTGCTGAACAGCTCTCCTTACAGTTAGGAAGTTCTTCCTCATGTTCAGGTGGAATCTCCTTCCTTTCCTGTAGTATTTATTTATTTATGATATTTCTATCGCGCCTTTCTCAAACCCAAAGGTGACTCAAGGCAGCTTAGAGCCAGGCAGCCATTTGATAGACTTAAAACATTTAAAACAAAATTAAAAACCATACAAAGAGTTTTAAAATCGTTTAAAAACCAATGCCTTCACTGTTAATCTCGTTGTCTAAAAACATTGTCTGAGTCCGGGTTGTTGTAGGTTTTACGGGCTGCCTGAGTTGTTCCAGCTGCATTAAGATCACTCTGACCAAAAGGTCATGAGTTCGAAGCCAGCCCGGGCTGGAGTGGGTGTCCAGCCATTGTGTAGCCCGTTGTCGACCTTTGCAACCCGAAAGACAGTTGCATCTGTCAAGTAGGAAAATAAGGTACCACCTTGTGTGGGAGGCTAAATTTAACTAATTTATGAGGCCATAAAGAAAAAAGACTCCGGGGAATGTGGAATGCGGAAGAACTTCATCGGTGTCGTTGATGGACGATGAGAAGCAGCAGCTCCCCTGGCGGCCAGAAAAAAAAAGTTAAATAGCCTTTGTCTGTTAAACGTTGTTTGTCAAACTGGCATTGAATGTTTGCCATATATGTGTTGACTGTAATCTGCCCTGAGTCCCCTGCGGGGTGAGAAGGGCGGAATATAAGAACTGTAAATAAATAAATAAATAAATTCACCATCACATAGTTTTGCTTTTGTCTATTGCACTGCGTTTCCAAAGGCTTGTTCGAAAAGCCACGTCTTCACTTTTCTACAAAAGGTCAAGAGGGAGGGGGTGATCTAATATCCCTAGAGAGGGTGTTCCACAGCTGGAGGGCCACCACTGAGAAGGACCTGTCTCTTGTCCCCGCCAGTCACGCCTGTGAAGAAGGTGGGACCAAGAGCAGGGCCTCCTCAGACGATCTTAAGCTCCTAGATGGTTCATAAGGAAAGATACGTTCAGGCAGGTAAGCTGGGCTGGAACTGTTTAGGGCTTTATAGGCTAATGCCAGCACTTTGAATTGTGCTCGGTAGCAGGCAGGCAGCCAGTGGAGCTGGCATAACAGGTGGGTTGTACGTTCCCTGAACCCCTTTCCAGTAAGCAACCTGGCTGCCATCCGTTGGACTAACTGAAGTTTCCAAACAGTCTTCAAAAGCAACCCCACATAGTGATTTGCAGTAATCTATTCAGGATGTAACAAGAGTGTGGACCACCATGGCCAAGTCTGACTTGGTACAGGCACAACCAGCTCACAAGTTGAGTATTTCGAAAGCTCCCCTGGCCACCGCAGAGACTTGGGATTCCAGGCTCAGCAATGAGTCCAGGAGAACTCCCAAGCTGCAAACCTGCACCTTCAGGGAGAGTCGAGCACAGGCTGTAACTCTATACCCTGTTCGACTAGGAGGACCTCTGTCTTATCTGGATTCAATTTCAATTTGGTCACCCTCATCCAGACCATCACAGCTGCCAAGCACCAGTTCAGGACCTGAACTGCCTCCTTAGTAGCAGGTGGAAAGGAGTTGAACATCATCTGTGTACAGATGACATCAAAATTCAAAACTCTGGATGATCGGCCCCAATGACTTCATGTAGATGTTAAACAACATAGGAGACAATATTGATCCCTGCAGGACCCCACAGAACAATGGCAGGTGTCCCCCAGCAACACCTTCGGGGAGTGACCCTCCAGGAAGAACTGGAGCCACTGCAGAACAGTACCTCCAAGAACCATTCGTGTGAGGCATCCCAGAAGGATACTGTGGTCTACAATATCAAAGGCTGATGAGAGATCATCAGAACCAAAAGGGATACATTACCCCTGTCTAGTTCCCGGCATAGATCATTCACTAAGGTAACCAAGGCTGTCTCGGCAGCCTGAAGCCAGGCTGCGTCACATCTAGATAATCCGTGTCTTCCAAGAACACCTGGAGTTGTGAGGCCACCACATGTTCCAGGACTTTGCTCAAAAATGGGAGATTGGAAACTGGCCGAAAGTTGATGCATTCATCAACTTTCGGAGTGGGGTCCAGTGATGGTTTTTTCAACAGCAGTTTTATTACAGCTTGTTTTAAGATGGCTGGAATGTTGCCTTCCTGTAGGAAGGCATTAACCACCTCCTTCACCCACTCGGCCAAACCCCCTCTGGCCTCCTTTACCAGCCAGGATGGGCAGGGGTCCAGGATGCATGTGGTTGCCCTTGCTTCTCCAAGAATCTTATCCACATCCTCGAGCTGCACCAATTGAAATTAATCCATTAAAACCGGACAAGCAGGTGCTCGTGTTACATCCTCAGAAACTGCCTTTAACATGGTGTCCAGGCCTGAATGGATCAGAGCGACGTTGTCGGCAAAGATCTGAGCAAATGCTTCACAGTGGGCTGCCGAATTTTCAGGGATCCTGTCTTGGGAGACAGGATTCAACAGCCCTCTGATTACTTAAAACAGCTCCACCAGAGGGTTCTTGCAGATAAAGATTGCAAAGAAAGATTTCTGTGTGGCTTCTATTGCCCTTAGTTAGGCACACAGCCATGCTCGGTTTGATTTGCTAGGCTCTGAACACCACATGCACTCTGGTCACCTCTTCCTTCGCTTCATAACTGCCAGCTCCTCATTGAACCAAGGGACTGGTTTAGCTCTGCTACTTGGGAGGGGACATTCCGGATCAATCGTGTCTATTTCCCTAGTCATCTCCACATTCCAGAAAGTGACCAGAGCATCAAAAGCATCATCTAACAAGGTGATAGGAAACTCCCCAAGAGCCATCAGGAATCCATCTGATCCATAAGCCTCCATTTTAATCAGTTCTCCACCCCTGCAAAGGTTAGGGGACGCAGTAAGTCTAAACCCGATCAGGTAGTGTTCAGTCCATAGCAATGGAGAGATGGTCAGCTCCTCCACATTGCCACCTTCCTCCCATCCCTGGCAGAAAACCAGATCTAAGATGTGTCCCCAATTTGGGTAGGGTCAGATACTAGTTGGGACAGCCCCATGGTTGCTGTGGAGGCCATGAAGTCCTGAGCTGCTCCTGACAGGGTGGGCTCCGCATTGACATTGAAGTCCCCCAGCACTATAAGCTCCAACGCCTCCAATGTCTGTCCTGAGACCATCCTGGCTAGCTCAGGTAGGGAGATTGTAGTGCAGCAGGGTGGTTAGAACACTAGCAGAATCCCTGTTCTGTCCTGGTCACTCACTTTCAGGTAGACACACTTGAATATGGTTGACTCCTGGATGGTCAAGGAGATGGAATATTTATAGGCTACTACTACCCCACCTCCCTGCCCCCAGATCTCGGCTGGTGCTGCACAGAGTAGCCTGGTGGGCAAAGCTGGGCCCAGGGCCCAGGACAGAAGCCTGCAGCACTCTGCTCATCACTTCTTTCCAGGATGAAGAGGAAGCATTGGTGAGCACCCTCTGGGTTTGTCCAATTAAACAATTACAGATCCACCTAAACTTTGCCTAGCCCACATTGGACTAGTTTGTTTGCCAGAAGGTCATGGGGGACCTTGTCAAAGGAAGGCCTTCCTGAAATCCAGATATGCTCCATCCTGCATCTACCCAGTTTCGAACGCTATTGAAAAAAGAGATCGGATTAGTCTGACATGACTTGTTTTGATAAATCCATATTGACTATTTGTGATGACAACATTCATTTCTAAGTGTTTGCTTTTTTATTTTTTATTTTTAAAATTAATTTCTTCATACAGATAACAATACGAACTGTAGCCATCTAAAAGATAACATAAAAACTGTTTACAATTTTTATGGCTAGGGTACAAGTTCCAATTGTGCTTCCCTTTACCGTATATCTTGATTGCTAACCCCTCTAAACCCCCCCATCCCATCCTCTTCCCACCTCCCTCCCACCCTCATCTGGGTTACTTGAATCAATACATTGATTTAATTGTCTGGAAGGCCCGATTTAAAGTTCTGTACCTATCTTTTCCTTCCGTTTTGTTGATTAAACAAGACCATTTCCTAAACCAATCTTGTCTTGACTGAATATTCAAATATTTATTTTTCTTTTCATAGATGAAATCATTGATTAAATATTCAGAGAGATACGACCACCAGGTTTTCAGGTCCCACCTTGTTTTATCTTTCCAACCTCTGGTGATCGTGGCATGTATAGCGGCTATCATAAATTTTTAATATATCTGACCATTCGTTATTCCCCTCCTTTACCTCTATGTTGAGGGACAAAAATTGAGCTTTATTCAAAGTAGTTTTTGCTCTATTATTTCCTCTATTACTTCTCTAACAGTATTACAGTATTTTTAGATTTCAGAGCAGTCCCACCACATGTGTGAAAAAGTACCAGTTTCTAAGTGTTTGCAGATCACTTCCTTAATTATCTTTTCCAGAATCTTGCCTGGTATCAACCTGAGGCTGATTGGAGAAGTCACCCTTTTTCTCTTCTTGAAGATAGATAGGCACCACATTTGCCCTCCTCCAATCTGCTGGGACTTCTCCCGTTCTCCAAGAACTCTCACAGTTGATTGCCAGTGGTTCTGAAATAACTTTCACTAGTTCCTTCAATACTCTTGGATGTAGTTGATCTTGCCATGAGGACTTGAATTTGTTTAGGGCAGCCTAGCAGAATTAAGTTGGTTTTGTTACAAATGCTGTCCCACAGATATACATGTGTTCCTGGACTATTTGCTTCCCCATTTGGGGTTGGATTTCCCATAATTCTTCGTCCACTCCATGTTGCTGAGGTTGAGGACAGCTTTCTTTCTGTGAAAAGACTGAGGCAAGGAAGGCATTAAGTAGTTCTGGACTTTTCCCCATCCCCTGTCTGTCAGCATTTCCCCATCTTCTCCTTGCATAGGCCCTATCGCCTCCTTGTTCTTCCTTTTTTTACCGATGTAAGCAAAGATGCCCTTTTGATTGTTTTTCATGCCCCTGGCAAGCCTCAGCTTGTTTTGTACTTTAGCCTTGCAAACCTTTTCCCTACAAGGGTTGGTTATTTGTTTGAATCTTCTTTAGTGATTTCTCCCCTTTTCCACTTCTTGTGCATGTCTCTTTTGCGTCTTAGCCCAGTTAGAACTTCCTCCCATCCCCTTCTCCAATTGCCTTGTCGCTCCTAATAGTGTCACCTCAAGTGATGACAGAAGGACACTAGCTGCCATGTCCGCCCACATACCAGCCCATGTTCCTGGGATACCAAAGCCAGGGGAATGTGAAATGGTTATGAAAATACTAGCTCAACTCCATTACATGGGCCCAAAGTCATTGAATTCAAAGCAATACATGACTTTTCTTAATAAGATCCAAACCTATGTCAAGCAGCTTTCACCTAGGTTAACCTGAATCAGCTTTGTACATCACACAGCCACCACAGAACTGATTCACCCACTTCCGAAGCCTGGCCTACTGGCCAACTGTGCAGGGCTGGTGTTTGGTTCCTTAAAGGCCAAAAGCCAAGCAGCCATTTTCTTAGCTCAGAGCCAAGAGAGGGTGGAGCCAGCAGGCATCCATTTTGTTAAAACAGAGCCAACGGGCAGCCTTGAGGATATGTGTAGCCACCTGATTGGTTAATAGCCCTGGAGGAAAAGTGGGCAGAGCTAAGACGAGGGAAGGAAAAAAGGCAGTTTGAAAATAACAGTTGGAGTTTGGAATTGTCAGTGGCAGTTTGGAAACAGCAGTTGAGAGTTTGGGATTTTAGAAGGAAGAACGAAGAAGGAAGTTTAACTTGAAATATATAATAGTAACTTCAGAGAAGGACTATTGGTTTGAACAGACCCTGGAGAATTGGGCTATTTGTATTGAGGGAACTGTTTAGTGGAACACTAAAAGTTTCTCAGTTTAAAGGTTTTGATTGGAACCTGTAATTCAAGCACCAGACTACTTCTGAAACCATAAAGCTTTGTACAAGTATACTGCAACCACTAAGCTTCTGTGCCTGTTCTAAATAAATTAATAAGCTCTTTTCTGTTGCACCACCATTAGTCAACATGCAGCTTCCTGTGCTTCTTCCCCCAAAGAAAGAGATCCGGAGTGATATGGTTGAAGTCCTGTCGGAGAGTTCCTCTGGGGCCCTTGACAATGACCGTTTCACCCCTTCAGGGAAATGTAAACTTTCTCAGGGATGTCAAGAGTCTGGTTGCTAAGAATGGTCTTTTCAATTGTGAACACCAACATTTCCTCTAACACCGCCAGACCCATTTCAAAGAATGAGTGATTGTCTGCCCATTGGGGGGACGCCGGACTGCCAAAATGCACTTCACCTTCTGACACCTCCTGGCCTGTCGACCACTACTGACTTGCCTGACCACACCACCACTTCCTCTAGCACCTCCAGACCTGGCAACCACTACTGGAGGACAGCTGTGATGCACACATACCTGTCCAACCGTCACCCCTTCCATTCCCCCAGGACTGAGCACTTGCCTGACCAGTGGACAGCTGGCCACCCACACCACCACTTCCTCTAACACCTCCAGACCCGGTGACCACTACTGGAGGACAGCTGTGATGCACACAAACCTGCCCAACTGTCACCCCTCCCATTCCCCACACCACCACTTCCTCTAACACCTCCAGGCCCAGCGACCACTACTGGAGGACAGGTGGGTGCATACAGAGCGGTCCAACCGTCACCCCTCCCATTTCAAAGAATGAGCGATTGTCTGCCCATTGAGTGGACTGCCAAAATGCACTTCACCTTCTGACACCTCCTGGCTTGGCAACCACTACTGGAGGACAGCTGGGTGCACACAGGCTTTTCTGTCTGTCTTTAAATTTGATGAAAATATATGAATGATATGGTTGCAGTTCCATCGGAGAGTTCCTCTGGGGCCCTTGACAATGACCGTTTCACCCCTTCAGGGAAATGTCAACTTTCTCAGGGATGTCAACAGTCTGGTTGTTGAGAATGGTCTTTTCAATTTTGAACACCACCAATTCCTCTAACACCTCCTGGCCTGGTGAACACTACTGGAGGACAGCTGGGTCACCTCTCCCATTTCAAAGAATGAGCGATTGTCTGCCCATTGTCTGCCAATATGCACTTAAGCTTCTGACACCTACCAACTGGAATAATACGTGAGGAAGAAGAAAAGTAAGCCCAACAGGGACTGTCTGAGCCTGATGCCATGGCTCTCCTCCACCATGCTGCAGACAATCGAGCAGGCAGCCCTGAAAGGGAACCTTGTAAAAATGTCTACTCCGATTCCTCCAACGTCAGAGGACTAGTCTGCACGGTAACTAACCAAAGGTTGTGTTTATGTATTTCAGAGACTGTAAGTAAATCAAACAAAGAACCAAATGTTGTGATTATATATTAGAGAAATGATGCAGTTACAGCACGAATGATTTCAAAGCAATCCCAGTTGACACCAGGGCATGATCCGAAATCCTGCTAATTCCAATATCAGCATTTAACAATTTACTTAACATATTTTTAGATGCAAAAATATAATGTATTCTTGTATAAACTTTATGTACAGCCAAGTAGTATATATATTTTTCCTCTCCCTTAACCATTCTCCACACATCCTTTAATTGCTGCATTGCAAGCAGTAGTATGGGTGTCAGAAGGGGAAAAGAGTTACTCATGAGCAGGAGTCTGATGAGGAACAACAGAGGAAAAGGATCCGGGATATACTAATGACACCTACAGATGAGGACTCATTTGAGGGGTTCTCTGGGGATGAAGGGTCAGTGAGTGAAGGAGAGGAGGGAGATACAATGGATGGGAATAGGGGAACAAAGAGGGTTACTCGAGAGCTGGAATCGGATGAGGAGCGACAAAGGAAGAGGATCCGGGATATACTTACAGCACCTACAGCAGAGGAATCATTTGAGGGTTTCTCTGGGGATGATGGGTCACAGAGTGGGGAAAATGGGGATGATGCTGTGGATTGGACTAAGGTAAAGGAAGTGCAAACTGTTTGTGCAGAGCCAACATCTAGTGATACATTTATGGGATTCTCTGGAAGTGAAGACTGGCAGTCGGGGGATCCAACTGAGTCTTGGGGGGATCTAAGTCTTGACAGGAGATGGAGAAGATGGAGGGATGGGCGTGGGACTTCACGTGAAGAGTTGGGAGCAGCTGCAAGGGATAATCATGGGGCGGTGGTCAGCTCATCTTCTGATGAGGATGATTTGTAATAAAAGTGGGCTCTGAAATGGGGAATCTTTGCAGAAGGCAAGGTGTTGGTATACGTTTGTGCATTGGGTACTGTCTGGACTTGTCGCTGCCTGTTCCGTGTTCTGCATTGGGTTTGGGATCTGCAGGTTGCTGCTCCTGTTTGTGTGTGCTTTTGACTCGGCTTGGATTCTCGTGAGTGTGGATTTTCCCCTTCCTTGACCTTGGACCAGTTTGACTACGACGCTGCTTCTGTGGACTTTGGAACTTTGCTACTTCGGATTCTGCTTGCTACGACCCTGGACTTCACTTGACTACGCTTTCTTCCCTGCAGCTTCTCTGTTTTGTTAATCATTTGCTTGCTGTGTCATTTTGTGTGACTTTCAGAGTACTTTGTTTAATCCGGATCTTTTCTCCAGATAATCTGGATTATTACTTTGGTTAACGTTTTGAAACCAGGACTGGTTCTACCTTTGAGTTTTGACCAGAGGCATTGAGTTAAGTGTCTCTGAGTCTTTTTCCTTTGTTTAACGAACTCTGTTTTGGAACTAACTCTGAGTCTGACCCTTTAAGGCGTCTGTGTTCCAACATCCGTTGTTTCACTATTTCTAATTTTTGTTGTTTGTATAGTTTTAACTTTTTTTAATCCATATAACAGTTACAATTCCATCCAAATATTACAAATTATTGGTAATAGTCCTCTATCTGACCTAGTCCTTTTTCATAAAATTCTTGCTGTTTTACATTTGGTGCATATATATTTACTAATACATATCTATCCTCCCCGTTTCACCATACATTATTATATATCTACCTTCCTCATCTTTCAATACCTTGCATATTACAAAGTTACATTTCGTTGCGATTATTATAACTACACCTCTTGATTTTGACAACCCAAAAGATTTTTCATAGCCTCTTATCCAGCTTGATTTTAATTCATTCGATCCTGTTTTATGCTTATGTGTTTCCTGTAAGAAGGTAACATCTGCTGTGTCTTTCTTCAGTAGGGTTTCAATCCTCCTTCTTGTAAGTACTGTTCCTAAACCTCTGGTGTTTAGCATTGATATTCTTAATTTATTGGACATCATTTCCATTTCCATTAAATAACCTTTTGTGGCTTGTTCCCTTGTGAACCCTTGTCCCTTGTAATCCCCTCTCCCTCCCCCTCCTCCCCCCCTGCTTCCCCTCCTCCCCTCATTCCTCCCTTCTTCCACTTCCATTCTTTGGGACTTCTTGTCCCAAACATGGCCCCTGGCCTTCCCAAGTGGGGAGGGGGGGAGAAATCATCCTGTGGCCCAGAGTCTCCCTTCCCCTGAGTGCTCATTTTTAAAAAAATAATTTTTTGATTGCAGAGCTTCTAAATTTCTTCTTACAGCCCAATTCCTCCAACAGCGCCGATTATTTCCTCCAATTCTCCTTTCTCTGATTTTTTCCTACCACTGCTCCTTTCTCCTCCTCCTCCTTTCCAACTTTGTCTTGTTTCTATATGATGCCAAGCTCCTTCAGTAGTTGAAGTCCTTGCTCCAAAAACTAAATTCTGTACCTCTTGCCTCTCCATTGGAATTTGAGAAAAGTTGGGTATCCCCATGTATACAGTATTCCGGCCTTCATTAGCTGAATCATAATTTGCTTCATTGAATATCTCCAGTTTTTAGTTTCAGGGCAATAATCATGAAATATTTCCAGCTTTGTTTCTCCCATCTTCAAATTTTCTGAGTTCTTCCTCAGTATTTTCATCAAATTTCCTTTTTTGGCAAAGTTGTGTACTCCAATTATTATGTTCCTAGATGTTATTTTGTTTCTTCCAGCTGGAAGTTGATGAACCCGTTCTAGATCCATTTCCGTCCAGTTTAACATTGGTGTAACTTTTTGCAACCACTTCAAAATTTCAGTTTTCAAATCTTCTTTCCTGTTCCCTTCCAGAAAATTTTAAATTATAACATTATTCATTCTCTGGTTATCTTGCATATACACATTTTTTCCATATCTGAAAGTTTGTTATCACTTTGCTGAATTTGTTTTTTGAGTACTTTTTGTTCTTGTTTGTTCTTTTCAGCTTCTGATTTAATTGTTTGTATCTCTCCATATATTGTTTCTAGATTTCTTTGTATGGTCTGAAATTTGTCATCTGAGATTTTCCTATCTGCATCCAATTGTGCCTTCATTTCTATGGCACTGGCATGGATCTCCAGTTTCATAACTTGAATATCATTTTTTTCTCTCTTGTTTCCTCGTCTCTCTTTCTTTTTCAAACATTAAATTCAATTCCCTTGTTTTTTTTATCGCCCTCTTCTTTGATTAGTTCTGTTAATTTGCTTAGCAACTGATTGTTATCCATTTCTTTCTTTTCACTACTTCCTTCTGCTCCTGTAATTAAGGACAGAAGCGATGTGGAAGTAGATGTAGTACAGGCCTGTGGCCGGGGGGGGGGGGGGGGGGGTGTTAGGGGTTAACCCCCCTCCCCCCCCCGAATTTTTTCAGGTTAAAAAAACCCTGGTTTTCTTATGAATTTTAACTAGTTAACCAAATCCCCATGCTAAGTCTACAAGACGCAAAAAATTAAGAGTCCCTCCAGAACCGCAAGCACTTTCTCAAGCAAATATTGACAATTTATTCACACTGTCATTACTTGCAGCAATAGCCGATGTAGTGAAGCAACCAAGTTGGACCGGTGTTGAATGCTCTCATTAAGGAGGCCAGACTTGGTGGAGGTGGTTGACAGGGGCGGAGCTGCAGGCTATTGAAGGCTGCTCTGCCCCCTGCTGTGCTCTTTGCTTCAGTGTGAGCTAGGAGGCTGGTTTCAACCCCCCCCCCCAAAATTTCAAACCCCCCCTGAAATTTTCAACCCTCCCTGAAATTTTTTTCTGGCTACGGCCCTGATGTAGTAGACATAGAAGTCGGCGTACATTATAGCTGTCTTGCCTTGGCTGGCGGAGGACCCCTTTTCCACTTCTTGTGCATCTTTCTTTTACGTTTTAGCCCAGTTAGATGTTCTTTGGACATCCATTCTGCCTTTTTTGCACTTGTCTGTTTTTTTCTCTTTGTTGGCACTGTTTGCAATTGTGTCTTGGGTATTTTACTCTCAATAAACTCCCACCCATCCTGGGACTGGGTGGTTGTTGTTTTTCCCCAAATGTGTATTTCTCCTTATACAGAGACCATGTAATCATTATAGGATTGTGGCCTCAATGTTTGATACAGGTTAAGTATCCCTAAGCCAAAATGCTTGTGTCGATTTTGGATCTTTTTCAGTAATACCTATATTTGCTCATACGTACATATGGAAATATTTTGGAAATATGACCCAAGTCTCAACCTTAAATTTATATGCATATTTTACACATAACCCCAAAGGTAATTTTGTGAAATAATTTAAATGATATTATTCATGAAACAAAATTTGTGTACACTGAACCCCCAGAAAGCAGATCAGTTACTATCCCAGCAAGCTCTTGGCTTTATTTATTTATTTATTTATTTATTTATTTACTGTCCTTGTATACCGCTGTTTCTCAGCCTAACTGGCGACTCAACGCGGTTAACTGGCGACTCAACGCGGTTTAACTGGCGACTCAATGCTTTCTAATGGCTTCACTGTTTTCCTCACCTGAGCCATGCATTCTCTTACCTCTTTCTGGTCCATTTCAAATCCAACCATTTCCAAGTGGTTTCTGCACCTCCCCTACTTTCACTCCACCCCAGGCTTGGTGTTTTGTGTTTGTTTGTTTTTTCAGTCAGGGATGCATTTGGGATGTTGGTCTTGTCTTATTGCCTGAAAGGTCTGCTATAAGCTCTAGTTCTCGTGAGACTTTCCAGACACCATCAGCCAGGCAACTGGCTTCCCGGGCACATTAGAAAACACTTGACACCCCATCCCCAAGCAAACACTACAAAGCCTTCACTGTGGGGCAATCTCCCTCTGATAATCACTTCAGCACATGCCTTGGTAAGAAACAGATCAGCATGAGATATCTCCTTATGGCTCAACTGAGAATCATTATTATCAACTATTCTTTTCCAGTCAATAATGGATTTACTCTATTGGTTTTATTGAATGAAAGTGGTGATGCCTGCAGAGAGGAAGGAAAGGAGGGAGAGAAGTTTGACATGAACCAGTATACAGGTACAATGCCAAGCATGTGCATGAGGCTGCCTCCCCTCCCCCTGTTTAAATTGCACCAGAATTATTTGTCATGTTTTATGCACCCATCTGCTTGCTGTAGTCTCTCAATAAATCAGGCTTGCCTGCTTGTGTGTGCATGCACGTGTCTGCTTTCCATGTAGATTGCTTATGGTGAGAGTCTAATTAGACCCAGGGAAGCCTGCATACTGAGCAAGCCTGGGGAGAACTTAATTAAAGTCAATGGAGAAAATTATAGGTGAATGAAAAATTAGGACAGTGAGCAGAAAGAGGAAGAAAAAGAGAGGGGGAGAGAAAGAGAGCAAAACACAGAGGTGCTTATTGGGAGGAGTGCAAACTTTGGAATCTCCCATATCGAAACCTTCCTAATATCAAAAGGCCATGAGGGAGGGGGCATGATCTGCCTGAAAGTTACTTCTGAAAGCATATACTCCAGCTGACTCTGTTTCCTATGCATGTACAATTCATTAAAATGGTTCAAAACTAGGAGGCGCTGGCACTTCATAGAATCCTAGAGTTGGAAGAGAGCTGGTGGGGCATCCAATCCAACCCTATTCTGCCAAGGAGCAGAAAAATCACCTATAGAGCACACACGACAGATGGCCATCCAGCCTCTGTTTCAAAGCCTCCAAAGAAGGAGCCTCCACCACACTCTACAAGGGGCAGAGAGTTCCACTGCTGAACAGCTCTCATAGTCAGAAAGTTCTTTCTCATGTTCAAGTGGAATCTCCTTCCTTTCCTGTAGCTTGAAGCCAAGGCTCAATTGCATCCTAGTCTCCAGGGCAGCAGAAAACAATCCTGCTCCCTCCTCCCTGTGACTTCCCCTCCCCTCTTGATCCATGCCCCTCATCATGTCTCCTCTCAGCCTTCTCTTCTGCAGGCTAAACAAGCCCAATTATTTAAGCCGCTCCTCATAGGGCTGCTTCATTTCTAAATTGTTTCTAAAGTTTTGATGGTGAAAATTTTGGAACGCTAACAATACTAATGAAAATTCATTACCATTTCATTAATGGCGATGGTGCATACGCATTAAGGAAATCATTACTGTCAGTAGGGAAAGTTCAGGGGCTCCTCTCTCCCTCATTTTTTGAGATATCATCATGAAACTTGCTACAGTTGTATTTTTTTTTTTAGAAAATACAGTTATATAGACATATACTATACATTTCCCTCTCTTTTATTTACATTCACCCCTGTGCTCTCCTTCTCCAGATCCATCTCTTTTCCTAAAGTCCCACCAAAAAAATCAGTTCTTCATTTGGAGGTAAATTCCCATCTTCTTTTTCCAGTAATTTTTCTAGAAATTTTCTCTAGATACTTTCAAAGTCGTTTTTTTACATAATCCCTTCTTTACGTTTAAGTTCGAAGTTAGCTTATTGTTCAATGCCATTTTCCAGATTTCTTTATACCATTCATTAATCTGTATTTTCATTGCCCCTTTCCAATATTTTGCAATTAATAGTCTAGCTGCTGTTAATAGCATGTCTATTAAAAAAATTCCCCTCTTATCTTTCCAATCCTCTTTTTTTAATTAAAAGTAATATTTCTACTGGATTCCTTCTAATTTTTATATCCATAATATTTTCTACTTCTGTTATAACCAATTCCCAAAAATCTTTTACATATTTGCAGTCCCACCACATATGCATGTAGGTTCCAAGTTCTTGGCATCCTCGCCAACATTTTTCATTATTGTTCTTATTTATAATGTTTAACCTTCTCGGTGTTAAATACCATTTCCAAATTCTTTTATAATAATTTTCTTTTATTCTAATTGGCATGTTTTTTAAGTGTGTGGCTTTCCATATCTCTTCCCATTCTTGTTCCTACTTCCTCCTCCCATAATTCTCTTAATGTTGGTCTTTTCTTTTTTCCTGTGTCTTTAATTAGTATTTTATATATTTTACTTGTCGTTCCTTTTAATTGCTCGCTATTTTCTCTTTTTAATCCTTTTATTATCAATTTCTCAAACTGTGTTATTTGTTTCCCAGTTTTATTTCGGACCCACCAATTATTATTCCATTTTTCTAATTGAATCCAATGGAGCCAAGAAATGTTTATTCCTCTCAAATCTTTTATCATATTTACCTTTTCCATTTTACGTTCTATCCAATTTCCTACCCTTTTTAGTTCCCCTTTTTTCCTAATTCTTTATCTAAAGTTCCATGAGGGGACATGAGAGAAGTCTCCCACAAGGATGGTAAAACATCAAAACATCTGGGCATCCCCTGGGCAATGTCCTTGCAGACAGCCAATTCTCTCACACCAGAAGTGACTTGAAGTTTCGAACCACCAACCTTTCAGTCAGCAGTCCTGCCGGTTCAAGGGTTTAACCCATTCCGCCACCAGGGGCTACTGCTGTCTGGTGAAGAGCAGTAAATGATCTTCCCACTGATCTAAAGAAAGATACATAGTACTGAGAACAAGATGAAGTATTTTGGCACACAAGACAGGAATTTTACATGTGCTTCTCCCTCTTCCGGACACTAAATATAAAATATAACATATGAAATAACAAAATCTTCCTTGCCCTTTTTTGTCACCCAATATGACATAGTAGTCACTTTATTGTGCCTGATGCATGCATGAAGAATATGTGTTTCCCAGATGTTATTAGACTGCCCATCCCGTCAACAGTGACAGCTAATGAGAACTGCAGTCCAATAATTTTTTTAATTATTTTTATTGGTTTATAGTGCACACAGGAAACAAAACCGACAGAGGGGGGAAAAAACCCAGAAAAGAAAAAAAGATATACAAAAGAGTATGCAAGTTGGTATACAGTCAGCGCTCGTTAAACATATGAAGAATCAACTTTGACTGTACAGTTATTATACCTTAACATTTATTGTCCCTCTAACCCCACACCCGTGAACCCAACCCCCATGACGTCCGACAACTCTCCTTATGGATCACATAACTAACCCACAATTACCCACATGTCTTCTTTCACTAAATCCCCTTTATGGCGATCTTCAAATCTACTTTTGTCTTCTTTTCGAGATATCCAATTGCCAACCTCCATTTTTTACCAAATTCTTCATTATTTCCTCCTCTGCTGCTATTAGTCAGTTTGGTCATTTGGATATAACTTACTAATTTATCTCTCCAATCTTTAAGAGTTAACTCTTCTTCCCCCTTCCATGTTTTAGCTATTATTAGTCTTGTAGCGACAAAACAATACTGACAAATTTCTTCATCTCCTGCGCTAATACACCTTCTAAATATTCCTAATAAGCACATTTCTGGGGTTTTCGTGATTTTATTTTTGCTAATCATTTTGTTTGTTTCTTTTGCCACTTTTTTTCCAGAATTCTTTAACTCTGGGTTCTCTTCAGATTGTATAAATCTTTCGCCTTTTACTGTTTTCTCTATTTTAGCTAGTAAAAGTAATGTAGGTTCTGTAAAACATTTTAAACATATTTTCTCTAATTGAGCAGTCCAATAAATGTTGAGGGCCATCACTGACCATCCCTATTTGAGTTCATAATTTAATTTAACACCATGGGATAGGATGCCTTGTAAATATTTCTTCTATGACAGGAGCAGGCATGCTTCCAAATGCGGTTGCACCTCTGTTCTCATCAGCCCTGGGATAGAGGGAATTGTAGTCCAGCAACATCTAGCAAGAACTGGTTCCTCACTCCTTCTTTATGGTATATGGGCATACTAATTTTTATGGATGGAGATATTAATACATTTTCTGGAGGTCATCATTGGCTCATGGTATTTTAATCTCATAACATTCCCAACACATGGCAATTGTATGAGAAATGGGGAGAACAAACAGTGGAAGACATTGAACATTTCTTAATTGACTGTCCAGCATATACTGAACTGCAAGACAGATATTTACATCCAATATTATCCAACTGCAGGTCCCCCAACAGAAATGATATTCTGACATCCCTCTTGCAAGGGCAGGAAAGACCCAGCATCATCAGAGTAAGCCTTTTTATTCTGAAGGCTGTTAAGTAAAGGGCAGATTTCCTGAAAGAAGAACTAGGAAAATGGGATTCTGACTATAAATAGAAGGTCGGCTGCTGTCTTCACCTTGTTGCCTTGTTTTTTTACTCGTGTTCTATTTTGAAATGGTCATATGACTGATCAAATAAATAATAATAATTATTATTATATGAGAAATGGGATTTCTGGGGACATGTATTGCAAACATTCTCTGGGTGGCACACACAGATTGGGTCTCTGAACACTTTATATCCATTGCCATAATGATACAAATTTCATGGCTGCCTTTTTTTTTCTTTAAAGATGGGAGACTTCATTTTGACAATTACAACGAGCTTATCAGCCTGTTCATTATTTTCTTTCTCTCTTCTTTGCAAATATGCAAATAGGGAGATGACTAGGGCAATATACACAATTGCTCCAGAATATCCCCTTCTGCATTGCAAATCAGCTCCTTGATTCAATGAGGAGCTGGCAGCAATGAAGCATGTAAGATGGGGACTAGAGCCCGTGTGACATTCAACTCGCAGCGAGTCAGGCCAAACATAGGTATGTACCTACATAAGGGCAAGGAACGCCACAGCAGTGGAGGCCACAAGAAGATCTCTCACTGCTGTTCACATTTCGTCCGCAAGGAACCATCCAGATAAGCTGTTTTGAATTGTCAGAGGTTTGTTAAATCCCATCTTGCAAGATGGGATCCCTGACCATTCAGCAGAATGCTGTGAAGCATTTACTCGGTTCCATGTGGATAAAGTCGCTCTGATCTGTTCCGACTTGGATACCATGTTAACAGCAGTCTCTGAAGATGTGACACGAACACCTGCTTGTCCAGGTTTAATGGATTCATTTTACTTGGTGCAACCTGAAAATGTGGACAAGATCCTTGAAGAAGCAGGGCAACCACATGCATCCTGGACCCCTGCCCATCCTGGCTGGTTGTTGTTGTTGTTCATTCGTTCAGTCGTCTCCGACTCTTCGTGACCTCATGGACCAGCCCACACCAGAGCTCTCTGTCGGTCGTCACCACCCCCAGCTCCTTTAAGCTCAGTCCAATCACTTCAAGGATGCCATCCATCCATCTTGTCCTTGGTCGGCCCCTCTTCCTTTTGCCTTCCACTTTCCCCAGCATAATTGTCTTCTCTAGACTTTGCTGTCTCCTCATGATGTGACCAAAGTACTTCAACTTTGTCTCTAGTATCCTTCCCTCCAATGAGCAGTCGGGCTTTATTTCCTGGAGGATGGACTGGTTGGATCTTCTCGCAGTCCAAGGCACTCTCAGCACTTTCCTCCAGCACCACAGCTCAAAACCATCCTGGCTGGTAAAGAAGGCCAAAGGGGGTTTGGCAGAGTGGGTGAAGGTGGTGTTTAATGCCTCCTTACAGAAAGGCAAGATTGCAGCAGGCCTAAAGAGGGAGGCCCCCACTCAATTGAATAACTTTCATCCAGTTTCCAATCTTCCCTTTTAGGGCAAAGTCATGGAACATGTGGGGGCCTCGCAACTCCAGGTGTTCTAGGAGAAAACTGTTTATCTGGATTTCGCAGTCTGGCTTTAGGCTGGGACATGAAACTGAAACAGGCTTGGTTGCCTTAGTGGATGATCTATGCAGGGAACTTGACAGGGAGAGTGGACCTCTCAGCAGCCTTCGATACCATTGACCACAGTATCCTTCTGGGATGCCTTGCAGGAATGGGGTTTGGAGGTACTGATTTGCAGTGGCTCCGATCCTTCCTGGAGGGCTATTCCCAGAAGGTGCTGTTGGGGGACTTCTGATCAGCCCCGCAGCCTTGTGGGGTCCCACAGGGTTCAGTATTCCCCCCCCCCCTTGTTGTTTAACATCTACATGAAGCCACTGGGAGAGATCCTCCAGAATTTTGGTGTTTGATGCCATCTGTATGCAGATGCTCTATCACTCCTTACCATCTGCTGCTAAGGAGGCTGTTCAGGTCCTGAACCAGTGCTTAGCCGCTGTGTTAGTCTGGATGAGGGTGAACAATTTGAAACTGAATCCAGACAAGACAGAGGTCAGTCACAAGGCCGAACAGGGTATAGGGTTACAGCCTGTGCTGGATGGGGTTACACTCTCCTTGAAGACACAGGTTCGCAATTTGGGAGTTCTACTGGACTCATCGTTGAGCCTGGAACCTCAGGTTTCAGTGGTAGCTTTTGCACAACTAAAACTTGTACACCACTTAAGCCCATACCTTGGGAAGTCAGACTTGGCCACGATGGTCCATGCTCGTTACTTCTCATTACATCTCGCCAGATTCCTCACCAGAGTGGCATACAGGGAGCACACAACCGCTGTTATGCCAGCTCCACTGGCTGCCAGTCTGCTACCAAGAACAATTCAAAGTGCCGTCTTTAGCCTATAAAGTCTTAAATGGTTATGGCCCAGCTTCCCTGTCTGAAAGCATCTCCTTCTATGAACCACCTCAGAGGTTAAGATCTTCTGGGGAGGCCCTGCCCTCGGTCCCACCTCTTTCGCAGGTGCAACTGGCAAGGACAAGAGACAGGACCTTCTCAGTGGCTATGGAACTCCCTCCCTAGCAGAATCAGATCAGCTCCCTCCCTCCTGACCTTTAGAAAGAAAGTAAAAACATGGTTCTAGGACCAAGTCTTTGAACAACAATTCACTGCAATAAGTAGATTTGGAATAAGAGCAATTACAACTGGAATGGCTCCTAGAATATGATTTTGGAATGTGTGGTTTTAATAATTGGTTTTAATGTTTAGATTTTTTTTTACTTTTTTATTTTTAATGTATATGTTTTTATTTATATGTCTGTTTATGCAGCACTGAATTGTTGCCTACTTGTAAGCCACTCTGAGTCCCCTTCGGGGTGAGAAGGGCAGGGTATAAATATATTAAATAAATAATAATTAATTAATTAAGATTTGGAAACATACTTTATGGGCTACGGGCACTTCCTCGTTGTGGTTGATGTTGGTTGTATCTGTTCCAAACACTGCCATTAGATATCTGACAGCAAACATTTCAAAAATGGGATGGAGAAATTAGAAAATGGATATTTGGGGGGAAGGAACCAAGAATAAGTAATAAGGAATTATATATGTCAAACAAAGAAATAGGATGGGGGGATACCAAAATTACAAGAATATTATGAAGCATTTCCATTGAAGGCAATTTTGGAACTGGAAGAAGAAAATCAAGTGAAATGGATAAGAATAGAAAATGAAGTAAACAATGGTCAAGGTGAATATGGAATTTTCATACAAAAACTAAAGGAGGTGATAGGAAAAACAATAGGTTCAAGGCAAATAGCTTTAAAAATATGGGAAAAATTGGGAAAAAAATTGATGCCTTTTTATCAAAGGAAGCCCCAATAGGGAGTCTGAGGAACCTAAGAGGATAAGAGCGTTATAAAGAAACTGAAAGAGTTGGGATATTATAAAATAAAGGATTTATATAACAAAAAAGATGTACTAATGGAATGGAGTCAGTTGGAAAATTTAGGAGAAGAAAGATTTACCAGACCATTTGAACTGATACATGCTGATTTAGCAGGGCCATTTCCTCTTTCACTTGGAAATGCAAGATTTATGTTTGTGTTAGGGGATGGTTTTTCACGGTTTACTTATTGTATTATTGTATTATTTTGAAATCAAAATTTCAAGCCTTCAGTAAGTTCAAAGAGTGGGTAGCCATGATTGAGAGATATCATGTTTAAGGACTGATCATGGTGGTGAGTTTATGAGGACACAGTTTCAAGACTGGTTAAGAAAGAAAGGAATTAGACACCATAAAACAAACTCATATTCACCTGCCGAAAATGGTGTGGCAGAAAGAAAAATAGGCGTTTTGAAAACTATGAAGGACTGCATGTTAGTAGATGCTAATGTGTCAATAATACGCCATATTATGTTATATAAGAAAAGGCCAATTCTAAAACATCTTAGAATATTTGGCAGTTATGCAAATGTGTTGGTGCCTAGACAAACTAGAACAAAAGGTCAGAAAAAAATGGCAGAGACTACGTTTTCTTGGCTATCAGGAAGATACCAGGGGGTATCGTTTTATTAAAGAGAACAGTAAAATAGTAATTTCAAGAAGGGCAAATTTTGAAAAGTATGCAGGTTGGGAACATTTTCATCAGAATAGTGAAGTGGTTTTTTTTCCCTTTCATTTAAAGGAACATGCACCAACAGGGATAAATTTAAAATCTGAGCCAGACATTGAGGAACAAAATGAAGATGTAATAAAAGAAGAACCTGAGTTAAATTTGCAGGAAACTGATACTGAAGAGCAAGTAGTAATTCCCAGAAGGTCACCAAGAACAACCAAAGTTATACCTCCAGATAGGTTTGTGGTCCAGGGTGTAATGACCTGCCAACCAGAAATGGAACCTGAAACCTTCCAGGATTTGGCTAACTGTAATCCTGAGGAACAATATAAATGGGAAAAGGCAACGGATGAAGAATTTAATTCTTTGTTAAATTTAGAAGTATTTGATGTTGTAGATGTACAAAAGATAAACCGGTGATTGGGTGCAGGTGGGTTTTTAGAAAGACTTACCTGATGGGAGTTGTAAATACAAAGCCAGACTCGTAGCCCCAGGTTTTGGCCAAAGACAATTCATAAATTACGATAACACTTTTGCACCTACAGCCAAAGCTGAGTCAATGTGTATTATTATTGCTTTAGCTAAACAACAAGCATTTAAAATGAAACATTTTGATTTTGAAACAGCATACCTCAATGCTAGCATTACTGAAGAAATATATATTAGGCAGGCACCTGGATATGAAATTCAACCAGGAAAGGTTTATAGGCTTAGAAAGGCATTATACAGGCTAAAACAATCTGCCAGGAGATGGAATGAGTGCATACATGAAGTATTGGTGAAATTAAATTTTAAACAAATGTGTGTGTTTATACACTAGGTGAAGGTGAAAATAAGATAATTGTCTTGATTTATGTTGATGATTTATGTATCACTGGTCAGACTGATTCAAAAATACAAACTGTATATACATATTTGGCAAAGCATTTTAGATTAAAAGAGTTAGGATGTTTAAAACATTATTTAGGAATTGAAGTAGTCAGCCATGAAGGGGGAAGTGTTCCTAAATCAGACAAGAAAGGTTTTAGATATTATTGCTAAAGCAGGTTTGCAAAATGCAAATGCCATCCAAACTCCTTTAACGGGATATTTTCTAAGATAAGAAGACACGGAAGAGCTGAAAAATGTAATTATTTATTTATTTATTAGATGCACTTATTGACCGCCATTCTCAGCCCTTACGGGCGACTCATGGCGGTGTAAAGCTATATCATTCTTTTATTGGAAGTCTTTTACATATTGCAAATTGGACATGACCAGATATTGCATACGCAGTAGGTTTGCTAAGCAGAAAAGTATCAAAACCAACAATGACTGACTGGCAAGCACTAAAAAGGTTAATCATATATTTAAAGGGCACTATTAATTATTGTTTGTGTTTCCCAAAAGAAGCTGATAAAGAACTGATAATGTATGCAGATAGTTCATTCGCTGAAGAAAGTGACAGAAAATCTGTAAGCGGATACACAATACAGTATGGGAAGGATATCTCCTGGATATCCAGAAAACAAACTACTATTGTGGTATCTACAGCTGAGGCAGAATTTGCGGTATTATCTGAAGCTGCAAATGAATTGATTTGGATGAAGCAATTATTAAATGATTTAGGTTTGGAATATAAACTGCCCATCCCTGTATATGATGACTCACAAACTTGTATAGTTATGGCCGAAAGTGAAACTTTGAAAAATAGCACAAAATACATAGCAGTGGACCATAATGATGGATTATCACCCAATCAGCCTTATTGACATAACAGCAAAGATCTACGCAAGATACCTACTGGATAAAGTAGAAGAATGGGCTGAAAATAATTTGATAATAAAAGAAGAACAAACAGGCTTTAGGCAAGGCTACTGTCAGAACCCAGATGCCTTAAAGAGTCAGACACAGGAGTATATCCAAAACAATATTAAAGCAAAGTAAACAGGACTCAGAGACACTTGCTTCAGTGCCTCTGGTCAAAACTCAAAGTTTGCAGCAATTTGCAGCTTGAAAAACAAACTTGGAAAATAAACCGGATTAAACTGGCAAAAATCCGGATTAAATAAGAGTTCTTCAAAAATACACCAAAATCACACAGTTCAAAGATAATAAGCAAACAAAGTCGTGAAGAGAAGCCGTCGTCCCGAAGCAGTCCAAAGTCGAAGAAATCCCAGTTGAAAGATCCAAAGTCCAAAAGGTAGTGTCGTCATCAAAAACAATCCAAAGTCAAGTAGAGGGGAAATCCGCACTTACGAGAATCCAAGCCGGTCGGTATACGAAGAAAGCAGCAACCTGCAGATCTAGGACCCAAGCCCAACAAGAAAGCGGCAGTGACAAGACCCAAGGCACTTTGCCTACTGCAAAGTTCTATCATTCCAGTGCCTTCATTTATCTTACAGCTCATCATCCGATGATGAGCTGCCCTCCACCCCATCCTCATCACTATCAGCTGGCTTAGCCTCTACGGCTAAACGCCAACGCCTATCCCTCCAACTCTTCCACCTCTTGTCAAGACTTAGATCTCCCCACGATTGCCAATCCCCACCACCAGAAAACCCCTCAAAAGTATCACTGGACATTGGTTGAGTACACACATTCCGAATCTCCTGAACCTTGGTCCAATCCAGAGGTTCCTCTTCATCCCCACTACACCCAGACCCATCATTCCCAGAAAAACACATAAAATCCTCTTCCTCTGTGGGAGCAGTAAGTATGTCCCAGATCTTCTTTCTCTGATGCTCCTCGTCTGACTCCTGCTCTTGAGTAATCTTCTTAATGCCTCTATTCCCATCTGAATATCCTTCCTCCTCCTCATTCATTTCACTCTCGGAGAAACCTTCAAAGGATTCTTCATCAGTGGGTGACATAAGTATCTCCTGGATTCTCTTCCTTTGCTGTTCCTCATCTAACACCTGGGTGTCTCGTTTCCCTCCTCTACCACTCCTACTACCAGTTACAGCATTGTCAACAGACTCTACTACAACAGCTACTCCACTATAGACAATGCCTTTGTTCTTCAGCATGTAATCGACAAATATTCATCAATGAACAGAAGTTTATATGTTTCTTTTATAGACCTGTCCACTGCTTTTGACTCTATAAGCCGAGGGTTACTCTGGAGGAAATTTTTGAAGTCCAACATAGATAAAAGACTCCTGGCTCTTATGATTGCTCTATATGATGACTCCTCAGTTAAAGTAGATAAACGTGGGGTGGCCTCCAATGGAATACCTACAACTAGGGGTGTGAGACAGGCGTGTTTGTTGGCTCCGTTGTATTTTATTTTTTATATTAATAATATCATGGAATATTTGAATATGAAAACATGTCACAGTCCAAAGATTATGGATAGGGAGACAAATATTTTGATGTACGCAGATAACAAAGTATTGTTATCCACCACCCCAGTAGGGTTAAGGAGGCCCTTGCAAAAACTTAGCCAATATTGTACTGAAAATGCCCTCACTATAAATAAAGAAAAATCCAAAATAATGGGTTTTGGTAAGAAAGCTAAGGCTTCCAGTTGGCACCTTGATGGGCACAAAGTGGAGCAAGTGAGGACATTTAAATACTTAGGTCTTCATTTTGCGGCATCAGGGGCATGGACCCAACACCTAAAATTAAGTATTGCAACCACAATTATCCAGGCTCCTTGTGCCCCTTTCTGAAGGTTCTTAAGACAAAGGTGTTCCCCATCGCTTTGTATGGAGCTAGAATATGGGGTGAGCAAGACCCTTTATTGGTAGAGAGATTTCAACTGTGCCACCTGAAAATTGGCTTAGATGTGGAGAGATCATCCCTGGCAGCTGCAGTGAGAGCAGAGATGGGAGTACCCCCTATTTCCAATGTAATTCTGAAGAGGCAGATCAATTGGTGGTACTAAATAAGACAAATGCAACCACACAGACTTCCAGCCATATGCCTTCTAGAACAAGAAAACCATAAAGAGTGGTCATCTTGGCTGAGCAGATTTGGTCACACAGTCAGTAGGTTAGGTTTTTTCCCCACACGAGTTAATAAATTTTGGGGCAAACGTATGCTCAATTGTATATCAAAGATGAGCCCCTGAGAGGCTTTGGCTGCAACACTTGAACTGGATCTATCTGGCATGGATAGTGAAGCTAACAGCGATCTTCTAATGACGGGGATGCCCCTGACCTCCACTCAAATGCCAGCAAGAAGAAGGGTGATGGTGCGACGAAAGACACCTCTCCCCCAGTGGTGGGAGGAGAGCTGGGAGAGATATCTTCAGAGACTAAAAGGTTGGAAGGCCAACTCCATGGAGAGAATGCTGCAAACTTTCTATTTCCAGCTCAATAAGATAAGGAAGGAGGTGACAGTGTTGTGGATGGTCGTCAAAAAACAAAGGGATCAAAGGCAAGGCCGATCCCAGGGAGAAGCGGCATCCTGGCAGCCGGGCTAAGTGATGTTTGCAGGCACTGTGGAGGAGCAGGGTGCCTCGGCTTTCCCAACAGGATAATCAGGGAGAACCCAACTGCAAGTGGCACCTGGGAGAAGGGAGCTACGGGTGAAGTTCAACGTAGACCCAGCGCAGCTCTCTTACTTCATAACAAACGTAAGACATTTTATGGAAGATTAAGGGGAGTTTTTCCCCTCAGAAGGGGCAAGAGTTCATACAGTAGGGACCACCTTAAAAGGGCCAGTGGCTGACTGGTTAATGCAAATAGAACCGCGAGCTAAGGTGGCTAGGTGATTTCCTGAGGGCCTTAAGAGATAGATTCCAAGATCCTCTGGCAGAGATGAAGGCCAAAGGACAATTAAAGAGAATTTACCAAAGGGCCAAGGCGGTGTCTGAATGCGCTTTGGAATTCAAAGCAGTGGCAGGGAAGATCCAGGACTGGTCACAGACAACCAAGTTGGAATACTTCCGGATGGGATTAAGAGTAGATTTATTAGAATGGGCCCTACATCATAGCTATCCGGATACTCTGGATGAGTTGGTTGTGCTGGCCGAAAGAGTGGAATGTGACATGGAACAGATACAGTGGCAATCAAGAGATGGAGGGCGAGGGTCACACGCAGCAGCAGAGGTTGAGAGGATGGATGAGAGCACAGCACAGATAAGGCCACCTGGTCTTAGGAGAAAATGTTGTACAGAGTTTCTGGGGGAAAGTTATAGTAGAAATAGAAAGTATTATGAAGAAAAAATTAATAGAAATCCAGCGACTATACTGTTATCTAGTATTTACAATACAGATGAATGGAAGGAAAATGAAAAGAATCTGATAACAATGTTGTTAACGGCTGCAAGGCTACTAATAGCAAAATATTGGAAAGGAGAGGTGGAAATTAAGATAGAAGAATGGTACAAGGAAATTTGGAAATTAGCAATAAATGACAAATTAACATGCAATTTAAAGGTTAAAAAAGGCCTAAGGAAGGATAATGATTTTGAAAATATATGGAAAATATTTATTGAGGAAACATTAAGGAAAGAAGATGGGAACCAACCCCCACCAGAAGAAATGAGGTTCTGGTGGGAGTATAAAGAAAAGAAGAACCATAGAATCATAGAATCATAGAATCAAAGAGTTGGAAGAGACCTCATGGGCCATCCAGTCCAACCCCCTGCCAAGAAGCAGGAATATTGCATTCAAATCACCCCTGACAGATGGCCATCCAGCCTCTGTTTAAAAGCTTCCAAAGAAGGAGCCTCCACCACACTCCGGGGCAGAGAGTTCCACTGCTGAACGGCTCTCACAGTCAGGAAGTTCTTCCTCATGTTCAGATGGAATCTCCTCTCTTGTAGTTTGAAGCCATTGTTCCGCGTCCTAGTCTCCAAGGAAGCAGAAAACAAGCTTGCTCCCTCCTCCCTGTGGCTTCCTCTCACATATACATGGCTATCATATCCCCCCTCAGCCTTCTCTTCTTCAGGCTAAACATGCCCAGCTCCTTAAGCCGCTCCTCATAGGGCTTGTTCTCCAGACCTTTTATCATTTTAGTCGCTCTCCTCTGGACACATTCCAGCTTGTCAATATCTCTCTTGAATTGTGGTGCCCAGAACTGGACACAATATTCCAGATGTGGTCTAACCAAAACAGAATAGAGGGGTAACATTACTTCCCTAGATCTAGACACTATGCTCCTATTGATGCAGGCCAAAATCCCATTGGCTTTTTTTGCCGCCACATCACATTGTTGGCTCATGTTTAACTTGTTGTCCACGAGGACTCCAAGATCTTTTTCACACGTACTGCTCTCGAGCCAGGCATTGTCCCCCATTCTGTATCTTTGCATTTCGTTTTTCCTGCCAAAGTGGAGTATCTTGCATTTGTCACTGTTGAACTTCATTTTGTTAGTTTTGGCCCATCTCTCTAATCTGTCAAGATCGTTTTGAATCCTGCTCCTGTCCTCTGGAGTATTGGCTATCCCTCCCAATTTGGTGTTGTCTGCAAACTTGATGATCATGCCTTCTAACCCTTCATCTAAGTCATTAATCAAGATCCTGAACAGGACTGGGCCCAGGATGGCACCCTGCTTATGGCACTTCGCTCGTCACTTCTTTCCAGGATGAAGAGGAAGCATTGGTGAGAATCATCCTCTGGGTTCGTCCATTTAACCAATTACAGATCCACCTCACTGTAGTTTTGCCTAGCCCACATTGGACTAGTTTCCTTGCCAGAAGGTCATGGGGGACCTTGTCGAAGGCCTTACTGAAATCCAGTTATGCTACATCCACGGCATTTCCCGCATCTACCCAGCTTGTAACTCTATCGAAAAAAGAGATCAGATTAGTCTGGCATGACTTGTTTTTGATAAATCCATGTTGACTATTAGCAATGACCGCATTTGTTTCTAAGTGTTTGCAGACCACTTCCTTAACAATCTTTTCCAGAATCTTTCCTGGTATCGACGTGATTGTTTGGGTCGTCCTTTTTTCCCTTCTTGAAGATTGGGACCACATTGGCCCTCCTCCAATCTGCTGGAACTCCGGAGATGGGGAGCACAAGGGGTAGCACAACTGGGGAAAGGGAAAAAAGTAATTATATGAATTATAGAGATTGTTTTTGTAATGAAAGGAATATAAGGTAATAAAAGTATTAGATGTTTAGGAAAAAAAGAGGAAAACAAGTTGAATCGCTGTAAAGAATCTGGCTTAAAGAAAAGAATGAAGTAGTTTTTGTTAAGACTTATACATCTTTATTTCCTACTTTTCTTTCACTATATTGTTCCACCTCTTTTTATGTATATAGCATTTCTTTTGTGGATAATAAAAAAAATATTTTTTTAAAAAAGGAGAAAACGAAACTGTACAATAGCAACTGTGAGAATGGAATGTAGCCAGTAGAGGGGGAAAGAGGGGTTTGGTGGGAAACCTTCAGAACGATCTTCTTATGACTGTGGTAAGACGGAATAATGGATCCAATGATTGGCCTTTGTGAGTGTGTTTGTGTTCCAAGAACTTCCAGATCCAGATATATTTCTGTTTCCCTTAAAACCATTTTGTTGTGATTTCTCAAGACTACTGCTTTGTCTTCATTAGCCTTATGGCCTTTCTAACATTCAAATCAAAATGAAGTTTTTTTTAAAAAAAGTAATTATACTTTTCAAAGTTCAGCTTCATGAGAAAATTGTATGCAAATCGCAGTTTAAATCAGGGCAGCATATCTTTAAGAAGATTGAGAAGTTGCATAACCTTTGCTGACATAATTGATATGTAATCAACCTAGATGTATGATTCTGCTCCTTACTTAGGCAAATTTTAATGGCAATATTCAAGTAGATAATTGGTATTTATCACAATAGCTGATGTGAAGAAGCTATAATCTTGTTACAAGTGGAACTGGACTGTCATAAATCAACCTGCTGCAAGGTTACTGTAAGGCATCAGCATGTTTTGCCTTCCAGATGCTTTTAATCACCTTTCTAAGTCTTTCGCACATCTTTTTTTTTAAAAGAAAATAATTAACCTTCAACTCTGAAAGTGTCAGGAATAGAGACCCAGTTAAGAAACTTCTGGATCTTTCATCTTATCTATCTATCTATCTATCTATCTATCTACAGAGGACTGGGCGACTTGGAAGGCGCTGAACAGACTGAGCTCTGGCATCACGAGATGCAGAGCCAACCTTCAGAAATGGGGCTACAAAGTGGAATCCTCGACATGCGAGTGTGGAGAAGAGCAAACCACTGACCACCTGCTGCAATGAAACCTGAGCCCTGCCACATGCACCATGGAGGACCTTCTTGCAGCAACACCAGAAGCACTCCAAGTGGCCAGATACTGGTCAAAGGACATTTAATCAACTACCAAACTCACAAATGTTGTATTTTGTCTGTTTGTTTGCTTTGTTCTGTTAGAAATGTAATATAATTTGACTGGTTGTCCTGACAAGACAAATAAATATATCTATCTACACACGCGCACACACTTTCCCCCTGAATATAAGATAGTTTCTTCTATTAATTTTTGCTCCCAAAGATGTGCTAGGTCTTATTTTCAGGGGATGTCTTATTTTTCCTTATTAATGACTTAGATGAAGGGCTAGAAGGCATGATCATCAAGTTTGCAAACGACACCAAATTGGGAGGGATAGCCAATAGTCCAGAGGACAGGAGCAGGATTCAAAACGATCTTGACAGATTAGAGAGATGGGCCAAAACTAACAAAATGAAGTTCAACAGTGACAAATGCAACATACTCCACTTTGGCAGAAAAAATGAAATGCAAAGATACAGAATGGGGGACAATGCCTGGCTCGAGAGCAGTACGTGTGAAAAAGATCTTGGAGTCCTCATGGACAACAAGTTAAACATGAGCCAACAATGTGATGTGGCGGCAAAAAAAGCCAATGGGATTTTGGCCTGCATCAATAGGAGCATAGTGTCTAGATCTAGGGAAGTAATGCTACCCCTCTATTCCGCTTTGGTTAGACCACACCTGGAATATTGTGTCCAATTCTGGGCACCACAATTCAAGAGAGATATTGACAAGCTGGAATGTATCCAGAGGAGGGCGACTAAAATGATCAAGGGTCTGGAGAACAAGCCCTATGAGGAGCGGCTTAGGGAACTGGGCATGTTTAGCCTGAAGAAGAGAAGGCTGAGAGGAGATATGATAGCCATGTATAAATATGTGAGAAGAAGCCACAGGGAGGAGGGAGCAAGCTTGTTTTCTGCTTCCTTGGAGACTAGGAAGCAGAACAATGGCTTCAAACTACAAGAGAGGAATTGTATCCTTTACTATTAATTGAATTGTATCCTTTATCTCTCCCCATCTGATACTTTGTGTCCTTTTCTTTGTCTGAAACAGTATAAATCAGGGGTCCACAAACTAAGGCCCGCGGGCCACATATGGCCCGCCGAGGGCATTTATCCGGCCCACGCAAAGCCCCCCACCGCTTGCGTTTCTCTCTCTCTCCCTTCAGGCGGGGTCACGTCGGGCCAGGCTTCTTCCTCCTTCCTTCCCCTTCCCCCTTTCTGTCCCCTTCCTTCTCCCATCCCCTCCATCCTTCCCTCCCTTTCCTCCCCCCTTCCTTCCCTTCTTCCTTCCTTCGAAAACTCCTGGGTGGGGCCTTCGGGCCAGGAAAGCCGGCTTTGCCTGGCCACGCCCCCCTGGCGCTGCCTCCGCTAATGGGAAGCTGCTCAAAGGAGGGCTCTACGTGGCGGGAAGGAAAAGGCGCCAAAGCTGAGCGCGCGGGGAGAGAGAGAGACACACACAGACACACACAGAAGAAAGGGTGAAAAGGAAGCCGTCCTGCAGATGTGATGGAGTGAAAAGCCGGTGGGAGAGTCCAGTTTGCCTTCCCCTCGCCGTGTTCCTCCCATCCCTGTTTTTCCATCCCTTCCCTCCTCTCCCCTTACCTGCCTCTCACTGCCCCTCGTGCGAGCCAGATGCTGCCCCTTTTAAACTTTAAAATGAAATTTTATTTATTTACTAGCCTCCCCCGCCATGCATTGCTGTGGCCCACATGGCTGTTCTGTGTGGGAGGTTTGGCCCAACTCTATCATTGGTGGGGTTCAGAATGCTCTGTGATTGTAGGTGAACTATAAATCCCAGCAACTACAACTCCACAATGTCAAGGTCTATTTTCCCCAAACTCCACCAGTGTTCACATTTGGGCATATTGAGTATTCATTCCAAGTTTGGTCCAGATCCATCATTGTTTGAGTTCACAGTGATCTTTGGATGTAGGTGAACTACAAATCCAAAACCAAAGGGCACTGCCCACCAAACCCTTCAGTATTTTCTGTTGGTCATGGGAGAACTATGTGCCAGTTTGGTTGAATTCCATCGTTGGTGGGGTTCAGAATGCTCTTTGATTGTAGGTGAACTATAAATCCCAGCAACTACAACTCCCAAATGACAAAATCATATTTTTTTGAGTGAAGGACATACATTGGGTTATTAGGTGTCCAGTGGATTTTGAGTTCTGTTTATCCCACAAACGAACATTACATTTTTATTTATGTAGATTTATTTCCTATTTTTTTTATTAATCACTTTATGTTCAGATTGTAACAAAAAAAAATACATCATGCATATCAGATATTTACATTACGATTCACAACAGTAGCAAATTAAGACATGTGCAGTGTGCATAGGAATTTGGTCATTTTAAAAAAAAACTATAGTCCGGCCCTCCTATGGTCTGGGGGACAGTAATCTGGCCCCCTGTTTAAAAAGTTTGAGGACCCCTGGTATAAATGCATGAATTATCCCTTCCTGAGCCACAGGCAGCTTTTTGCCTGCCCGGGATGTCCCTCTGGCAGCTTGGGGGGACGGAAACTACGCCTGATCAAACCATGGATACTGAAACTGCCCACATGGTCTCGCTATCCATGGATTAATCAATCGGCTCCATTTTAATTTCATATTTCCTTTCTGATTAAATTCTAACCCTATCTGCCATCTCGCTATCCCCCTTCATGGCTTTTCCACTTGCGGAATAACCTTTTGATTTTTAAGACTATATTTTACAAGGAACAGCTGATTGTCAAAAGGCCGGTTCCATTGCTGCTGCTCGGCTGTGTCTCGCCTTTCCATCGCTCCTGCCAAGCCCCTGACCTGGAAACTCGATGCGGTTCCCCCATGAGGACTTCGGGGAAGAGTCTGGCTTTGGGGTCCCGGTCCTTGGAAGGAGCTCTAGTTTCCCAAGGACCTAGAACCAACACGATCGCAGCGCCACAGGAATCCCATCCTCTGGCTCAGTGGGAGTCAGCCAGCTCTTCCCAAGGATTCGGAACTCTCTATCACATGTTTTGGACTCAGAAGAACCTACTTCCTCTCATGAACTCCCTCAAAGGAACTATGAACTCAAGTTTCCTTCTGAAGTTATTTCCTTATTAAATGTTTCTGAAGGGTGGGATGAAGACAGGGTTGCTGATATGAGTTTCTTATGATTTCTATATATTCTTCTATGTATTTTTTCCTTGCACTCCTAATTTTGCCATAAGCCCTTGGCCCCTCACCCCTCCCTTGAAGAGGCAACCAGGAAGCAGCCAGCTGCCCTGAGAGGGCCATTTACCCTCACAAAGACACCCATTTCACGGAACCTTTTGCATGGACAATAGAACCTGAAATTCCTATTTATTTTTCAGAGTTGGGCTGGTAGATAGGAATTTCCTCTGGTCAACTTTTAGATCGAAATACAATAAGGGTGAGACTGTCCTCAGGGGGTCTTCTGCCCCAACTCTGTTTATTTCATCCAAAACCCATCAAAAGCAAACACACCTTATCTGATCAGGACAGGAAAACTCGGCTTAATTCAATCACCCTCCCATCTCAAAAACAATAGACTAATTTCCCTAGCTGGCCGATTTTCCGGACGCAGGGTCACCCAGGACTTTGGAATGTCATAATCCCCTCATCTCCCATTGTCTCTTTCCATCCCGCCTCCTCTTCCCTGATTCGCCAGAACCTCAGAGCGGAGAGAGCTTCCTGATAGGCTCCCTCGAAGCGGAGGAGCCCCGTGATTGGCTCAGACAGGGGTTGGGCTGGCAGACCTCCTCCCAGCTGTCCAGCAGTCAACCAATCACCTGCAAGCCGGGCGGAGGGAGGGGGGCGGGAATTTTGAACTTTCAAACCTGGAAATTCCTATAAAAATGCCTCTGTTCTCTGTACTGGCATGCTTTGTGTGCGATTTATCACCACACTGCATCCTTTTCAGCTGAATCGCAAATAAAACACCTCGGTGCTTCTTCTTCGACTTCGGCGGGCTTTATTTTCAATTTTAATTTCAATAAAATTGCTGAAATCAGTCTTCTCTGGCTCACCAAAGTAACGTTCCCTCTTTGGTGGGAACCAAGGGTCCTCTCTCCCTGAGGCAGACCCTCCTAAAGTTCCTACCGACTTCAGAAAGATCATAGAAAGTGGGAGGTTAAAAATGGTATGATTATTTAGCAGAATATATGCTTCAGAATTATATCTATGAAAGAAGAGCCAAATACACAACATGCCGATTTAAGAAGACCTGGGTTCAGAAATGGGAAAGACTGAAAGAAAAAGCTGAAGGAAAAGAAAGATATAAAGTGCTGAACTATTCTCTTTTTTCGATTGTTCAATTAAACTAATATTTGAAATAAGTTAAATACTGTTCCCCGAGGAAGGGGGTGGGAGGAGGAGGTGAAAGGTATAAAATCATTAGACACAAGGGCGAGGTAAAGATGGGTTGGATAAGATCACTAGGAAAACAATATGTGATATGTATTTATAATGTAATTAAATATTTAATAATGGGGATTGATTGTGATACTACTCTACCTGTTGCAACAATAATAAAAACAATTTTAAAAAGAGACCCCAAGGAGGGGGTTTAGCAATAAAGGTGAGGAAATGTTCCTAGGAATAAAACTGGATTATATCAGGAATACCCTGTGGCTTTCGCTAAAGCCTATTATGTGTTCTGTGTGTCTTCTCGGCATATTGTGAAGGGATTATGTTAACTACTGCATGGCCATTCCCTGAGGTCTGGTGTGTTGTGCTTGTGCAACATTCTGAAGGAGTTCAAGGAAGGGTGACTTGAATCCAAAGAAAAGGCCAATACGGCCTCTCCTGTGAGTCCCTATGGAGCTACAGACTCCAGGGTTCAGGTTTCAATAACACATATATCCTCCATCTGACCTGAGTTCTGCCTAGACAGAAGACAATGGAGACAGAAACATCACTTAAAGGGATTTTTTAAAAGGTTATACTGAAGTCAATACGGACTTTAGGAGGGTCTCTCCAGTAAGAGAGGCCTCTAGGACCGCACCAAAGAGGGTCCATGACCTTGGCGAGCCGTCAGAGAAGCCTGATTCCAGCAATTTTATTAATATTAATAATTGAAATGAGACTCTTGCCAAGGCGAAGAAGTGGCATCGAGGTTTATTGAGCGATTCAGCTGAAGCGGATGTAATTGCAGTGATCATTCACATGCAAGCATACCAGTACATTGATCAGAGGCATATTTATAGCAAAATACAGGTTTGAAAGTTTCAAAACTCCCTCCCTCTTTGGCTCCTTAGCAAATCAGGGAGAGGGAGGCGGGACGGAAGAGGGACAATGTGTCCAGAGAGGATGATGACATTCCACTGTCTTGGATTTCCTGTGCCTGAGGGATCAGCCAGCCAAGGAAACTAGTTTTTTTGTTCTTGTGATGGATCAGTGATTAGGGATAATCATTTGATTCAGGTTTTCCCCTTCCAGGATCAGATAAGGTAAAAGGTGAGGCTGGGAAGGATGTTTGTTGTGAAGGAAAACTTGGCAGAGGAAATCACAGTCTGATGACCCCCTCCTAAATTCAAATAGTAACTCCAGGTCCCATTGTTCAGATGTGAGTTCCAAGTAAATAGGTGTTTTTGTGATTCCTGATTGCCTTTTCAGCCCAGCGGGCCGCTTCCTGATCAGCCTCCCAAAGGGCAAAAGAGTTCATGGCTGGGTCAGACTTGTGAAGGAAATACATAGAAGGAAAGTATATAGAAATTGTAGGAAATTCATATCAATCATCCCTTCTCCATCCCACCCACCAGAGAAATTTAATAAAGAAATTATTTTCAAGCAATGTGGGTCCATAGTTCATTTTGAGGGAAGTTCATGAGCGGGAAAGATGTCCTTGTGAGTCCAAAACATTAGGCAGAGCTGCCACGCTGGGATCGAAGCTGGTCCCTGGGAAACTACAACTCTCATGAAGGGCATAAGTCCCAAGATCCAGCCATTCCCCAAAAGCCTCATGGAATCCTTGTTGTTGTCAGTGCCTTGGCAATGTGACCAAGACTTAAGTCCCTACTGTGCAGTCTGGTGCCCTTGCCCTTTGCAGGACTATAAGTCACTATCCCTTATTTTTTGGGGGGGGTGCTCGGCTTCAATACTACACATAGTATTTCTGCAGCCAACTACCTAGGAGTAAGTACTCCCCATTGCAAATAATGTGGCTTCCCCCCCCCCCCCTTTCCCTAACAAGCAGTTCCATAATACATTTAAGTCTTATAGTCAAAATTTTATCTGCTTTGTTTCCATTTCCTAGCACGAGATGTGAATTTGCTAAAAGACTAATATTTGTCTAACTTGGCTTCTGGATTGGGTTTTCGGTTATCTCCTTACCTATCCATGTATATTATGATGTTTTTTTCCTCTTGGTGAATTAGGTCTGCCTGGCAATAAAATGTTATGTATTCACAAGCCCCATAATCTTTAAAAGCATAGTGATGCATGCCTCAGATGAGAAAAGAGCTTCCATCCAGTATGTTAATAGACAACATTAGGGCAATAATGAAAAGCACTTGAGACAAGTAAGCCCCTATCAAAAGCTAATACGGTTGCAAAGAATGAATCATAATGCACCTCTTTTACCAGGGATATTAAGACAGAGTCTATTTGCTCTAACAGCTGCCTCATTTCTCTGATTAAAATAGGAGCAGAGATGTGTTTTTCTCTTACATCCCTCCTGTCAATCGACTTACATCTCTCCACACATATGCCCTCCAATACACTGTAGTACTGTAGTAAATGGAATAAGCATGAGACACATTTCCTCCAATTCCCCACAGTTTGGTGGCTGGGACCCCAATTGCTGCAAGTAACGTTCCATGCATCTACTGAAGTCTTTATGTTTCTCTCATGTCTTCTCAAACATGGAAAAGGGTGGGATATTGTGCTAGGTGGCCACTATGAGACATTCCCTTTTTGGGGATTATGACAAACTATTAAGGCAAAACTTCCATCCCTGTAAAGCACATTTACAGGAAAAACGAAATGCAAAGATACAGAATGGGGGACGCCTGGCTCGAGAGCAGTACGTGTGAAAAAGATCTTGGAGTCCTCGTGGACAACAAGTTAAACATGAGCCAACAATGTGATGTGGCGGCAAAAAAAGCAAATGGGATTTTGGCCTGCATCAATAGGAGCATAGTGTCTAGATCTAGGGAAGTCATGCTACACCTCTATTCTGTTTTGGTTAGACCACATCTGGAATATTGTGTCCAGTTCTGGGCACCACAATTCAATAGAGATATTGACAAGCTGGAATGTGTCCAGAGGAGAGCGACTAAAATGATAAAAGGTCTGGAGAACAAGCCCTATGAGGAGCGGCTTAAGGAGCTGGGCATGTTTAGCCTGAAGAAGAGAAGGCTGAGAGGGGATATGATAGCCATGTATAAATATGTGAGAGGAAGCCACAGGGAGGAGGGAGCAAGCTTGTTTTCTGCTTCCCTGGAGACTAGGACGCGGAACAATGGCTTCAAACTACAAGAGAGGAGATTCCATCTGAACATGAGGAAGAACTTCCTGACTGTGAGAGCCGCTCAGCAGTGGAACTCTCTGCCCTGGAGTGTGGTGGAGGCTCCTTCTTTGGAAGCTTTTAAACAGAGGCTGGATGGCCATCTGTCAGGGGTGATTTGAATGCAATATTCCTGCTTCTTGGCAGGGGGTTGGACTGGATGGCCCATGAGGTCTCTTCCAACTCTTTGATTCTATGATTCTATGATTCTATGGCGTGAATCTTATTAGTGTCAAACCAATAAGCCAGAAGTTGAACAGAAGGGAATATCCTAACTCTTATACAGCAAACAAAAAAGTGAGAAGGAAAATCTTAAATAAGTAATCACAAGGGACAGTATGGCAGTAGTTCTCAACCTTCCTTAATACAGTTCCTCATATTTGTGGTGGTGACTCCCAACCATAAAATTATTTTGGTTGCTACTTCATAACTGTAATTTTGCTACTGTTAGGAATCGTCATGTAAGTATCTGATATACAGAATGCATTTTCATTCATTGGACCAAATTTGGCACAAATACCTCATACATCCAAATTTGAATACTAATGGGATGGGGCAGGATTTATTTTGTCATTTGGGAGTTGTAGTTGCTGGGATTTATAGTTCACCTCCAATCAAAGAGCATTCTGAACTCCACCAGCAATGGAATTCAACCAAACTTGCCACACAGAAGTTCCATGACCAACAAAAAATAATGGAAGGGTTTATTTATTTATTTATTTATTTATTTGACTTGTATACCACCACTCTCAGTTTGGCTCGGAGCGGTTTACAGCAGTAGATTAAAACAATACAACCAACTTTAAAATACAATAAAAACGCGAAACAGACATAGTCCTGAGTTATTCACCAATCAAAAGTTTGTCGGAAAAGAAAGGTTTTCCAGGCTTTCCGAAAAGCAAGTAGCTCTCGGATGGTTCGGGTTTCAACTGGCAAAGCATTCCATAAATAAGGGGCCACAATCGAGAAGGCTCTCTGCCTAGTAGAGGACAGATGATAAGTCCAGATGTTGGGGACTTCAAGCAAATTTTGGTCCTCGGACCAAAGTAATCTCTGGGGTTGGTAGGGGGATAAGTGGGCCCTCAGGTATGCCGGCCCCAGACCATATAAGGCCTTAAAGGTTAGTACCAGCACCTTGAAAGTAATCCAGTACTCAATCGGAAGCCAGTGCAGCTGTTGTAGAATTCAACTTCTATTTTCGCCACTCCGGACTGCCTCAGTCAAGGAGGCCTGACCCCCCACCAGGATCACCGAGATGTCGGGGAGTTCATCCATCGCCAGAGAAGCCTCAGCAAGGCCCACGATGCGATCAGCTGGCCCAGTTCTCTTCCTGGCTGACCATGGGCAACCAGTTGGGTCCTGGTCAAAAGGGCATTGTCCACCAAAAAGGCAGTAATGTTGGACCGCAGTGCCCAGGCCAGCAGTCGATTGCCATCTCTCTGGACCTTGATCAAACATCGGTGTAGGCAATCCCCATCTCACTGTCTGGGTTGCTCCACACTCCCAAGCCACTGCCCCCAAAGTTAAATCCTCACATTTCGGGGAGTCGAGTAGTGGACAGGCCTTTCCCCTAGGGGTTAAATCCTCTTTCAGGGGAATCCCAGGATTGGTTCCAGACCGATTCCACTGGCTCCCGGCATGTAGCCGGGGGGGAGGGGGGGACCTCGGGGGGCTTCAGCCCCCCCCCCCCCCGAAATTCTCATGGTGGTTTGCGAAAAGGTCTTACTGGTGCATTACTTAAACTGTTATGTTTATTCATATCATGATCTGATCACCATACTCAATATATCCCATATGCATGGGGGTATTGAGGTAATGATACAAAAGGTTTGCTAGGGTAGACTCTCTTTCACTCAGACTCAGCCCCCCCCCCCCGAAACTCAGCCCCCCCCCCCGAAGCCCCCCCTGAAAAAAATTCACAAACCCCACCCCCCCACCCCCGAAACGAAATCCTGGCTGGCTCCCAAGTAAGCAGGATTGAATTGTCCCGAGGGTCCACCTTGTGTGGTAAGGTTAGAGGAGGTGGACATGAGCCGTTCAGACACCCTTAATAGATCTCCAAGGCATCTGAATCGGCTTGCTAGGAAATCATATTCCTCCAGGAGGAGCTTTATAAAACCAGGCTCATATCTCGGGTGGTTAAAGCCCCAATTGCCTCTATTGTAATTTGAGTCAGCCTGTTCTTCTTGGCCCGAGGGAGCTTGATCCTGTAGTACCGGAGACCTCATGAGGTAGTTCAGGTGGTTCAGGCCGATGGCAGCTGCTCCTGGTAAATTTCCTTATCCAAGAAGTGTTAATAAAGGCACAAAAATGTGCACAGCCAGGCAACCAATAAAGACAGCCAAAGGCCGTAAAAAACAACACAAAGCAGGCAACAAATCCAACAGGAGGGTTCTGGTGTTTGTAACCGAAGTACTCCACTGTGTTGCTCACTACAGCGGCGTCTTATCCGTCTAGATATTAGCAGCAGTTCTTTGGCAGCAGAAGCATTTTCAATCTCCAGGCTAATGGGCTAATGAGCTAATAGGACTCAAAAGCATCCAAAGCCGAGATAACCCACCAAGACAAGTCAATTAGGTAAGTCAAAATAAGGCAAATTCCAGCGTTTGTAGCTGGAGCACTCCCACAAGCTTACTTCCTGCGGCGTCATCTTGCTGGGTTTGATGGGCCTTGGGTTTTGGAGTTGTAGTTCATCTACATCCAGAGAGCACTGGACTCAAACAATGATGGATAGGGACCAAACTTGGTACGAATACTCAATATGCCCAGATATAAACACTTGTGGGGTTTGGGCAGGGGTGGGGGTGGGGTGGGGGGGGAATACACCTTGACATTTGGGAGTTGTAATTGCTGGGATTAATAGTTCACCTACAATCAAAGAGCACTCTGAACCTAGCCCACAATAGATCTGCACCGAACTTGGCACACCACCTACATGGCCAACATTGACTACTAGCGGAAGTTGTATTTCACCAAAACCAAAAAGGAAGAGAAGGACAGGTGGAGAGATCGTCAGCCTTCTCTGCCAAAGGGATTCCTATGACCATCAAAATATGTGTTTTCTTATGGTCTTTGGCAACCACTCGGAAACCACCTCGCGACCCCCTCAGGGGTCCCAACCTCCAGATTGAGAAACACTGGCCCATAGTCTCTGATGTCTCTACACTAAGGCATAAAGCACGGGGAATAAACAAAAAGAACTAGAATTCTTAATACAGGCAGTCCCCCAGTTACAAACATTTGACTTAACAAACAACTCATAATTAAGAATGGACCTGAGACAACAGGAAATGAGGGAAATCCCCTCGGAAGGAAAGGAAATCCACTCCTGAAATAATTATTATCGGGGAAAAGAGGGTTTCCAATGGAGCTTTAGCTCTCACATTGGACTAGTTTGTTTGCCAGAAGGTCATGGGGGGACCTTGTCGAAGGCCTTACTGAAATTCAGGCATGTTACATCTACTGCATTCCCTGCATCTACCCAGCCTGTAACTCTATAAAAAAAAAAAGAGATCAGATTAGTCTGGCGTGACTTGTTTTTGATAAATCCGCAATGACCGCATTTGTTTCTAAGTGTTTGCAGACCACTTCCTTAACAATGTTTTCCAGAATCTTGCCTGGTATCGACATGAGGCTGACTGGACGGTAATTGTTTAGGTCTCCTTTTTTCACTTCTTGAAGATTAGGACTACATTGGCCCTCCTCCAATCTGCTGGAACTTTTCCCGTTCTCTAAGAACTCTCAAAGATGATTGCCAATGGTTCCAAGATGACTTCCGCTAGTTTCTTCAATACTCTTGGGTGTAGTTGGGGACTTGAACTCATTTAGAGCGGCCAGATACTCCTGGACAACTTGTTTCCCAATTTGGGGTTGGATGTCCTCTAATCCCTCATCCACTCCATCTTGCTGAGGTTGATGATTATTTTCTTTTTGTGAGAAGACTGAGACAAAGAAGGCATTAAGTAGTTCCCTGTCAGCATTGCCCCATCTTCTCCTCGAAGAGGCCCTATCACCTCTTTGTTCTTCCTTTTTCTATTGACATAATAAGTCCACTTTTATTGTTTTTAATGTCCCTGGCAAACCTGAGCTCATTTTGTGCTTTAGCCTTCTGAACGTTTTCCCTACAGGAGTTGGCTATTTGTTTGAATTCTTCTTTGGCGATTTCTCCCTTTCTCCACTTCTTGTGCATGTCTCTTTTGAGACTTAGCACAGTTAGAAGTTCTTTGGACATTCATTCTGGCTTCTTTGTACTTGGGGAGAAATCACCAAAGAAGAATTCAAATGAATAACCAATTGCTGTAGGGAAAGGGTTCACAAAGCTAAAGCACAAAATGAGCTCAGACTTGCCAGGGACATTCAAAACAATAAAAAGGGTTTCAAGGAGGTGATAGGGCCTCTGCAAGGAGATGGGGAAATGCTGACAGGGGATAGGGAAAAGGCAAAACTACTTAATGCCTTCCTTGCCTCAGTCTTCTTACAAAAAGAAAGCCATCCTCAACCTCAGCAAGATGGAGTGGACGAGGGATTAGGAGAAATCCAATCCCAAATAGGGGAGCAAGTCATCCAGGAATAACTGGTCGCATTTGGCCTTGGGAAACACCCCTCTGGCTGAGCCTAAGCCTGCTGCATGCCATGTGGAAAAAGGGCTGCCAGAATTGCCATCACAGCTGAACAGTGCAAAGCCCTACACTGAGCAACCTAACAGATGGAGCAATTGAATACAGGACGCCCTTGTAATGGAAAGGATGAATAATTCTGGGAGAGATACTTATGCCAGCTTTCAGAACACTTGGCTTGCTTTAAGAATCCAAGAACCTGGAGTACTGCCTGACACAGGATGGCATCTTAATCAGCAGTGCCATCCCACACACCGAAAGACTAAGAACAGGGAGAATATTGCTGGAGCGGGGGAATTAAATGAGGGTCCATGTTCCAACCAGAAAGTGACAAGTTTCCCATAGGTTAAAATCCTGAACTGGCATGAAGGTTCTGTATCTGAACAGCACCTAAAAGCTTTCTCATCTGAACAAAAAGGGGTCCTGGGCAATAGAGAAAAGCTTGGAGATCTGCTGCCACAAGTGATACCTGTTGCTGCCATTCCAGGGATGCCCCATTCTTGCCCCAAATCCAGGAGAGAATGGTCAGTCTTGTAGATCAGCACTCCCATTATCCTTGTGGTCATCAACAGGGGTGACATCGTCCAGATTCGCTTAGACTATAACCCCGGCCTCTGCTGGCCAGGGACTGATAGGCTGGAGCTTCTGGAGGTCCTCTGGCTCCCAGTTTCACTCCCAAAAGACACGATCTAAGATGGTCAGAGACTGGTTAATGCTTGGACTGGAAAGGGAAGAGCCAAATCCAAACCCAGTGGTTCTCCATCGCAGACATGGGTCACACTCCAGGATGGTGGTTGCAGAAGCCCGTCTTTTCCCTTACTGCAGTCCTCCTGTGCAAGGAGCCAATTGGCACCTCCAAGTGTCCTCAAGACCATTTAATGGCCACAACAGGGCCAGTGATATTCCAGGTAGTTCCTAGCTGCAGTTCTGCACTAGAAGTTGTCCTCCTAGATCACCAGTGAACACAGAGGAGATCGACAAAGACAATGTGGATCTTTCTCTTTCCTCACAGCTGAATCTGGAATTGTAACAGGATGCATCCTAGTCATTCCATTCCTTCCCTGCCCACTAAAAAACATGCAGATGCTGTGATGCTGTCTTTTTAGTGGAGGCATCACTCCAGGTGACACTAAAGGCCTCCTTTCACAATGAAATGGAATGCATGCGTGCTTCCATAACCCAGGATATGGGGCTATATACCATCAATAGGATTCTAGATGTGAAGATCAGCTGAAACTATTTTCTGCTTGAGATAAAATTTATTATTTATTTAAAACTTTTATATCCCCATCTTCTCTACCTCCATAGAGGGAATCAGACCGGCCGACAGCAAAGATTCAATGCTAATACTAAAATCTAAAACATCATACATCAACATTAAAATTAACAAATACATATAAGATAAATTACATAATAGCCGTTCACCAAGATAAAAGCATGTCCAACTCAGTCCACATATTCAGTCCATATATTGTGGTCAGTAACTTCGGTCAATTGCCGGTCTCAGATATCATCCGCAAAAGCTTCATTCCATAGCCAATTTTCACTAGCTTCCTAAAGATCAGAAGGGAGGGGGCAGATCTAATTTCATTTGGGAGGAAACACCACAGAAAAGGCCCTGTCTCTCGTTCCCACCTGATGCGCCTGAGAAAGGTGGCGGGACCAAGAGCAGGGCCTCTCCAGACGATCTTAATACTCTTAATGGTTCATAAGGGAGAATATAGGGTTTTGTAGGTTAAAACCAGCACTTTGAATTGTGCTCGGAAGCTAATTAGCAGCCAGTGGAGCTGGCGCAACAAGGGAGTTGTACGCTCCCTGTAACCTGCTCCCGTTAGTAGCCTGGCCGCCGAGCGTTGGACTAATTGCAGCTTCTGGGCAGTCTTCAAAGGCAACCCCACGTAGAGAACGTTGCAGTAGTCTATACGGGATGTAACGAGAGCATGGACCACCATGGCCAAGTCCGACTTCCCAAGGTACAGGCGCAGCTGGCGCACAAGCTTTAATTGTGCAAAAGCTCTCCCGGCCACCGCTGAGACCTGGGGTTCCAGGCTCAGTGATGAGTCCAGGATCACTCCCAAGCTGCGAACCTGCACCTTCAGGGGGAGTGTAACCTTGTCAAGCACAGGCTGTAACCCTATGCCCTGTTCAGCCTTACGACTGACCAGGGGTACCTCTGTCTTGTCTGGATTTAGTTTCAATTTGTTCGCCCTCAGCCAGTCCGTTACAGCGGCCAAGCACTGGTTCAAGACTTGAACAGCCTCCTTAGTAGCAGGTGGGAAGGAGTGACAGAGTTGGACATCATCTGCTTACAGATGACACCGTACCCCAAAACTCCGGATGATCTCCTCCAACAGCTTCATGTATATGTAGGGGGACAATACATAGGGGACAATACTGAGCCCTGCGGGACCCCACAGTACAATGGCCATGGGGCTGAGCAGGAGTCCCCTAACAACACCTTCTGGGAGCGACCCTCGGGGAAGGACTGGAGCCACTGCAGGGCAGTACCTCCAAGGCCCATTCCTGCAAAGTGTCCCATAAGAATACCGTGGTCGACGGTATCGAAGGCCAATGAACCAGCAGAACCAACAGGGACATACTCCCCCTTTCTAGCTCCCGGTGAAGATCATCAGCTAAAGCAACCAAGGCTGTCTCAGTACCATGACTGCGCCGGATCTAGATAATCAGTGTCTACCAAGAATTCCTCGAATTGCGAGGCCACCACACGTTCCAGGACTTTGCCCAAATAGGGGAGATTAGAAACTGGCCAATAGTTGATGAATTGAGTGGTGTCTAGTGAATGTTTTTTCAACAGCGGTATTATAACAGCTTGTTTTAAGCTGGCTGGAATGTTGCCTTCCTGAAAGAAAGCATTAACCACCACCTTTACCTACTCTGCCAAACACCCTTTGGCTTCCTTTACAAGCCAGGATAGGCAGGGTTCTAGGATGCATGTGATCGCTCTCGCCTCTCCAAGAAAATTGTCCACATCCTCGAGCTGCACAGATTGAAACAAATCCATCAAAACTGGACAAGTAGGTGCTCGTGTTACATCCTCAGAGACTGCCGTTAACATGGTGTCAAAGCCTGAATGGATCAAAGTGACTTTGTCCGCAAAGAACTGAGCCAGTGCTTCACAGCAGGCTGCCGAGTTGTCAGGGGACCCGTCCTGGGAGGCGGGGTTCAACAACCCTCTGACTACTCGAAACAGCTCCGCCGGACGGTTCCTTGCGAACGCAATATTGGTCAAATAGAAAGCATTTTTGCGGCTTCTATTGTCACGTCATACGCCCTTAGATAAAAGCGTAGGTGTGTTTGGTTTGACTCGCTAGGCCACACGCTCTCTATCCTCCTCTTTGTTCACTTCATCGCTGCCAACTCTTCATTGAACCAAGGGGATGGTTTAGCTCGGCTACTTAAGAGGGGGCGCTCCGGAGCAATCGTGTCTAATACCCTGGTCAACTCCTTATTCCAAAGAGTGACCAGAGCATCGACAGAATCACCTGCTGAGGAGACGGGAAATTCCTCAAGAACCGTCAGGAATCCCTCTGGATCCATAAGCCTCCTGGGGCAGAACATCCTAATGGGTCCACCGCCCCTGCGGAGGTTAGGAGGTGCAGAAAGTCTAAACCTGTTCAAGTGATGTTCCATGGCAATGGAGCGATCGAAAGCTTCTCCACACCACCACCATTCTCCCATACCTGGCAAGAAACCAAGTCCAATGTGTGTCCAGCACAGTGAGTAGGGCCAGATACTAGTAGGGACAGCCCCATAGTTGTCATGGCGGCCATGAAGTCCTGAGCCACTCCTAAAATGGTGGATTCTGCATGGACATTGAAGTCCCCCAGCAATAAAATCCACTGGGACTAAAATTCCAGGGGTGAGACCACCCCTGCTAGCTCAGGTAGGGAGACTGTAGTACAGCGGGGTGGTCAGTACACTAACAGAATACCTCGCCGTTCTAAACTCAAGCCAGATCAACTAAACCCACAAGTATTGAAGAAAGTAGCTGAAGTTATTTCAGAACCATTGGCAATCATCTTTGAGAGTTCTTGGAGAATGGGAGAAGTCCCATCAGATTGGAGGAGCACAAATGTGGTTGCTATTTATCTTCAAGAAGGGAGAAAAGAATGACCAAAATAATTACTATCTAGTCAGCCTCATATCGATACCAGGCAAGATTCTAGAAAAGATCATTAAGGAACTGGTCTGCAAATACTTAGAAACGAAGGCAGTCATTACTAATAGTCAACATGGATTGATCAAAAACAAGTCATGGCAGACTAATCTCTTTTTTTGATAGAGTTCCAAGCTGGGTAGATGCAGGGAATGCGATGGATGAAGCGTATCTGGATTTCAGGAAGGCCTTCCTTCGACAAGGTCCCCCATGACCTCCTGTCAAGGAAACTAGTCCAGTGTGGGCTAGGCAAAACTGCGGTTAGGTGGATCTGGAATTGGTTAAGCGAATGAACCCAGAGGGTGATTCTCCCCAATGCTTCCTCTTCATCCTGGAAAGAAGTGACGAGTGGAGTTCCACAAACAGGGTTCAGTCCTGGGCCCGGTTTTGCCCAGGATCTTGATTAATGATTTAGATGAAGGGTCAGAAGGCATGATCATCAAGTTTGCAAATGGTACCAAATGGAGATGGATAACCAATACCAACTCCTCTGGCCTAACACCTTCATGCACTTGTTTCAAATTCACCCAGAGCTTCGGAGCTTCAGCAACTGTGAGGCAGAAGAGTGAGGGGGAATGGGTTAAGGCTAGGGTTAGGGTTAGGGTTAGCCCAGGTTCACCCTAAGCCACCACAGAGCCTGTCTGCTTTTTATCCAAACACTGTGCTTGAAAGCCAGGCATTTCAGGAAACCTGATGACAGTGAGGCTGTCCCCAATCAGGCTTCAAAGCGCGCAGCCAGGGCCTCCAACAGGGACATGCTGTAACAGCAATGGGATGCCATCAGTTGCCACCAGTATGGGCGCTGGCATACCATTCCAATTCATATGGTAACGGAGACACTGAGTGCCAGGATGATGAGAAAGCTCAGCAGCGTGGGTGCAAAACTGGGCATTGAGCTTGATGGAAATCTGGACCCCAGTTTTTTCTTCCAAAAACAGTGGTGGATTTGTTCCAAAATGGCACTGGTTTTCCTTGAAGTTTGCATGTGTGTGTGTGTGTGCGTGCGTTTTGCAGATGAAGAAAGTTTTTCTTAAAGTAAAAAAACAAAAAATGTATTGCACGAAGTATCAAATAGAAATTATTTTGATTTTCACTTCCCACATTCCTTTCTCATCATCACTGGAACAGAGCAAGCGGAGGGGGAGAGTGATTCCTTTCCCACGTCACTGAACCCTGTCTAAAGAGTCAAATTAAAAGCTTAATTACATTGGTGGGTGCATTTCGTGTGTGTTTTGAAGTGTGTGTACAAAAGAGAGAGATCACAATGGCAGCCGTGACATAAACACAGAGGGTGAATTCTACCCCCTTCGTGATAACATTGAGAAGTTTGTTCCTTTCCCCACAGAGCAATCAGTAAGCTGCAGGCATTCCCAAACAAACATTCCCAAGAAGAGACGTCCATTCCTGAACAGATTCAATTCACCCAGGCTGATCAGTGTATCCTCTGTGCAGGAAGAAGTAGAAAACACCTCATTACAGCCAAACCTTTCCTGAGCTACTTGGATTTCCTGGATTCTGGAATGTTCCTTTGAACAAAATTCCCTCACAGAATTTGGGTCCTAAATCCGATCTTGAGCAGCCCCAAATCCTGCCTTTAAGGAAGGCATTACATCCACACAAAGGATGTCAAAATTATACTCACGTCCATCTCTTCAAGAGGGATAAACACCAATCACTACATCTCTCTTGACACACAAACATAGAGAGATATCTCAAAACACACACAGCATACTAAGATGTAAAACAGAAATCCGAAGTAAAGGTTTGCAGTAGCAAAGTATCCATTCTACACAACCAATCAGAATGAGAGTAGAAACAGAGAGGAGAGAGCAAATAAATATGTTCCAACTGTCATACAGGAGACATGCGGGAACTAATTCCCTCATCTTATTCTAAACTTACTTCTCATTGAGGACTGCAGACTTGAGCAGTGTGAGATTGAATCCCAACAAGTGTCACACTTGACTGTTCTGGGTCATGGGTTTTATAGTTGACTAGAGTAGCATATAGTAAACATGCGCGTGCACACACACAATCAAATCTCTCCCCCTTTTCCTTCTTTGCACTTCTCCCAGCATCATTGACCTTTTTTACCAATTGCTTGAGGTGGATTCAAGAACTTTGCTTTCAATAGTCATATAATTGAAGTCGATAGGAACTTTAGGAGGGTCTACCCCAGGAGGAGAGACCCTGAGACCCCACCAAAGAGGGATCTTTGCTACTTTGGCAAGCAAAGAGAAGCCTGATTTTCAGCAATTTTATTTCCCTAAAAATCCAGAAGAAATCTCACCAAAGTCGAAGAAGCGCCACCGAGGTGTTTTTATTAGCAATTCAGCTGAAAAGGATGCAATGCAGCAATCATTCGCCAAGCAGAGCATGTGGTTACAGAAATCAGAGGCATTTTTATAGGAAATACAGGCTTGGAAGTTTCAAAATTCCCACTCCCCACCCTCCTCCCGGCTCGACGGTGATTGGCTGATGTGATAACAGCTGGGAGGAGGCACGGCTGCCCTCCCCGCGCCAGAACCAATCACAGAGCTCCTCCACTGCGCTGGAGCCTATCAGGCAGCTCCTACTGCCTCGGCACTCTAGCGAATCAGGAAGAAGGGAGGTGGGACGAAAAGAAACAATGCTTTCTTGAATGGATTATAGGATTTCAATGTCCTGGGGTTTCTTGAGTCCGGGGATTGGCCTTCTAAAGAAACTAATTCTATTGTCCTTAGATGAGTCTCCGATAAGTAATGATTACTTAATCCGAGTTTTCCTGTCGCAATCAGATATGACACAATGAAAAGGCTGGGGTGGATGTCCGTTGTGGAGAGTTTTGAATGAAGAAAATGGTTTTGGGGGAAAGAGACTTTCCAAGGGTCATCTTGTCTCCATTGTTATGTGATTAAAAGGTTGCCAAGCGAAACCCCAATTTGATGGCCCGACTCCGGTGTCAAAAAGGGATTTCCTGTTCTATTTTCCATGCAATAAGTTTCAAGATAAGAGTTCTTTTGTGATGGCTGATTGCCTTTTCAAAACCAGGGCAACTTCCTTGTTGATTTCCCCCAAGGAGAGGGGAAGGGGCAAAGGGTTCAGGGCCAGGTCAGAAATATGAGGAAAATACATGGGGAAATATAGGAATCACAAGAAATTCATATCAGACACTGTCCCACCTATCCCCCCCCCCTATCCCACCCACCTGAGAAATTGATTAAAGTAATAATTTCAGAAATACGTGAGTCCATAGTTCATTCAGGGGAAATTCATAGGTGAAAGCAAATCCTTTGGAGTCCAAAATGCTTTGCAGAAAGTCCAGTAGTCACAAAAGTAGTTTGGTGATTTCCACTGAGCCAAAGAATGGAGTCTTGCAGCACTGTGATCGAAACTAGTCCTTGGTCCTTGGGAAACTATAACTCCATTAGAGTGGTGCCAGAGCTCTCCTGGTGCGTAAAAATGATGTGCCAAGAGAAAGAGGGGGGGAGAGGAAAATCACTCTTGGAAAGTTCTGGGAGAACATCTGGACACCAATGCACGAGCTTTCGGGGAGGATCAGACCCCAGGAATATTTGTGTTTTTTAAACACAAATGTTCCTGTGATAAATGCCTGTCTGGAAGCACCCTTGGTTATTTTGGGGCAGCAATTCTCTCTCAAACCCTCACAGAATAGTTGTAAGGACTGTGTATCTTCCAGCATGTCGCAGATGACAACAAGGACATGTGTGGTCAAACCACATCAGCAATTTCAGAGTGCAGTCACAATGGCAAAAGAACATACAAGCTAAAAGAGGTTGTGCACTTTCACTTGAGCCTACAGGGAGCATTTTCTGCCCTCTCCTCTTTTCTTGTTCCTGATAAGTAAAGCGAGTGCAAAACATATTTCCCAATGAATTACATCTGAAGCAATGGAAATAAGCTGAGCACAGAGGATTATGCATGACTGTCCCTCTCAACTGGAGATTTAGAGGATGTGGATTTGGTGGGAGGGGATCCTATACCAATTGTACCTCCCTGGAGGAGAGGTGCAGTGCAGTGGTGGAGAAAAAAGCTTTGCCCTCAAATAAGAAATCTGCCTTGCAGTGAAAGTTTCTCCTGTCCCAAAGTTTCTAGAATTGTAGAGAATGAAATATTAACATAGGGAACCTTTGCTACATCCACCTTCCTTTGCCTGTTCCCTTGTCTTTGGGTGCCTAAAGTATGAATTATGAGGTGAGATTGTTTCCTGATGTGGCACCGAAATTTCAGAAGAAAATATCACCAAGTACATTGGAAGACACCAGAAATTGTGTGGAGAGAGTCCTCTTTTGCATTTTCTGCCAGAACCAAGGAAAATGGTGAACTCCCTAGTATCCACAGTGGCAAGATGGTAGTGGATTTCAGTAAGGCCTTCGACAAGGTCCCCCATGACCTTCTGGCAAGGAAACTAGTCCAATGTGGGCTAGGCAAAACTACGGTGAGGTGGATCTGTAATTGGTTAAATGGACGAACCCAGAGGGTGCTCACCAATGCTGGAAAGTGACTTCATCCTGGAAAGAAGTGACGAGCGGAGTGCCGCAGGGTTCTGTCCTGGGCCCGGTCCTGTTCAACATCTTTATTAATGACTTAGATGAAGGGCTAGAAGGCATGATCATCAAGTTTGCAGACGACACCAAATTGGGAGGGATAGCCAATACTCCAGAGGACAGGAGCAGGATTCAAAACAATCTTGACAGATTAGAGAGATGGGCCAAAACTAACAAAATGAAGTTCAACAGTGACAAATGCAAGATACTCCACTTTGGCAGGAAAAACGAAATGCAAAGATACAGAATGGGGGATGCCTGGCTCGAGAGCAGTACGTGTGAAAAAGATCTTGGAGTCGTTGTGGGCAACAAGTTAAACATGAGCCAACAATGTGATGTGGCGGCAAAAAAAGCCAATGGGATTTTGGCCTGCATCAATAGGAGCATAGTGTCTAGATCTAAGGAAGTAATGCTACCCCTCTATTCTGTTTTGGTTAGACCACATCTGGAATATTGTGTCCAGTTCTGGGCACCACAATTCAAGAGAGATATTCACAAGCTGGAATGTGTCCAGAGGAGAGCGACTAAAATGATAAAAGGTCTGGAGAACAAGCCCTATGAGGAGCGGCTTAATGAGCTGGGCATGTTTAGCCTGAAGAAGAGAAGGCTGAGAGGGGATATGATAGCCATGTATAAATATGTGAGAGGAAGCCACAGGGAGGAGGGAGCAAGCTTGTTTTCTGCTTCCCTGGAGACTAGGACGCGGAACAATGGCTTCAAACTACAAGAGAGGAGATTCCATCTGAACATTAGGAAGAACTTCCTGACTGTGAGAGCCGTTCAGCAGTGGAACTCTCTGCCCCGGAGTGTGGTGGAGGCTCCTTCTTTGGAAGCTTTTAAACAGAGGCTGGATGGCCATCTGTCAGGGGTGATTTGAATGCAATATTCCTGCTTCTTGGCAGGGGGTTGGACTGGATGGCCCATGAGGTCTCTTCCAACTCTTTGATTCTATGATTCTATGATTCTAGTGGGATTTTAACATGGAGAAATCCCTTCTCACAGTATTCTCACTTAAGTGCAGATCTCTAGCCAAACAGCATCTAACAGTCTGCTGGTAAAATGTAATCACAGTAACATATGCAAGTTCTTGGTCTGTGTAATTGGAGTTGGCAGACATATGGAGACTTATTGGGCAATTACCTGCATATCTTGGGTGTGTTTCAAGGCAGGGAGGCAGAATCTTTCATCTGGCCTAGATGTGTGGCATGTTACTCAATTGCTGGAGAGCCATGAGAGGGACTGCACAAGGAAAAGTGATAAGGAATTATGAAATAGCTCAAAGGTCATTTTCCTTTCTGCTTTGGGAACTAGTCCGATGTCCATCCCAAAGAGGCTATTTGTATAATATGTCACAACTGAACACCTGGCTAATTTACTTCCTTTGGCCTGGAGACAGGACCGTATTGAGTGTGTGCATGAAGCCATGAAGCATACCACATTTCAGTATTTGCTTTTTGAAAAAAATAGTGTGACTATTACAATATGGGAAAAGTGTTCTTTTTGAATTCAAAACAGTAACTTTTAAATAAAATGAAGTCTAAAACAACTAGAGAAAATATACAAGAATGTCTAGAGAAACAAATTGACATATTTGAACATTATAATTTTCCTTGTGAGAAGACTCCGCACCACTGTCATTGCTTTCATTATCTGATGCACTGTCCTCAGTGCAACTCATGTCAGAGATTTTTCCTCCCCATCACTCTCCCTCAGTGCATCGCCTTCTATCAAGTTCACTAGAAATGCCAGCTTTTAAAAACTTTTCACAAGTTTTCATGTGCACATTTTAAAATCCTGAAACAGCTGATCTGGGCTGTAAACAAATAGAGCCACGGATACACAGGTGGCTAAATGGAAACATGAGAGGACAGCAATTCTGCAAGCATTCCGTTATTCTCAAGTTTATGAAATTAAACAGAGACTGAATTTGCACATTGGGCACCAGCATGGCAGGCAGGGGCGGCTCGTCCATTATGCAAAGTAAGCGGTCGCAGAACACTTTTTTGCCAGGGGCGCAGAGGCGCCTCTGTAAATGCCCCTCGACCGCCACATGAAATCAGCTCACAACAGCCCTAGCAGTCCGGGGGGAGCCTCGGCTTTCTTGCCTCTCTGCCGGGCGATCCTCTTCCCAAAGGGGCCGGACCCTTGAGTCTCGCCTAGCCCCTCTTGTTCCTGCTCCACCCAGCCACCAGGTGCGCGAGCAGAGCCGGCGCTCAATCGTTCTCTGCGTTCGATCCCTTCCCCATGACCGGCTCCCTTTCCCGATCCCCTGGCGCTCCACCCACCTCCTCTCCTCTCCCCAATCCGCGGGTGGGCCAAGGGGCGGAGCCACCGCGCCTGGCCCGCTTTGGGTCCAGAGGCGTGTCTGAAGACCCCAGCATGTGCACCAAAAGTCGCCTCTTCTCCTGACTTTCTCTTCAGCCATTGGGACCAAGAGAGAGAGAGAGAGAGCCCATCCAGTATTTCCCATCTCCGCTCCCTCTTTTGTTTTTGCGCCTACCTTCAGGAAAGGTGGGCATCTCCATTTCTCTCTCTCTCTCTCTTGGTCCCAATGGCTGAGGAGAAAGTCAGGAGAAGAGGTGACTTTTGGTGCACACGCCGGGGTCTTCAGGCACACCTCTGGACCCAAAGCGGGCCAGGCAAGGGAGCAAGTGCTGCAAGTGTAGTTACTGGGATGTATAGTTCACCTACAATCAAAGAGCATTCTGAACTCCACCAATGATGGAATTGAACCAAATATGGCACACAGAACTCCCACGACGAATGGAAAATATATATCAATGATTGGTTGGAAGGGGGGGGGCGCCAAAATACTGTTTGCTTACTGTTGAAAATTACCTAGGGCCGCCTCTGATGGCAGGCAATTGACCCCAAAGGGAAGCGGGTTCAAGAGGGAAAAATAAAGGTAGGTGAGGAGAGATGATGACAAGAAATCTGCTTGTGTGCACATTCAGATATTCACATATGTGCTTATGAGGTCCAGCACATCTCAGAGAGCCAATTTTAAAAAGTTTATAGTAAATTTCCAACAGATGTCCTGCATCCATTTCACAAAATCTGCTAAAACCAAGCCTTTCAGGATGTCAGGGGACCATTTACTGGGACTGAGAGCTCTTTGTTTGAACTTTCCTTAAGGTACCATGTTGCCACAGTTCTTTATCCTGGATTAGGACAGCCCTGAGCCAACTTTTTATTTACACCACCCCTGCCCCCGTTCATGGTCAGCAGTTCTGTGGAAAAAGGCAACCTCCATGATATGAATAGTCTAGCGTTCCCTGTATGTGTCATGCTGTCCTGCCCTGAAGAGCTTTACCACTTTCCAGCCCTTTTTAGCAGGGCGCTTCACTCACTCACCCATTCATCTGCTCAAAGATCCATCTGCCCACCGCTTCACTCACACACTCACTCGCTCTCCCAATCACCCAGCAACCCTTCCGTTCACCACCCCCATTCACTGCCTACTGCAATGCAACCTCAGCCCTGCCACGTGCACAATGGAGGACCTTCTTGCAGCAACACCAGAGGCACTCCAAGTGGCCAGCTACTGCTCAAAGAACATTTAATAGAATACCAAGTCTGCAAACTTTGTCTTTTTTTGTTTGTTTGTTTTTAATGAAATACAACTGTTTTGGTTCGCTCCTGACATGATAAATAAATACCACCCCCATTCACCCACCCACCCATCAATTCACCTACCCTTCTACTCACCCACCCATTCACTCACTCAAGCACACCCATCCATCAGCTTGCTCACCACTTCATGTTTCCCATGTTCTCCCTTCTTCCCCTCTGTATTCTTTCTCTCACCAGAAGGACCTTGGTAACTTCCAACCATTCATTTTTTTTGTTCCCTATACCCTGCAGCAGTCTGGTGAAGAAATGTGGCTTGTTTAACCACCCAGTATTCAAAGCACATACAGAGCATGGTTTAAAAGCATTGCAGAACCTATCATTCTGACACCCTGCTCCTTCCACAATGCATTACTCTTCATATCATGCTCAGGACAATGGGGTTAACCAGAATTGGACCTTTCAGGGTAGCATTAATGAAATTGTTTTAATAACTTGGGAGCTGACGCATTTGTAGAATCATAGAATCATTGAGTTGGAAGAGACCTCGTGGGCCATCCAGTCCAACCCCATTCTTCCAAGAAGAAGGAAAATCACATTCAAAGCACCCCTGACAGATGGCCATCCAGCCTCTGCTTAAAGGCCTCCAAATGAGGAGCCTCCAGGGCAGAGAGATAGTTCCACTGCTGCTCTCACAGTGAGGAAGTTCTTTCTAATGAAGTTTGGGTGGAATCTCCTTTCCTGTAGTTTGAAGACATGGCTCTATTGCGTTCTAGTCTCCAGGGCAGCAGAAAACAAGCCTGCTCCCTCCTCCCTATGACTTCCCCACACCTCTTGACCCATGGCTCTTATCATGCTTCCTCTCAGCCTTCTCTTCTGCTGGTTAAAAATGCCCAGCTCTTTAAGCCGCTCCTCGTAGGGCTTGTTCTCCAGACCCTTTATCCTTTGAGTCACCCTGTTCTGGACACATTCCAGCTTAGAGTCAACATCTCCCTTCAATTGCGGTGCCCAGAATTGGACACAGTGGGATTGCAGGTGAGGTGTGACCAAGGCAGAATAGAGGGGTAGCATGAGTTTCCTGGATCTAGACACTAGACTCCTATTGATGCAGGCCAAAATCCCATTCGCTTTTTTTGCCACCGCATGACATTGTTGGCTCATGTTCACCTTCCTATCCACACGACGACTCCCAAGATCTTTTCCACACGCCCTGCTCTAAAGCCACTCATTGTCCCCCATAGAGGGCTCGCTGCAATGATGAGCAAAGAGAAGCCGCAATTTAAAAGATTTTCCTAAGTTCCCAAAAGAATCTCTCCAAAGTTGAAGGAAGTGCCACCGAGTTGATTTCATTTCGATCCAGCTGGAAAGGATGTAAAGCAGCAATATTTCGCCAAGCAGAGCATACAGTGTACACAAATAAAGGCCTTTTTATACATAAAATAGAGCTGTCTGGTTTGAATTTCCCGCTATCTGCCCCTCTCCTGGCTTGATGATGATTGGCTGCTTTGCATCTGCCTCCTGAGCGCCTGGGCCAATCGCTGAGCTTCTGCTGCCTCGGCTTCCTGACCAATCAGGAGAGAGGGAGGCGGGATGAGGGGAAAACAATACATTCTTGAGTGGATTATGGAGATATGAAATGTCCAAGCAGCCAGCGAGTCCCAGGGGCCTGCAAGCCGGCCCTTCTATTGTCCTTGTTTTGTGGCAATAAACGTTGATGTCTGGCAAGCCTGCCAGATCCGGATTTTCTTGGTGCTGAGATATGGGAACAATGAGGAAATCTGGCTAAAGTTTCGGTGGAGGAAGATTTAAATGAAGCCACACTTCGGAAAGTGTGGCTTTCTGAAGGCCCCTTTTGTCCTACTGAGATATGATCATCAATGCCAAGCAACCGCTTCCACTGGGAGGGCCAACTCCGAGCCCCAGGGGTCACGATCCATTGTTATTGTCCATGTAAAAAGTGTCTTTTGATAAGGTTCTTTTCAACTGAGGATTTCCTCCTTTCCAGGGTCACAGAGGGTGGCTTCTTATATTTTTATACATTTTTTTAATAAAAGGGAATAGGGCAAAAGGGTCAGGAAAAGGTCAGATACACAGGGAGAAATATAGAAATCATGATATAGAAAACATACCCACTTATCCCTCCCACCAGAGTCTCATAGAGAAATTGATAAGAGCCTTGATCATGGCTCAATGTATGTCCATAGTTCATTATAGGAAAGTCCATAGATGAAGGTAGGTCCATAAAGGGGAGGAAAGTCCTTGATGTGGGGCAAAAAGGTTCAAAAATCATAAGGAGAGGCTTGGCGATTCCACTGAGCCAAGATATGGAGCTCTGCATCGCTGGGGCTGAAGCTTGTCCCTTGGTCCTTGAAGAACTATAATTCTGAGGGCTGAAACCAGGTGGCACATCCACTCCCCGAAGGTCTCATGGGATGACCACATCAAGTCCCCCGGGTCCTGGGGCTCCAAAAGGACGAAAAAGCGAAGGCGGAGCAGCAGCAGGAAGCTCAGTTTGACAATCAGCTGTTTCTCTTTTAAATATATTCTCAAAAATAAAAAGGTTATTCCCAGAGCGCAGGAGCCCGAAAAGCAAAAAGCAAGATGGCAGAAAGCGTTAGAATTGAGCCAGGAAAAATATGGCACCAAAATGGAGTCGTTTGGTTAAGTCCATTTATTAAATTCCACTGAGTGCTCCACTTAAAATCCGGAAAGCCATCCTTTTCATCACATTAGTTTTGCTTCAAATGTAGAATAGAGCATTCTTTGTGTATTTTAAGAGTGAGGACCAGCATTATTTTAAAACATTTTATGAGGTGGTGGGGAATCAGATTTTTTGAAATCATCTGGATGTTTGGCCATTTCTATAATGTAACTCCCATTAGTTACTCCCAAGTTTACAATGAAACATTTCCCCAAATTTGTGAGAGGGGAAATTTTGGGATAGGAGTCAAAAGTACCCTTGTTAGGGAAAGCATGACCTTTTGCTCACCAAATTTTTACTTTGACAGAACAACTTCTTTTCAAAAATTAGCCTTTCTGGGTCCTTATTGCGGTTGCTTATACCCCGCCCTTCTCACCCGGGGGGACTCAGGGCGGCTTACACAAACAAGGCACAATTCGATGCCTGTATTACAAAAACATAACATCAAAAAAACATAACATCAATAACAACAATAATTATAACACTGATAACAATTAACGTAAACAATCAATATTATCGGCAGGAATAGCCATAAACCCGTCCTTTCCTTCCCTTCCTTCCATGATATGTCTGTGCCCTGTGTTGCATGGGAAAGCCAGGAGAGAAGGATAATAATAATAATAATAATAATAATAATAATAATAATAATAATAATGCCATGTCTCCATACTATGCAGTCTTGGGAGTTATAGTTTCCCATGGTCCATACCCTTCTATTGGAGGGATAGCCAATAGTCCAGAGGACAGGAGCAGAATTCAAAACGATCTTGACAGATTAGAGAGATGATTGGCCAAAACTAACAAAATGAAGTTCAACAGTGACAAATGCAAGATACTCCACTTTGGCAGAAAAAAACAAAATGCAAAGATACAGAATGGGGGACAATGCCTGGCTCGAGAGCAGTATGTGTGAAAAAGATCTTGGAGTCCTCGTGGACAACAAGTTAAACATGAGCCAACAATGTGATGTGGCGGCAAAAAAAGCCAATGGGATTTTGGCCTGCATCAATAGGAGCATAGTGTCTAGATCTAAGGAAGTAATGCTACCCCTCTATTCTGCTTTGGTTAGACCACACCTGGAATATTGTGTCCAATTCTGGGCACCACAATTCAAGAGAGATATTGACAAGCTGGAATGTGTCCAGAGGAGGGCGACTAAAATGATCAAGGGTCTGGAGAACAAGCCCTATGAGGAGCGGCTTAGGGAACTGGGCATGTTTAGCCTGAAGAAGAGAAGGCTGAGAGGGGATATGATAGCCATGTATAAATATGTGAGAGGAAGCCACAGGGAGGAGGGAGCAAGCTTGTTTTCTGCTTCCTTGGAGACTAGGACGCGGAACAATGGCTTCAAACTACAAGAGAGGAGATTCCATCTGAACATTAGGAAGAACTTCCTGACTGTGAGAGCCGTTCAGCAGTGGAACTCTCTGCCCCGGAGTGTGGTGGAGGCTCCTTTTTTGGAAGCTTTTAATCAGAGGCTGGATGGCCATTTGTCAGGGGTGATTTGAATGCAATATTCCTGCTTCTTGGCAGGGGGTTGGACTGGATGGCCCATGAGGTCTCTTCCAACTCTTTGATTCTATGATTCTATGATTCTCTGGTTGCATCTGCAGTGGAGAATTGCTACATCGACAATTCATAGTCTTAAAAGCCCTCGATAAGCCCACTAAGTTCACATCTTCTCACAAGAGTGCTCGCTCTCTTCCCCGGCAGCCTGCTTGAGAGAAAGGAAATGCAGGAGAAAGAAGGAAAAAGTAGCAGAAGGAGAAAAGGGTCGAGAGCAAGAGAGGAGGGTCGCTCAAAGCGACTGAGGAAGGAGTGGCATAGAGAGAAAAGAAGAGGGAGGTGCTCACTTTCCCCCTTACCATGCCCACCTCTAGCTTCGCCTCCACCTCCTGCTTGCATGCAGCCCACCAACAGCTAACCACAGAGGGGTATGCAAACATGCTCTACACCAAACGGGCTTATTCGACATCAAAAACTAAGTGGTGGCATACATTAAAATAGTTTTAAAACTAATCTTTAACAGATGGAAACTTTCAAAACTTTTCCACCTTGAAGCAACAGATTATGATTATGCAGTATGTTACTGGAGAAAAGGTGTTTGAATATAAGCCCAGTTCTTGCCATATGCTTGCAAAGCCATTTCAAACTTCCAGTCATTCTCTCTTCAAAGCTTCTTTGACAGAATGCAGCCCTGTGGCTTTGTTCTATGGACTGCGTAAACATAGATATCAGGATGGCCAGAAAGCACAAAGAACATCAAGGAGTCCCCCTCTGCAAGAGGTTATATATGGAAGACATGCTGTGCATCCAAAACAAAGTGCATGGACTCACACAGTGATGCCTCCAGCTTTTAGTTAAAACTAATTTTAGCCACCGAATCCCTGCCAAATTGATTTTATGGGCTCGGCACCAGTTAATCATGTCACATTTCAAGTTTCAGCAAGATTAGCATTTTACTAAACCTGAGGTCTGGTCTAGAGTATACACGGAGCAAAATAATAAATAAATAATAAATGGACATTGAGTCGTAGACTTTGGTGGTGGTCAAGTGGACTGCCTGGACTGTCATCTTTGGAAGCTGAAAAATCCCTGCAACAAGTTAAGATCCAAACAAAGCGTATCACATTTTTTTCACTCTTCTGTGTTAAGATTGTTATTTTTTTTACCTGTAGGGTGATTTAATTATATAGGCAAACCCATTTAAAATTGAAGTTCTTATCTGTAGTATGAAATGTTATGGTCTATTTAAGATTCTACCACTGAATTGTGCCTGGGTCTCTCTCAGGAAAAAATCGAGTCAAACAGCAATTTCTCAGTACTTCTTTTCTGGAAAAGTTGTAAGTAACTTCTGAACTAATTGCACTGAAAAACTATTAATACCATCATGCTGTTTTAATTGGTGGGGAGCAGCATTTTAACTGAAATCCAGTTACTGACCAACACAGTCAGAATCTTCAGCACTGATATCAGTATGGAGTTCGGCCTAGACAAATATGCCACAGTGGGATTAAACAAAGGGAGAATTACAGTGAGGACATAAGAGATGCCAAATTGTGTTAAAAAACAAAGTATGCATCGTTGATGTCGCAATCCCAGGTGACAGCAGGATTGCAGAGAAACAACTGGAAAAGCTGACATAATATGAGGATTTAAAAATCGAACTGCAAAGACTCTGGCACAAACCAGTAAAGGTGGTCCCAGTGGTGATCGGCACACTGGCTGCAGTGCCTAAAGTAGAGGCATAATACCATTGCTCAGATTATTCACTGGAACTAGCATAATAATAATAATAATCCCCCCATTGGGTGTCGCCTTGACGTTGGCGGGGGGCTTAACTACTTCAATGATGTTGAGAGGTGTGCTGGCGGTAGTGTAAACTACCAGTAGGTCCAATGAAGCCAGAATGGTCTCAACTGAAAAGTTGAACTAAGTGCACCCAACCCATTTAAATATGGTGAAACAAACTCTAAAGAAGTCTATACTGGCTCGGTCATCGTTCAGGATAATAAGGACTGTGGCGAGTGCTTCTCCTGGGCACCCGTTGACAAGTGGGCTACAGGAACCAGGACCCATTGCTGAGCAACCAGGGCATGGGCCTGTAGGGCAACTGGAAGCAAAACAACTACAGAAGCGGCAGAAATTTTCAATGCTACAGAACCGAACTGTCATGAACTGATATTATAGATCAGAACCACAAAAACGTGGATACCAAAAACGGATGTACCAGCTATGGAAACTTGAATATCCAGATTCAACTGTAACTGAACAGAAAGTGAAAGTGGAATGAGAGAAATCACCATTACTGAGCATACAACGTAACTGGAAAACAACCTAATCCGTTCGAATAAGTTGATAAATGTCCAGATAATTACAAAAAAGACTTTAAGTAGTAACTCTAATTGAAATTGGGATGTTATAACAAATTATAACAGATTACAAAAGGCAGTAGGTCATTCGGCCCCTCTTTTGAAGAAGCAAGCGGAAAGAGCAGATAAGCAGAGTAGGAGTGAAGGCTCTGCTGCAAAACTACAAATGGGAAATTGAATGCAAGTGAATGCAAGTGGATCTCCTTGGAATCACAGGCAACATAAGCATAATTAAGACTTTCTTTTTGGGCTATGAGTGGAGTAAAACCAGTTAATTAAGGCTTTATAAACAATTGAATGGGGTGAATTAGACTAGTGTTTGAATGAGAAGAAAGAAACAAACACAAGAAAAGAAGCAGGAAAGCCCCTCAAGCAGGAATCCCCACTGGGTACAAATAAAACCTTCAGACAGAGCATTCGCAAGGTTGGAAAGGGTGACCCCAGTGAAAATTAGTAGAAGTTCTCCTTTTATCAAGGGCAAGCAGTTACAACGGACCCCCCCCCCGCTTCTTCTGCTGCACTCTCCCTCTTTCCACATCACTGCCGTCCCTAACTGCAGGAGCAAAGGAAGTAGTGAAAAGAAAGAAATGGATAATAATCAGCTGTTAAGCAAAATAACAGAACTAATTAAAGAAGAAGGGGATAAGAAAACAAGGGAGTTAAATTTGATGTTTGAAAAAAAAAGTGAGACAAGGAAACAAGAGAGAAAGAATGACATTCAGGCTATGAAACAGGAGATCCTGGCCAATGCTAAAGAAATGAAGAAGCAACTGGATGCAGAAAGGAAAAGCTCAGATGACAAATTTCAGACTATACAAAGAACTCTACAAACAATACATGGAGAGATACAAATAATAAAATCAGAAGCTGAAAAGAACAAACAAGAACAAAAAGCACTCAAACGACAAATCCAGCAAAGTGACAACAAACTTTCAGAGATGGAAAAAAATGTTTGTGTATATGCAAGATAACCAGAGAAGGAATAACGTTGTAATTAAAAATATTTCCAGAAGGGAACAGAAAAGATGATTTGAAAACTGAAATTTTGAAATGGTTGCAAAAAAACTACACCAATGTTAAACTGGACAGAAATGGATCTAGTACGAGTTCATCGTCTTCCAGCTGGAAGAAATAAAATAACACCTAGGAACATAATAATTCGAGTTCATAACTTTGCTAAAAAAGAAGATCTGATGAAAATACCAAGGAAGAATCCAGAATATTTGAAGATGGGAGAAGTAAAGCTGGAAATATTCAATGATTACTGCCCTGAAACTAAAAACTGGAGATATTCAATGAAGCCAATTACGATTCAGTTAATGAGGGCCGGAATACTGTATACCTGGGGATACCCAACCTTTCTCAAATGGAGAGGCAAGAGGTACAGAATTGATTTTTTGGAACAAGGACTTCAACTATTGAAGGAGCTCAGCATAATAAAACAAGACAGAGATGGAAAGAAGGAGGAGGAAAAAGGAGTGGAGGGAGGAAGAACACCAGAGAAGGAAGGAGAATTGGAGGGAATAATCAGCACCATCGGAGGAATTGGGCTGTAAGAAGAAATTTAGAAGCACTGCAATTAAATGATTTTGCCCTCTCCTCCCCACTTGGGAAGGCCATGGTTGGGACTAGACGTCCCGAAGAATGGAAGGGGAGGATGGGGGAATGAGGGGAGGAGGGGAAGCAGGGGGGAGGGTGGAACAAGGGGGATGGGGATTATAAGGGACAAGGGTTCACAATGGATCAAGCCACAAAAAAGTTTTTAAATGGAAATGGAAATGATGTCCAATAAATTAAGAATATCAACACTGAACACTAGGGGTTTAGGAACGCTAATTAAAAGAAGGAGGATTGAAACCTGTGATGATGTGTATTTTTTATTCCTATAGTCATGTATTGTTTAGACAATAGTTAGTAATGGTATGTAGAATTGTATTTTATTAGGGATGGTAGCTGGCTTGGCTTGCCTTGAGCTGAGTTGCCATAGCAATGGGAGCGGAGCCAACTGCCAACTGCCACTTGGCAGCGCAGCTTTTTGAAAGTTGTCAGTCTGTAGCCGGAGAGTTACAGAAGAGGACTGATTTGTGAATCAGCAGTCTGTAACCAGAGGATTACAGGAGAGGATTCTCCAGTGAGAGGATCAAGGAACTGATCTGTAGTTGTGAACTACAGAGGTAGTTGATCCTGTGTGGAAGTAGAAATCCAACAGGAATCCTGTAGTGATAGAACCACAGGGAGGACTGATTCTTTGATTAAGAATCAAGATTTGGCTTGGAGCCAATACAGTTAATAAGTCAAGTGACTTATTTGTATTACCAAAACGGTTGTTAAAGAAAGAAACATCTGCCTAAAGAAACCTTTTGAAATCTGTTTAGAGTCATTCAAGAACTTCTATAAATGTAGCCAGCTAAGTTTGTGCCTCTAGAGTGAAGTAACGTTGAATCTATTCTACTCCTGTTATATTCCAATAAACTTGTTACTGTTTTTCTTAAGCCTTGCCTCTGATACAATTTCTTCTCAGTCAAACAGCCCTGCACAAGAAAAAGGACCAAATTAGGGTTATTAAACGTAAGCTACGCCATCAAATAAGTAAACCCCCCTTAATTAGTGGTCCCTTGACATCCAGCTCCTAAGTTGATATTGATAATTACATGGCTTCCTTACAAAACCCTACTGAAGAAAGACGCAGCAGATGTTATCTTCTTAGAGGAAACACACCAGAATAAACCGGGTTCAAATGAATTAAAATCGAGTTGGATAAGGAGCTATGAAAAATCCTTTGGGTCATCAAAATCAAGAGGTGTAGCTATAATAATTGCAAAGAAATGTAACTTTGTAATAAACAAGGTATCGAAAGATGAGGAAGGTAGATATATAATAATGTATGGTGAAATAGGAGAGGATAAATATGTATTAGTAAATGTATACGCACCAAATGTAAAACAGCAAGAATTTTCTCTAGGTCAGATAGAGAACTATCACCAACAATATGTAATCTTTGGAGGGGAGTGTAATTGTTATGTGGACCAAAAAAGATAAAACTACACAATGGTCAAAAATTAGAGATAGGATGAGTGGAGATTGGTAAAGGGAGATGAAAAAATACACATACTACTCAGTTGTACATAAAGTGTATACAAGAATAGATTATATTTTTGTTTCTAAAAACATGTTAAGTAAATTGTTAAATGCTGATATTGGAATTATTAAGATTTTGGATCATGCCCTGGTGTCAGTTCAGATTGCCTTGAAATGTGATTATGATAAAATGAGGACGTGGAGATTGAACACAAAAATTTTGAATTATAGAGAGATTGCGGATAGAGTGAAATCAGAATGGCAAGAAATATGGAGATTTAATGAAAAGGATGTATCGAAAGGAGTGCTATGGGACACAATGAAAGCAGTGGTGAGAAGGTTATGTATAAAAGAGAAAATTAATCTCAAAAAAAGGCAAGAAAAGGAACCTAGAAAAAGAAATAGAGGAGCTTGAAAAAGAATATGTAATAAAGAGAGATATACAAATTTCTGTAAGGTTGAGAGCAAAAAAAGAGGAATTGGATAAAATGGAAATAGATGAAGTACAAGAAAATCTAATATATTTAAGGAGGGATTTTTTTGAGTTTAATGATAGGAATTCAAAGATGTTAGCCAAATCCACACACACAAAAAAAAGAAAATGGCAGGTATAATAAGCATGATAAAAGATAAAACAGGTAAAATATGTAGATCTATGAAAGAAAAATTGAAGGTTTTTGAAGAGTTTTACAATGAATTTACCAAACAAAAGCTAGCTCCATAGAAGCAATTAGGAAATATGTGGAGGAAAATTGGGAGAGTAAGTTGGAGGAGAAAGACAAAGAATTATTGGAACAACCTATTAAGAAGAGAGAAATAGAGGAAGTTATTGAAAATTTAAAAGCTGGGAAAGCTCCAGGTTTGGATGAACTGGGAACAGAATATTATAAACGCTTTAGAGAAGTATTGATTCCAAAATTATTAGAACTGTATAACAGAATAATGAAAGGAGATAAGATGCCAGAATCATGGAGGAAGTCATTGATAATATTAATACCAAAACCTGATAAAGATTTAACAGACCCAGGGTCATATAGGCCCATATCATTAGTTAATCAGGATGCAAAGATTTTATCTGCTATAATAGCCAATAGAATGAGTAAATGCATGTACAAGTATATTAAAAAGGATCAGTGTGGGTTTGTAAAAATATGACACATGTCAAATTTGATAGGGAGAGTATTAAGTAAAATTTGTGTGATTCAAGAGAGGAAGATAAAGGTAGGGATATTATCATTAGACATTTTTAAAGCTTTTGATTGCATGGAATGGGGGACATTAAGGGAGATTATGAATAAATTTGGAATGGGAAGTAGAATAAAAGGATTATTAGAACAATATTATTCAAGAAATTCAGCAGTAGTAACTATAAATGATGGAGTGACAAAATAAATAAAAGTGACAAGGGGAACAAGACAAGGTTGCCCTCTATCACCAATTTTGTTTGCTATGGTGATAGAATTATTTGCAAATGCCATTAGGAAAGATAAGAACTTAGAAGGGCTAGGAATAAAGGAAAAGCAGAAGGTGAGTTTATTTGCCGATGATACATTGTTATTTATTCAAAATATAATAAGTAAAATGGATAAAATTAAGTATCATTTAGAGATATTTGAGAAAACAACAGGTCTACAAGTTAACTGGAACAAGTCAGAAATGATGTTATTTAATTATACAAAGAAAGAGGAAAAAGACTTTATAGAACAGAGCAAGATGGGAATTAGAATTAAGAATAAATTAAAATACCTGGGAGTAATAATAACAAAGGATTTAAAAGAAATGGAAGAGGTAAATGTAGTAGCATTGAGAAAAGTTGTTCAAAAACATGAATAGAATATGAAAATATACATTTATCTTGGTTTGGAAAGATAGCATTAGTAAAAATGAAAATACTTCCAAAGATACATTTTATATTTAGGATGCTGCCACTTCAAATTACGGAAGAAGAGCTAAATAGATGGCAACAAATGATAAATAAATATTGTAATGGTAGTAAAAGAAATAGATTAAACAAACAGTTATGGTACAGATCGCAAAAAGAGGGAGGATTAGCACTCCCTAATATCAAAAAATATTATGAAGCAAGTAGATTAAGATTGGTTATAGAAGGAATGACAGAAAAGAGGGAGCAGATTGGCTAAGAAAGGATTCGGAAGAAGTGGAGGAAGAAATTTGGAATATATATTTTAAACAGTTTACGAGAAAAGAAATTAGGAAAATTAGAAACCCAATGTTGACCAATACATTAGAAGTATGGAACAAATATAGGAGAATGTTAATAACGGAGGGTTCACTAATAACCCCAATTGTAATGGAAAAGAAGTTTCCAATTTTTTAAAAAAGTAATGGATAAAAAGTTAAGGGGGAAAAATTAGACAAAATAGGCGATTGGACAAAGGTTGGAATGAAGAAGGAAACGATTATGAAAGAATTTAGAGAAATAAAATTGACATGGTTCCATTGTATACAATTAGAACAATGGTTTAAAAATTGGGAAAAAATAATAAAAACGGAAGTAAGCTTAACCAATCTGAACAAATAATATAAAATGGAAGGGTTGTAGAGGAGCATGAAAATTTGAAAGGAATAACTAGTAAAATATATAAGATAATAATTGAAATAAAGGAAGGATAAAAATAAATGAAACAGAGTGGCAACAATTATGGAGACAAAGACATCTAAAAAAAACTTATCAATACGGGTTAAATAAAATTATTACAAGTTAATATGGAAATGGTACCTAACACCAGTAAGAATAGCACATATAAATAAAAACTATTCAAAAAATTGTTGGAGAGGATGTCAAGAATCAGGAACATATATACATATGTGGTGGCAATGTAAATATGTAAATAATTTTTGGGGGAAAGTATTTAGAGAAATAGAAGATATAATGAATATTAAAATAGAAAGAAGTCCTAGTATAGCTTTATTATCATTATATAATAATAAACAATTGAAAAAAGACGATAAAGAAGCGATAACAAACTTATTAACAATAGCAAGACTGCTTATAGCAAGGAACTGGAAAAAAGAAATAAATATACAAATAGAGGAGTGGTACAAGGAAGTATGGAAATTGGCAATAAATGATAAGCTGACGTGTATATTAAAAGTTAAAAGAGGTATATGGAAACAAAGTGATTTTGATGATATATGGAGAAAATTTACTGGAAAAGGATTTAAAAAAACAAAGAAAGAAAGTTACCTCCGCAAGAAGAAATGAAATTTTGGACAGATGATATGTAAAACCTGTGGCTTGGGAAGGGGGTGGGGAGCATAGCGGTGAAAGATAGACAATATGTATAAGCAGAAATATAACACTAGATGCCAAAAGTATGGCAGGAATAATATGTATCTGCTGTAAAACAAACAATGTATAACAGATGTATTAAATCACGATAAAATAATAAAAATATTACAAAAAAAAATACTAGGCTGTGGAGTGCAAACTCTTGTTATTATTATTATTATTATTATTATTATTATTATTATTATTCTGACACAAAGGCACAGTATGTCACAGCAAACAAGATCTACATGCTGGATTTCGTATAAAAAAATCACAAGTCGAACACTTCCCAAGCATCCATGACTGTGTGATGTATTTTCGAATGATGCGTGCAGATCCAAGTAAAGTGACCTTTTGCAGTGGACAGATCGTGATTTTGTCAATGTTTTTTTGTTTCCAAATGTTGGCTGAGATCTTTTGGCACTGCACCCAGTGAGCCAATGACCACTGGGACAACCTGTACTGGTTTATGCCAGAGCCTTTGCCGTTCAACTTTGAGGTCTTGATAGCTGTCAAGTTTTTCCTCAATGCGGCTGTCACCTGGTATGGCGACATCAATAATCCAGACTTTTTTTATTTTCCACAATCGTGATCTCTGTATTGTGTATTGTGTTCCAAAACTTTGTCAGTCTGGATTCGAAAGTCCCACAGTATTTTTGTTCATTTTCCACGACCTTTGTGGGTTTATGATCCCACCAATTCTTTACTGCTGGCAGGTGGTACTTATGACATAAGTTCCAGTGAATTATCTGGGCCACAGAGTTGTGTCTTTGTTTGTAATCCGTCTGTGTGATTTTCTTGCAACAGCTGAGGATATGGTCCATGGTTTCATCAGCTTCCTTGCACAGTCTGCATTTTGGGTCATCCGTTGATTTTTCGATCCTGGCATTAATTGCATTTGTTCTGATGGCTTGCTCTTGGGCTGCAAGAATCAGACCTTCTGTCTCCTTCTTCAGTGTTCCATTCGTGAACCATAACCAGGTCTTCTCCCTGTCAACTTTTGCTTCAATTTTGTCAAGGAACTGCCCATGCAATGTTTTGTTGTGCCAGCTGTCAGCTCTGGTTTGTAGTGCAGTTTTCTTGCACTGGTTCTTTGTCTGCTGTGCTTTGAGAAGCTTCCGATTCTTGACTTCAATTAAAGCAGGTTCTTGGCTTTCCTTGACATATTCTGCCAGGGCGTGTTTTTCTTCTTCAACTGCTTGTCTTACTTGTAAGAGTCCTCTGCCACCAGACCTCCTAAGCAGATAGAGGATGTAGTGAATTATGAATGGTCATGAGTTTTCTTGTTTTTCAGTCCAAATTGTCCAGTTCTGCCTGCGTCCAGTTTATGATGCCAACAGTATATCTTATGACAGGTATGGCCCAAGTGTTTATGGCCTTGATGGTATTGCCTCCATTGTGCTTGCTTTTGAGAATTTTTCTGACCCTTTGAGTTCCCCTTCGGGGGGAGAAGGGCAGGCTATAAATATAGGAAATAAATAAACAAATATTCTTTGCTGATCACAGTTTTCACATGTTCGTGCTTGATGTTGTCCAGCTGTAGTATGCGCAGATATTTATGGGCCTCTGGCTGGTGACACTTTATTGCTTGGCCATTTGGCATATTTATGCCCTCACTTTCAATGATTTTTCCCTTCTTCAGTGCCACTGTCGAACATTTGTCCAAACCAAGCTCCATGTTGATATCAGAGCTAAAGATTCAGACAGTGTTAGTCAGAGACTGGATTTCAGTTTCGGTTTTCCCATACAGCTTCAGGTCATCCATGTACAGCAGATGTGAAATTTTGTGAGATCTCTGAGATGTTTGATAGCCATGGTTTGTTTTTTGTAAGATTGTTGACAGAGGGATCATGGCAATGATGAAAAGCAGTGGAGACAATGAGTCTCCCTGGAAAATTCTGATGTTGACAAGTCCATAGTTTTTATTTCCAACAAACAGTTCAATTTTCCAGTGCTTCATCATATTTTCAATAAAAGTGCCAACATTTTTACAAATCCCAATGGTATCTAGGCACTTTGATGATCCAACTGTGTGGGAGTGAGTCAAAGACTTTTTTTGTAGTCAATCCATGTAATGTAAAGATTGGTTTTTCGGCTTTTGCAGTTCTCCAAAATCATTTAATATCAATTAATAACTGGACTTTGGTGCCCCTGCTTTTCCGTTTGTTGCTTTTCTGTTCATCTGGCAAGATGTTATTTTCTTCAAGATAATCTTGAATTATTATTATTATTATTATTATTATTATTATTATTATTATTATTATTTGAAACACAACAAGATGAGTCCACAGCAGACACTCTGCTGTCTGTTGTATTGGATCACACGTCGGACACTTCCCAAGTGTCTAGGACTGTGTGATGTATTGGTGAATAATGTATGCAGATCCCGGTAAGGTGGCCTTTTGCAGCTGGCAGATAGTAATTTTGTCAGTGCAGATTGTGTTTAAGTGCAGGCCAAGGTCTTTATAGGCACTGCACCCAGTGTGCCAATCACCACTGAGACCACCTTCACTGGCTTGTGCCAGAGTCTTTGCAGTTTGATCTTTAAATCCTCATATCGTGTCAGCTTTTCCAGTTGCTTCTCAGCACTCATGCTGTCTCCTGGGATTGCAACATCGATGATCCACACTTTGTTTTTTTCCACAATTGTGAGGTCAGTAGTATTGTGCTCCAAATCTCTGTCAGTCTGAATTCAGAAGTCCCAGAGGAATTTGACATGTTTATTTTCTGTAACTTTTTCAGGCTTGTGATACCCACCCACCCACCCCCCCCCCACCCCCAAACAAAAGGGACCTATAGTTTGGAGATCTGTAGTTTGGTGAAGAGCATCAAGCTGAAATGGTATAAAAGGAATTAAGTCTTGGCCAGCTTGCAAAAGGACTAACAGCAACAAAAACTCCTCACCGTTAAGTCTGCGTACATTTTAATCAAAGTTTTATATATGTATTTATAACAAAATGTGACGGAAGTCATGGCATGGAAGACATTCCCTAAATGACCTTCAATGACTCATTAACAATGGGATTCAAAAGTCTTTGGTCTTAGCTGGAGGAAGAGACATATGCATATCTATGCCCTAGTCATAAGAGTCAGGGAAGCAACCTTATAATACTGAACGTATCCCTCAGATCTTAAAATGTATTCTTTCTATATAATCTTTGACTCCCTTGTTGTCTCCCTCTCCAAAAGGAGTCCTCATGGACTGAGCCCCTTGGGTGTCCAGGATTCCTCATGTATTTTATTCATGTACAAGCTTGGGTAGACGGCACTGCCCGGATGATTTGAGAAAGGCATTGTGTGCCAAAGTTGGTCTTTATGTTATTTATGTGGCTTGCAGCGGTCTCAGGAAGTTAGTGAAGGTACTGCGAGTCCCATCGTCCATGGTTCATCCTCCTTAAAACAGTACCAGGATGTAGAGTGGGTCATGGGGGCTCTGTGTGCCAATTTTGGTCTTGAGCAGTCATTGAATGAATTTTGCAGGAAGTGAGTGAAGGTACTTCAAGTCCCATCATCCATAGTCCATCCTTCCCCAAAACGCAGCAGAAAGTTGAGTTGGCCATGGGGACTCTCTGTGACAAGTTTGGTCTTTATTGGTAATTGGATGAGTGTCGCTGTGGTCTCAGGAAGTGAGTGAAGGTACCACAGGTCCTATCATCCATGGTCCGTCCTCTTACAAACAGCACCAGGATGTAGGGGGGCTCTGGGTGCCAAGTTTTGTCTTTGTTTGGGGCCACAGTGGTCTGTGGGAACCACAGCATATGAACGTACTGCAAATCCCATCATCCATTGTCCATCCTCCCCCAAACCACACCAGGCTATAAAGTGGGTCATGTGGGTTATGTGCACCAAGTTTGGTCCAGGTCCGTCATTTGTGCGGGTCGCAGTGGTCTGTGAAACTGAGAGCCAATCAGACAGCTGCCACATACACTTCCCTCCACCCTACGTCCCCCCTCCACAAACAAACATTATCTTTTATTATATACTAGCTTGAGGACCCAACAGTGCCCGGGTTATTTGAAAAAGACATTGTGTGCCAAGGTTGGTCTTCATCAGTTATTTAAGTGGTTCGCAATTCTCTCCAGAAGTTAGTGAAGGTCCATGGTCCATTGTCCTCCAAACTTCACCGGGATGTAGAGTAGGTCATGAGGGCTCTGTGTGGCAAGTTTGGTCTTGATCAGTCATTGGATAAGTTTCACAACAGTCTCAGAAAGTGAGTGATGGGACTGCAAGTCCCATCATCCATGGTCCATCCTCCGCCAAACTGCAGTAGGATGTAGAGTGGGTCTTGCGGGCTCTGTTTGCCAAGTTTGGTTTGTATTGGTAATTTTCTGACACAGCCTCAGGCCTTTTCCTCTCCTGTGTCACCTCAGAATCTTGGAGTTTTGAGGCTGGCCAATCAGAGACCATATGCAAATTGTACCACAGTGGCAGCCAATCAGAAAGCTGCCACAAACACCTCCACCCTACGTCCTTCCTCTGTCCTCCCTCCACATACAAACACTGACTTTTTTATATACTAGCTTGGGGTCTCGGAAAGTGAGTGAAGCTGCAGTGGTCTGTGGAATCTGAAGTGTTGGAAAGTACTACAAATCCCACTATCCATTGTCCACCCTCCCCCAAACCTCACTAGGACATAAAGGGTGTCATGGGGGTTATGTGTGCCAAGTTTGGTCTTGTTCAGTCATTGTTGAGGGTCGCAGCAATCTCGGAAAGCAAGTTGAGGTACTTCAAATCCGCTCATCCATGGTTTGCCCTCCTCCAAACCGCAGTAGGATGTAGAATGGGTAATGGGGGCTCTGTGTGCCAAGTTTGGTCTTTATCTGTCTTTGTTGGAGGCCACAGTGGTCCGTGGGAACTAAACCGTTTGACAGTACTACAAATCCCATAATCCATGGTCCACCTCCCCCAAACCGCACCAGGACGTAAAGGGGGTCATGGGAGTTATTTGTGCCAAGTTTGGTCCAGGTGTGTCGCCCGTGTTGGTCACAGTGGCCTGTGAAAGTGGCAGCCAATCAGAAATTGATCAAGAACAAAACACCTCCCTACGTCCGCCCTCCACATACAAACATTCACTTTTATTATATACTAACTTGGGGACCGGCGCTGCCCGGGTTATTTGAGAAAGGAATTGTGTATCAAGGTTGGTATTTATCAGTTATTTATATGGCTCGCAGTGGTCTCAGGAAGTTAGTAAAGGTACTGCAAGTCCCATCATCTATGGTCCATCCTCCTCCAAATTGCACCAGAATAGAGAATGGGTCGTGGGGGCTCTGTGCGCCAATTTTTGTTCTTGATCAATCATTGGATGAGGGTCAAAGTGGTCTCAGAAAGTGAATTTAGGTACTGCAAGTCCCATCCTCCATAGTCTGTTCTCCCCCAAACCTCACCAGAATGTTGAGTTGGTCAAGGGGGCTCTCTGTGCCAAGTTTGGTCTTTCTTGGTATTTGGATAAGTGTTGCTGTGGTTTCAGGAAGTGAGTGAAGGTACTGCAAGTCCCATCATCAATCATCTGTCCTCCTCCAAACAGCATCGGGATGTAGAGTGGGTCATGGGGGCTCTGTGTGCCAAGTTTGGTCTTGATCAGTCATTGGCGAGGGTCTCAGTGGTCTCAGGAAGTTAGTGAAGTGACTACAAGTCCCATCATCCATTGTCAAATTCTTCCAAACCGCACCAGGATGTAGAGTGGGTCATGCAGGCTCTCTGTGTAAATTGTGGTCCTGATCCATCATTGTTGGCAGTTGTAATGGTCTTAGGAAGGGAGTGCAGGTATTGCAAGTCCCATCGTCCATGGTGCATCCTCCTCCAAACTGCACCAGGATGAAGAGTGCATCATGGAAACTCGGTGTGCCAAGTTTGGTCTTTATCGGTAATTGGATGAGGGTTGCAGTAGTCTCAGGAATTGAGGAAAGGTACTGTAAGTCCCATTGTCCATGGTCCATCCCCAGCCATACCACACCAGGGCGTAAAGTGGGTCATGGGGGCTCTGTGTGCCAAATTTGGTCTTGATCAGTCATTGGAGGAAGGTCACAGCGGTCTCAGAATATGAGTGATGGTACTGCAAGTGCCATCATCCATGGTCCATCCTTCACCAAACTGCAGTAGGATGTAGAGTGAGTGAAGGTACTGCAAATCCCTCAGGCCCTTTCCTTTCTCTTTTCATCCACTTGAGAATGTTAGAATGTTGTTGTTTTTGTCGTGTCAGGAGCGACTTGAGAAACTGCAAGTTGTTTCTGGTGTGAGAGAATTGGCCGTCTGCAAGGACATTGCCCAGGGAACGCCAGGATGTTTTGATCTTTTACCATCCTTGTGGGAGGTTTCTCTCATGTCCCCGCATGAGGAGCAGGAGCTGACAGAGGGAGCTCTCCACGGATCCAAACCTGCGACCTGTGTGTCTTCAGTCCTGTCGGCACAGGAGTTTAACCCTCTGTGCCACCAGGGGCTCCTGTTGAGGCTGGCCAATCAGAAACCATATGCAAATTTCCTTTCCCCTCTCAGCCACTTGAGAATTTTGAAATGTTGTGGCTGGCCAATCACAGACCATATGCAAATTGTACCACAGTGGCAGCCAATCAGAACGCTGCCACATAAAGCTCCCGTCCTCCCTCCGCATACAAGCATTGACTTTTATTATATAAGATATAGATATAGATGTAGATAGATTGTGCTTTATGTTTCACAAAATTCCTTTTATTTGTTTTTTTGAAGAAAGTTCAATTTTAATGAACATCCATGCTATACAAAAAGATAATATTTTTTTATTTTCCTGTTTTAGGACATACATAATCTCTTTAAATCACCATTCCATACTATTGTTCATTGAATCTCCTGTCTCACTCTCAGTGATTGGATAGTGACTGTTGCAGTGTCAGAAGCGAGGGAAACCTCCTGATTGGCTGATGAGAGACTCAGTCCCTCCTGCAGGGGGAACTCCACCAATCAATACAAAGCCAACTCTGGCTGGACAGGCAGGTAATTTGAATGATGACTTGTATAAGAAGTCTGTTTTTTATTGTACATGGGATCTCTGCTTATGTTGGCGAATGATTGCGGGTGAGATCTTAATCAATTTATTAATAAAATACCTCAATGGCTTTCTTCTTCCAGCCTGGGTGAGCATTATTTCAAAATACCTGGCTTCCACAGACCACAGCTTGGTCTCACTGCCCATAGCTGCCCTAAATTCATCTATTGCAGCAGGCAGATGGTATTTGTTCTGCCTCTGCTTATAGTCCATTTGCGTGATCTTCTTGCACAAGCTGAGAATGTGATCATTTTGTCTGCTTCCTTGCAGAGTCTACATTTGGAATGTTGTCGACTTTTCAATTCTGGCCTTGATGGCATTGGTTCTAATTGCTTGTTCTTGGGCTGCAAGGATCAGGCCCTCCGTCTCCTTTTTCAAAGTTCCATTTGTGAGCCACATCCATGTTTTTTCTTTGTCGTCATCATCAAAATAGTTTATTGTACGGACCCAAGGCCATAACAAAAAACACCACACGCACACAATAGTATCCTCAGAGTACAGGCACCAAAGATGCTAAACAGAATCATAATTTGCTCCCACAACAAAAACAATGGAAGTTCAATGTATTAGGTTCTTGTAGGTTTTTTCGGGCTATAGGGCCATGTTTTATAGCCTGAAAAAAACCTACAAGAACCTAGTGATTCCAGCCATGAAAGCCTTCGACAATACATTCAATGCTTATAGTCAGTATTACAAACACTTATCTGTTTCCATATCTAGAACATGGCCATATAGCCCGAAAAAACCCACAAGAACTGAGTGATTCCAGCCATGAAAGCCTTCGACAATACATTCAATGTATTGTCGAAGGCTTTCATGGCTGGAATCACTCAGTTCTTGTGGGTTTTTTCGGGCTATATGGCCATGTTCTAGAGGCATTTCTCCTGACTTTTCGCCTGCATCTATGGCAAGCATCTTCAGAGGTGAGGTCTGCTGGAGCTAGGAAAAAAGGGGTTTATATATCTGTGGGATGACCAGGGTGAGACAAAGGGCTTTTGTAAGTTGGGCTAGGTGTGAATCTTTCAACTGACCACTTTGATTAGCATACAATGGGCTGACTGTGCCTGGAGGAAACTCTTCTTGAAAGGTGTATGCCAGGAACACTTTGATGCCATCCCTTGATGTATGGCAGGAACACTTTTCCTCTGGGTGGATCTTCATCTTGACTCTCGTGGCTTGTTCTTGGTCTTGCAGCTCTTCTGATGTCTGAGGTGGAGTCTCCATTGGCCTGGAGAGCCCAGTTGAGGTGGTTCAGTTCATCTTGGAGGAGATGGGCTTCACAGATTCTTTTTGCACGGTCTGCCAAGGCTTTAATGGTGCTTCTTTTTTGACTTGGGTGATGGTTGGAGTTTTTATGTAGATATCTATCTGTGTGTGTGGGTTTTCTGTAGACGGTGTGACCCAATTGTTGATCTGGTTTACGGATGACTAGGACATCTAGAAAAGGCAGTCTTCCTTCCTTTTCTTTTTCCATAGTGAACTGGATGTTTGTGTGGATGCTGCTAAGATGGTCCAGGAACCAAAAGTGTTCCTGCCATACATCAAGGGAACCACTGACCGCTTAGGGAAGCTGATGAGGAAACACAACATACAAACAATCTACAAACCCACCAAGAAAATCCAACGAATGCTACGTTCAGCAAAGGACAAGAAGGATCCTCTCACCTCTGCAGGAGTCTACCGTGTACCATGCAGCTGTGGACAAGTCTACATAGGGACCACCAAACGCAGCAGCATTGCCCAAACACGAATCCAGGAACATGAAAGGCACTGCAGACTACTTCAACCAGAGAAGTCAGCCATAGCAGAGCACCTGATGAACCAACCTGGACACAGCATATTATTTGAGAACACAAAAATGCTGGACCACTCTCACAACCACCATGTCAGACTACACAGAGAAGCCATTGAAATCCACAAGCATGTGGACAATTTCAACAGAAAGGAAGAAACCATGAAAATGAACAAAATCTGGCTACCAGTATTTAAAAATTCTAAAATTGCAACAGCAAAAACAGCAGAGAGGAAAACAGGCAGGGACATCTAATCACCTTTCAAGAAGAGTTTGCTCCAGGCACAGTCAGCCCATTGTATGCTAATCAAGGTGGTCAGTTGAAAGATTCACACCTAGCCCAACTTACAAAAGCCCTTTGTCTCACCCTGGTCATTCCACAGATATATAAACCCCTTTTTTCCCAGCTCCAGCAGACCTCACCTCTGAAGATGCTTGCCATAGATGCAGGCGAAACGTCAGGAGAAATGCCTCTAGAACATGGCCATATAGCCCGAAAAAACCCACAAGAACTGAACAATGGAAGTTAATAATAGTTAAAATACATTTTAGGAGAGGATCCAGTTAACCCTTAGAATCTCCTTGGCAGTTGATAGCAATTTTATCTAACTCTGTCTTTCTGATCTTTTTTGCAGAGCGAGCAAAAAGGGCTACTTTGTAAGTTACATAGTCATTTGTATTGCCCAGTAGAAACCGCACTGTTTCTGCAATAGAGTTCCCTTCATCTCGTGTCAACAAGGGTTTCAGGTGTCTTTCCCTTGGGTCACTATACAATGGGCAGACTAACAGATAATGCACAATGTCTTCTACCTGACATTGACTACAAATACATAGTCTGTTTTCCCAGGGAACATTTTGGTAGCGACCATCTAACACTGCGGTTGGCATCACTTGAAATTGCAGCTCGGTGAAGGCGGTTTTCAAGGAAGGAGGCTTGAGCTTAATCAGGTATCTGGCTCTGAAGTGTTCAGTTTTCAAAAAGGGAAACCATGGGGAAAACTTTGAGTTCCTGATTGATTGCAGGGTCCTTCTTGAGTCAATCCAAAATAGCCAGTCTCTTAGTTGTCTCTTAGTCATGTCCAGGGCAGAATTCAATTCAGGAAGATTGTAGTTGAGTAAGAGGTCCTCCAGGCTAGATCTCCATTGTCCATGGCCACTCATTTCCTCATAGCACAACACAGGAAACCGGTCGCCCTGAAGAGTAGCAATTTGTTTGAAGTATCTTAATTGGGCACAATCTATTCTTGATTTTACTGATAGCCATTCAGATTCGGTGCACAGAAGCGCTGCAGGGGTTCCCGCTGGAAGAGAATAAAGCTTTCGTAGGAACTTGTTCTGCAGAATTTCCAGGGTTTTGCAAAGGTTGGTATCTGAACCCCAGATTTCTGCACCATAAAGCACCTGTGCTAGTACTTGACTGCTGAAAATTTTAAGGGCAGGTTCCATCAGCTGGCCACCCTGTGTATAGAAGAATTTCATTAGGGCACCTATTGTTTTCTGAGCTTTCAGCTTCACTGCTTTGCTGTGATGTTTCCAGGAAAGAGTTTCACTGAAAACAATTCCCAAGTATTTAAATAATTGGGTTTGTTCTATGACATGTTGGTCTAACATCCATTTGTACCTGGGACAGTCAGGCCCGTAGCCAGGATTTCGTTTCGGGGGGGGCTAAAAAATTTTCAGGGGGGGTTTCGGGGGGGGCTGAGTTTCGGGGGGGGCTGAGTCTGAGTGAAAGAGGGTCTAGCCTAGCAAACCTTTTGTATCATTACCCCAATACCCCCATACATATGGGATATATTGAGAATGGTGATCAAATCATGATATTAATAAACATAACAGTTTAAATAATGCACCAGTAAGGCCTTTTCGCGAACCACCATGAAAATTTCGGGGGGGGCTGAAGCCCCCCGAGCCCCCCCCCCCCCCCCCCGGCTACATGCCTGGGGACAGTGTCTTCTTTGTCAATCTTGATCTCAAGTCGTTTCTGGTGTGAGAGAATTGGCCGTCTGCAAGGACGTTGCCCAGGGAACGCCAGGATATTATTTCAAAATACCTGGCTTCCACAGACCGCAGCTTGGTCTCACTGCCTATAGCTGCCCTAAATTCATCTATTGCAGCAGGCAGATGGTATTTGTTCTGCCTCTGCTTATAGTCCATTTGCGCGATCTTCTTGCACAAGCTGAGAATGTGATCATTTTGTCTGCTTCCTTGCAGACTCTACACTTGGAACGTTGTCGACTTTTCAATTCTGGCTTTAATGGCATTGGTTCTAATTGCTTGTTCTTGGGCTGCAAGGATCAGGCCCTCCGTCTCCTTTTTCAAAGTTCCATTTGTGAGCCACATCAATATTTTTTCTTTGTTAGTCTTGCTCTCAATTTTTCCCAGGAACTGTCCATGGAGAGCCTTCTTTTGCCAGTTTTCTCTTTGGCTCTGCACTGTATTTTTATGGCATTCATTCTTTGTCTTTTGCACATTAAGCAGTTTTGTAGTATTGACTTCAATATTCTAGAACCATCAATGTTGGTTCTAGAATGTCTTTCACGTAATATGCCAGTGCATATTTCTCTTCTTCTACCATTTGTTTCACTTGCCCTCTCTCTGACGACTAATTTTCTTGAGCAAGTCAAGTCTATCGATATCACTATGTGGGGTTTGTGTGTGTGTGTGTGTCAGGAGCGATTTGAGAAACTGCAAGTCACTTCTAGTGTGGGAGAATTGGCTGTGTGCAAGGACATTGCCCAGGGGACACCCGGATGTTTTGATGTTTTACCATTCTTGTGGGAGGTTTCTCTCATGTCCCCGCTGACAGAGGGAGCTCATCCGTGCTTTCCCCAGATTTGAACCTGTGACCTGTCGGTTCAACAGTGACAAATGCAAGATACTCCACTTTGGCAGAAAAAATGAAATGCAAAGATACAGAATGGGTGACGCCTGGCTCGAAAGCAGTACGTGTGAAAAAGATCTTGGAGTCCTCGTGGACAACAAGTTAAACATGAGCCAACAATGTGATGTGGTGGCAAAAAAAGCCAATGGGATTTTGGCCTGCATCAATAGGAGCATAGTGTCTAGATCTAGGGAAGTAATGCTACCCCTCTATTCCGCTTTGGTTAGACCACATCTGGAATATTGTGTCCAATTCTGGGCACCACAATTCAAGAGAGATATTGACAAGCTGGAATGTGTCCAGAGGAGGGCGACTAAAATGATCAAGGGTCTGGAGAACAAACCCTATGAGGAGCGGCTTAGGGAACTGGGCATGTTTAGCCTGAAGAAGAGAAGGCTGAGAGGAGATATGATAGCTATGTATAAATATGTGAGAGGAAGCCACAGGGAGGAGGGAGCAAGCTTGTTTTCTGCTTCCTTGGAGACTAGGGCACGGAACAATGGCTTCAAACTACAAGAGAGGAGATTCCATCTGAACATGAGGAAGAACTTCCTGACTGTGAGAGCCGTTCAGCAGTGGAACTCTCTGCCCCGGAGTGTGGTGGAGGCTCCTTGTCAGGTATACCGCTGGGTCTTAGAATGAAACACACACTCACAAGAGCAGGTCCTGGAATTGTGGTTTATTCAATCCATACAGTACAACAGCAAAGAGAGAACTGAGGTTTCCCGCCAGGATTCTCCCAATCCCCCCTCCTGGCCTTGCTCCCCCCCCCCCTCTCCTCCTTGGCTTATCACAGTTTAGACTAGGATTTCTTTCCCACATCTTCAAAGTGAAACTTTGCCCATATGGCCCCGACCATAAACTAATCTATCATGACTACTCCCTCTACTGTCAGGAAGAAGACTTCTCTTGGAATCTCTTGAAAACATGAAGGCACATCCTGACACTCCTTCTTTGGAAGCTTTTAAACAGAGGCTGGATGGCCATTTGTCAGGGATGATTTGAATGCAATATTCCTGCTTCTTGGCAGGGGGTTGGACTGGATGGCCCATGAGGTCTCTTCCAACTCTTTGATTCTATGATTCTATGATTCTTCAGTCCTGCTGGCACCTGGGTGTAATCAGTAGTGAATTGTCCTCAATTTTCTTGTTTTTCTGTCCAGATCATCCAGCTCTGTTTGCGTCCAGTTCACAATTCTAGTAGTGTATCTGATGACGGGTATTGCTAAGAAAAATCCTTCTGGTGCACCGTTGCTGGGTCTTCCCTGCCCTTGTCTGCCAGTTAAACACCGTCCTACAGCTTTTGGGTGACTATCATTGGGAGATTTGCTACAAAGATAGTGAGAAAGAGAAGTGACTATAATGCAGCCCATTATGTTTGCCCTGTCCTAAAAAGCAGTTGTGGAGGACACGTTTGGAGCTGTCATTGCTGCTTGCTCCCTCCCTCAGCTGTCCTGCTATACTGGAAGGAGGGAAGCACTCTCCTAAAATCAGGAGCTGGTGGGGCTGTTTATCCTGTCATAGTCTGCTTTCCATCCCAAATATAACAATCTCTTCTTCTTCCTTTTTGCAGCACCTCTTCCCTGTCAGAAACCATTAATGTTATAAAGCTGCACATTTCACCTGGCAAGGCTCCACACTCAACTATCACCTATGTGTCCTTCATCATTCAAAAGAAGCCAAGCAAGAAGGGGTGAAGAAGCTCAAGGAAAGATCGGGTTGAGCCTGGTTCTTCCTTTTGAAGCTGGCACAGCCTTGGCTGTGCCAGCTTCGGAGAGAGAGGGAGGTAGGCCTGGCAAGGCTTTCTTTGAATATTAATGAAGCATCAAAGCTTTTAGCTACATGGCAGTGTCTGCGCTAGACTGTTCTCCAGGGTTCTGCTCAGCTTGCCACAATAAAAGCCGCAGTAATTATTCCCAATAACTAATTTAGATTATTATTAGTCCCACACTGGAAAAGCACTGCCCTTTCACAACACTAGAACCACTGAGCCCCAAAGAACAAAATGCTTCTTCCTACATTGACAGATTTTTCCCCTCAATCTCTCTCTTGCTTTCTCTATCACTTCACTCATTTTTTAATGCCAAGTGGATTAGTAAAGGAGAGAAGACATTGCTGTGCACTGGGCCCATGGCAGCCCAGCAAGGGTGGAAGGCACTGGACAGTAGGCTTGGGCGGTTTCGTTCGTTAATTTCGTAATTCGTTATTAATTTGTATTTAAATTAGCTTACGATCCAATATTGAGCCATGCAGGAATAGTGTAAGGAGTAAATTAGATTTGAAACAATTTTTTCAATTTATTTCGTAATTATTTCGTAATTATTTCGTAATTATTTGCGCATGTCTGGTGCAAGTTTTATAGTTGTTGTTTGTTTTATCACACCAACAGTCAACAACAGAGGGAGAGGGAAGCTTCAGAAGTTCCCCCTGTCCCATTTGGAGGTTTTTTTAGCATATTGCGCAATCGCGTCCACCATTAACAAATCGATTCGTAATTTTACGAAATTCCGTATATTTCGAAATTTTTAAAAGGAAAATTTCAGAATTAAAAAAAACGAAATGCAAGGGCCCCCTAAAAATAAAACGAGTTTAGAACCAAATTTTTCCGTGGTTACCCAAGCCTACTGGACAGGCATTGGTAGTTGTTGGTTCAGGGAGCTGATCTGGAGTGTCATGAAAGGGCAGCAAATGGTTCACTGCAGGCATGTAGCTGGGGGCGGGGGGCTCTGGGGGCTTCAGCCCCCCCCCCCCCGAAATTCTCATGGTGGTTCGCGAAAAGGCCTTACTGGTGCATTATTTAAACTGTTATATTTATTCATATCATGATCTGATCACCATACTCAATATATCCCATATGCATGGGGGTATTGGGGTAATGATACAAAAGGTTTGCTAGGCTAGACCCTCTTTCACTCAGACTCAGCCCCCCCCCCCGAACCCCCCCCCCCGAAAAAAATTCAGCCCCCCCCCCCCAAAAAAACGAAATCCAGGCTACCGGCTCACTGTTTTCATTTTATTGACAAAACAGGCTTAAAACTAGTGGATTGAGTCATTATATGTAAGCCACTGCTGGCTTACTCCTAGGCACATTTATGCAGCATTGCATCCTACAGTGTAAGCTTACTCTGAGATAGTTCCTACAGTGTTTGCTTCCAAGTAACTGTACACAGCATTACAGCCCTAACTCCCAATGTAGTATTAATATGCAAGGTGGAGGAAAGCCACTTAGACCTTCACTATACAGTCCAGCAAATATAGAGAGCTAGTTAGAGCTCCGTGTCATGACTCTGAAGACCGTATTTCAAATTCCTACTCAGCCATGGAAACCCACTGGATGACCGAAGCAAATCACATTTTCTCAGCCTCAGAAAATGGCAAGGGCAATTCCCCATAAAACACATCCTGTGATGAAATGTGATGAAACACATTTCATCACAGTACCAGATGAGGTGATTGAGGCATCTGCTTGTCCAATTTTGTGGGATTCTTTTAGGCTTGTTCTTCCTGAAACCGTGGAAGAGGTCCTTGGAGCTGTGAGGGTGACCACTTCGACTCTAGACCCTTGCCCATCTTGGCTAATTAAATCAGCCAAGGAGGGGCTGGTTGATTGGTTTGTGTTGATCATTAATGCATCGTTGGAGCAAGGGATTTTTCCATCTAATTCAAAACAGGCTGTGGTTCGGCCACTCCTCAAAAAGGCTTCCCTTTACTCCACGGTGCTGAGCAATTACAGACCGATCTCCAACCTCCCTTTTTTGAGTAAGGTGCTGGAGCGGGTGGTCGCTTCCCAGCTCCAGGGCTTTTTGGATGACATCAACTACCTAGATCAGTCAAAGTCTGGTTTCAGGCCTGGTCACGGCACCGAGACAGCCTTGGTCGCCTTGGTGGATGACCTCCGTAGAGAGCTTGACAGGGGGAGTGTGACTCTGTTGGTTCTCTTGGACATCTCAGCGGCTTTCGATACCATCGATCATGGTATCCTTCTGGGTCAAGAAAATTCCAAGACATTTAACTCTTTGGAAAGGCATAAGTCAAAAGCAACTAGAAAACACAGAACAACTAGCAAATGTGAATTTTGTATTAAGAAGCCTGTGAAGTGATTTTTCTATGTTGCACTGATGAATACTTATAACTGGTTTGTGGGGTATTTTAAAATACAGCTTTGATTAATGTTACTGACAAATCCTGCCCTGCAGATGAGCCTAGGGAGGCAGCAGGTGTTGTGCTTTTCCCTCCCAGCGTCCACTCCTACAGAGTTCCTCTCTCTTCCTACAGTCACTCACAAGTAGGGAGATGAGGCCACCCAAGTCGGGGAGGCCTGAAGGTTCTGTTGGCGAATCCGAGCTGTTAGGCTCAAAATAACCCTCAGTTAGGATGATTCCACCATAAATATAGCAGAGTACCAGAAGTAAAGGGCCCTCGGTGGCGCAGTGGGTTAAAGCACTGAGCTGCTGAGCTTGTTGACCAAAAGGTCGCAGGTTCGATTCCAGGGAGCGGCGTGAGCTTCCACTGTCAGCCCTAGCTTCTGCCAACCTGGCAGTTCGAAAACATGCAAATGTGAGTAGATCAATAGGTACCGCTCCGGCGGGAAGGTAACAGCGCTCCATGCGGTCATGCTGGCCACATGACCTTGGAGGTGTCTACGGACAACGCTGGCTCTTCGGCTTAGAAATGGAGATGAGCACCACACCCCAGAGTCAGACATGACTGGACTTAATGTCAGGGGACAACCTTTACCTTTAACCTACCAGAAGTAAAAGGAAGAGGGGCCGACCAAGGGCAAGATGGATGGATGGCATCCTTGAAGTGACTGGACTGACCTTGAAGGAGCTGGGGGTGGTGACGGCCGACAGGGAGCTCTGGCATGGGCTGGTCCATGAGGTCACGAAGAGTCGGAGACGACTGAACGAATGAACAACACCAGAAGTAAACTTCATAACCAGAAGAAACTTACATGGAGTGAGCTGGGATAGGCTTCCATTCCTTAGGATGGATCAGGATTGCAGACTCAGAACTTTAGGTTCAAAAATATTTATTGAAGAAAAAGAACTACATTCTTGATAGAAAAGGTATTGGAGCTTTACTCAGTCTCATCTTCTAAAGGAGGTAAAGGCTAAAAAGTCAATGCAGCTACATTTTGCCTAGAGAAAGGCAAAGTGTGCCCTTACTGGAAGGAAGAAAAGGTAGAAGAGGGTGGAAAATGAAGACCACATGGTCAACCCAAGGCAGTTTAAACTTCAGAAGAAGTTCCCTCACAGAATTCCATTACTGCATCATCGAAGGAGGAGGAGACAGTGGCTAGCAGTGTAGAGGAAAGACAAAGCCCTTTTGGGAAACATGCATAGGAATGTGGGAGAAGGAATCACTCACCTTAGTCCTGCCTCTAGCCTAGCTACTCACTGAGGACTAGAAACCTGATGACACAAGAGATTTGTGCAGTTCAGGGATGAAACCCAACAGTTGCATTGCCGGAGTCTGTTTTCCTGAGCCAGTTGGACCACCAAATGACTGCCTGCAACTGAGTCAGCAAGGGAGGGCCTCGGGATTATTCACTCTGCCACTTAGTTCCTTGGGGAACCGAGTAATTCGGATAAGTTTTTGTTGGTGTTCTCTATTTCATGATAAGGAAACTTTTCTCCAACCATTAAGCAACTGCTAAATTCACAATAATTACAGTGATCAAGAAACTATGTATTGTCGAAAGCTTTCATGGCTGGAATCACTAGGTTCTTGTAGGCTTTTTCGGGCTATAGGGCCATGTTCTAGAGGCATTTCTCCTGAAGTTTCGCCTGCATCTATGGCAAGCATCCTCAGAGGTAGTAAGGTCTGTTGGAAATAGGAAAATGGGTTTATATATCTGTGGAATGGCTGGGGTGGGGCAAAGAGCTCTCTGCTGAAGCTAGGTGTGAATGTTTCAGCTGACCACCTTCATTAGCATTTGAAGGCCTGGCTGAGCCTGGGAAAATGTTCTGTTGAGAGGTGTTAAGATGTGCCTGGTTGTTTCCTCTTTGCTGTTTTGCTGTTGCAATGTTAGAGTTTTTTAATACTGGTAGCCAGATCTTGTTCATTTTCATGGTTTCCTCCTTTCTGTTGAAATTGTCCACATGCTTGTGGATTTCAATGGCTTCTCTGTGTAGTCTGACATGGTGGTTGTTGGAGTGGTCCAGCATTTCTGTGTTCTCAAATAATATGCTGTGTCCAGGCTGGTTCATCAGGTGCTCTGCTATGGTTGACTTCTCTGGTTGAAGTAGTCTGCAGTGCCTTTCATGTTCCTTGATTCGTGTTTGGGCAATGCTGCGTTTGGTGGTCCCTATGTAGACTTGTCCACAGCTGCATGGTACACGGTAGACTCCTGCAGAGGTGAGAGGATCCCTCTTGTCCTTTGCTCTTAGTTTTGGTCATATGGCAGATGGTGAATTCTGGGAGCTACAGCACAACATACAGGACAGATTCTTTCAATGCATCAAAAATAAAATGGCAGGACTCAGATATGCCCAAAACAAAGTGGTTGGAATGATGTTACGTTTTTGGTAAGGCTTGCAGTTCTATCCAGTCATTAAAATCTTTGGTAGTTCTGCTTGGATAGATCCTTCCTAGCCTCCAAGCCCAGAAAGAAATAAGTTTTGTTTTTAAAAATAAAAGTTACTATTTTAAGTAACTTACAACTAATGTGAGGCATTTGTGCCAGGAAAGTATCTTCTTTGCAAAATAATACAGATGCTCTTTTGGCCACGTTGGATGCTTCCCAAGACTCCACAGTTGCTTATTGTTCCTTATTGAAACAGGAACTGTGCAGTATAGCCTGGGAAGGCATTAGATCAGTGGTTCTCAACCTTCCTAATGCCGCGACCCTTTAATATGGTTCCTCATGTTGTGGTGACCCCCAACCATAACGTTATTTTCGTTGCTACTTCATAACTGTAATTTTGCTACTGTTATGAATTGTAATGTAGATATCTGATATGCAGGGTGTATATTCAGTCATTGGACCAAATTTGGCACAAATACCCAATACACCCAAAATTTGAATACTGGTGGGGTTGGGGGTGATTGATTTTGTCATTTGGTAACGCTGGAGTTGCTGGGATTTATAGTTCACCTTAAATCAAAGAGCCTTCTGAACTCCATCAATGATGGAATTGAATCAAGCATGGGACACAGAATTCCCATGACCGAGAGAAAATATTGGGAAGGACTGGTGGACACTGACCTTGAGTTTTTGGAGTTGTAGTTCACCTATATCCAGACTGTGGACTCAAACAATGATGGAGCTGGATCAAACTTGGCACAAATACTCAATATGCCCAAATGTGAACACTGGTAGAGTTTGGAGAAAACAGACCTTGCCAATTGGGAGTTGCAGTTGTTGGGATTTATAGTTCACTCACAATGAAATAGCATTCTGAACCCCACCAATGATAGAATTGGACCAAACTTTCCACACAGAATCCCCATGACCAACAGAAAATACTATGTTTTCTGATGGTCTTTGGCGACCCCTCTGACACCCCCTCGTGACCCCCATAGAGGTCCCGACCCCCAGGTTGAGAAACACTGCATTAGATGGATATTAAGAGGAATAAGAAAAATTGTGTCGTAGTCTAGGTTATACTCATTGTGAACACCTCTGAAGTGGAGTTTGGAAAAGTTCCTTTTTTATTACTACAGGTCCTAGTATCCCCCAGACAGCATGTCCAGTGGCACTGTAATCAAAAAACACCCTGGTTGTTTCCCCAACTGGCTCTTGGTAGAAGGTAGAAAGCAGACTCCATGGCCATGCATTTCTGGGTCATGCCTCATTTTCTATCCAAATTACAGATATCAGTCCATGCAGTGTGGAAGAGGAGGGGGAGGGGGGCGTTAAGCATTACCTGCAAAAATTACTTGCATTCCTTCCTTCCCCCAATACCTGTCAAGCCAGAATTTGGGAAGAATTTATGGGAGCAACAGCACCACCAAGTATCCGTTGTGGGAAATGCAGTGTGAGGAAAGGAAAGTGCCAAGGTCGAGCAATAAACTGCTATCTTCTCCACTTGGCACGTCGCCCATTATCCTCCAAGAAGAAATGGATTTGGGGGGGTGGGGGGGTCGGGACCAGAGCCAGACAGCCTTTCCTGACAGATCAGAATTAAGAGATTCCTGCCTTTTTCATTTCGAAACGAAGTCCCCTTCCAATTCTCTGAAAGTTAAGAGCGCAAGCCTAATTGGTATGCAGGATGTTTCCCTGCTCAAAGGTACCAGAACTAATGCTGTCCTGTTAATGAACTGAGTGAGTAATAGCCATGGGTATAGAAAGGCTTATGTCTGAAACTAATCCTAGTTAATGAATCTATTGTTACAGGTATTAAATGGTGACAGGGGGTTTTCATCCATCAAGCCTCCATTAATCACAGCACCCTCGCCTCTGCTTATTATTTAGGAGCCAGAAAAGGGATCTTAATGACATTAGTAATAGACCAGTCCTGGTGGTACGTGACCTAGAACATGCAGAGGATTTAAGACAATGAATCTCTGATAAAATGAATTGTGGCGACAGGGCTGCCACCTTCGGGGTAACTCCCTCATTTCCTCCCAGCCGCACACTGTACTGTAACCGCCAGAGGTATTGTTTAGCCGCACAGCACTGCATTGGCTGCATTGAGTCCCCTTTGGGGAGATAAATCGGAACATAAATATAACAACAACAACAATTGCATCAGGCTCCCTCTCTTCCCAATCTCTCTGTCTAACCCAGGCATAGGCTGGGGTTCTCTCTCCCCCATGGACAGCAACTCCCACAATAATCCCAAAGAGCCGGTAAGGATGGTGGGAAATGGAGTCCAAAACACCTCGGAGGGAGGTAGGGAAGCCTCTAGTAGTGGGGCTAGGCCTGATCCAGATGCTACTCAGCTCAGAACGGCATGCCCCCCATGGCAACCTGGTGCCACATCTGTTGAAAGGGAGGGAGGGGACAACCAGGCAAACAAGACCGACAGAAAGAGACTTCATCCTTGATTAAGAGATTGGCACTATTGGCACATTTATCCTGACAGCAAATCTGCATTGGACCTCCTTGGCTCTCTAGCCATCTGTAGAGTGGTCTAATTTTACCACAACAGGCAGGTAATAATCAAAGTCAGAAATAATAGCCAAGCAGTTCCCCATCACCAATGCTGAAATGTAACCGGAAATGATGCTCTTGAGCGAGCCTCACTCTTGCCAACAACACAAATTGCACATACTCAGCCTTTGGTTTTCTGAGTTCCTAATTAAGATCATAACAAATCTGTGAATAGCCAGAACTTTCCAGAATTCCCTCGCTATTTACTCATAGGCTGGCACTAAGAACTGCTGAAATGCTAGAAATGGAACATGCTTCTAGCATGGAACCTGCTCTTCCAAAGATGTGATGCAGTGACTACTTTCTGACACACTGATACTCCTCATAGGTGGGGGTTATAGCTGTTTGTGTAAGTGGGAGCCTGTCTGTGAAAGTGGGTACCCCAGCCAAATACACACAAACATCTTTTCACTTTTATTAACACTAGCTTGGGTACCTCGCAGTTTCCGTTACTTTGGCAGCCACCTCTCAACCAAAGTCAACACTAAAACTGAAATTCAACACCACCTGAGCTCTGATCAATTTGCATTGAAACACTCAAAGTATAAAAACAGTTGAACTCCTCCAAACATGACAAACTAAAGTTGAACTCCTCCAAATGTGACAACTTTCCTTAATTTGGCCGTTTCTGGTCAGCTTGCATTGAAAACTTCTCAAAGTATCAAAAACAGTTGAACTCCTCCAAACGTGACAAACTTCATGCATTTGGCCTTTTCTGATCAGCTTGCATTGAAAACATTAAAAGTATAAAAAACAGTTGAAAACCTCCAACCGTGACAAACTTTATGCCTTTGGCCATTTCTAGTCAGTTTGCATTGAAAGTACTCATAGTTGCACAGATGACAAACTTCATGCATTTGCCCTTTTCTGATCAGCTTGCATTGAAAACACGCAAAGTATCAAAAACAGTTGAGTTCCTCCAATCTTGAAATTGACAAACCATGCATTAGGCAATTTCTGATCAGCTTGTATTGAGAACATTCAAAGTATCAAAAACTGTTGAGTTCCTTCAATCTCGAAATGCTTTGTGCATTTGGCCATTTCTGATCTGTTTGCATTGAAAACTCAAAGTATCAAACACAGTTGAAAACCTCCGTGACAAAGTTTATGCCTTTGGCCATTTCTAGTCAGTTTGCATTGAAAATACTCATAGTGCCTTTGGCCATTTCTATTCAGTTTGCAAGTATCAAAAACAGTTCCTTCAATCTTGAAATACTTTATGCATTTGGCCGTTTCTCATCTGTTTGCATTGAAAACACTCAAAGTATCAAAAACAGTTGAGTTCCTCCAATCTTGAAATACTTCATGCATTTGGCCATTTGTGATCCGTTTGCATTGAAAACACTCAAAATATCAAAATCAGTTGAACTCCTCTAAACGTGACAAACTTCATGCACTTGGCCTTTTCTGATCAGCTAGCATTGAAAACACTCAAAACATCCAAAACAGTTGAAAACCTCCATGCTAGCCCACAAGGAGGTCACCTAGGGATTAGACACACAACACAACGCATTACAAAGAACTTCTTTTGGCCCGGCATATACCAACAAATCAAAGAATTTTGCCAGTCTTGTGACACCTGCCAACGAATTAGTTCCAGGTGAGACAAATGAAAGCTCCCTTAATGACTCTGATGGACTCTCAGAGGACGACTGATAATACAACATCAGATCCTATTGCTCAGCCAACCGCAGTTTGTGTACAGGACCAACATCTCCTAACAGACAATTTTGCGGTAGACATTGCTGACCTAATGATTAACAGAGGCAGATGGACCTCTAGGAGGGCGGTTCGTGACTCTTTGGCCCAAATTCTAGCAAAGAGACCAGGGGAAATAAGACTGAAAGCCATTACATGGCTGCGGAGGGACTATCAGTCACCTGACCGCTCCACTCATCTTTTAATCACACCAGAAGACAATCTATGGCTTGGCGAGCTTTTGGCAATGTGATCCTGCCTAAAGAAATCGGGCATTACCATCAGAAGGGTAGTGGTGGACCCTCATATTCACCCCCTCATTGACACAGGGGTACCTTCTGCCTTGTTCCATCAGGTTCCCATGATAAATCTACAGATAGCTCCCCGGTTAGCCCCCCCCCTTCCTGGTTTGTACCAATTTGAGACCCCATCTGCTCCAGTTGTCCCCACACAATCAGCCACACTTTCCCGCCCAAGAACACTCCCCTTGTTCAGCCCACTCAGTTCCCTCGCTGGCTCTCTGTCCACTTCAACACCGGAAGCATCCCTACCTGAAACCCAAGGGAGACTATACTCCAGCCTTATTTCTTCTGAGAGCTGACTAGCCACAGATCCCAACCATGTTGGGGGGGAGGGGGGACCGGAGGAGGGGGGCGCCATTCGCGTTGTGTGGGGGAGGAGATTTGCTGGTCACCAACGCCCCAGGGAGAAGCGCAACAGAGTTCTTGCGACCCTGGAGAAGGTAGGAAGTGGTAGGCCCCATGTCAGTCCCCTCGGTCTTAAGGTCCTGCTGATTAATGCTAGATCTGTCAATGGTAAGACCGCTGCCATTCAGGACTCGATCCTGGGATGAGAGGGCGGATCTGGCTTGCATTACTAAGACCTGGTTGGATGAGCTGGGGGAGTAAATCTCACTCAGCTGTGTCCACTGGGTTTTGGAGTGCATCAGCAGGCCAGACGGGGGGGCAGGGAGGAGGGGTCGCAGTAGTCTTTCAGCAATCCATCGCCGTGGTCAGATGTGCTGTTCCGCAAGCACCTGGGTTTGAGTGTGTCCATCTAAAGGTGGGGAACTGTGACAGTGTGGGGTTTCTGCTGGTGTACCGCCCACCCCGCGACCCAGCAGTTTCCCTGTCTGAGCTGGCGGAAGTGGTCTCCAATTCGGCCCTGGCTTCCCAGTGCCTAGTGGTGCTGGGAGACTTTAACATCCATGCCGAGACGTCCTTGTCCGGCGCAGCTCAGGACTTTATGGCCGCCATGACGACCATAGGACTGTCACAAATCATATCTGGACCCACCCATCAGGCCGGACACACACTCGACCTAGTTTTTGTGGCAGACAGTGGAATGATCAGAGTGGAAGAACAAAACATCCTTCCGGTGTCATGGTCTGATTATCATCTGATCAGTTTTAGACTTTCTGCAACCCTCAACCTTCGCAGGGGTGGAGGACAGATTAAGATGATCCGCCCCAGGAGACTGATGGATCCGGATAGATTCCTGAGGAATCTTGGGGTTCTTCCTGCCATGGAGCCTGGCGATTCTGTCGACGCCTTGGTGGATCTCTACAACAGGGAGATGTCCAGGGTGATAGATGCGATCGCTCCCGAACGCCCCATCACGTTGCGTTGTGACAGGCCGTCTCCCTGGTTTACTGGGGAGCTGGCTGTGATGAAGCACACGAGAAGGGGGCTAAAGCGCATTTGGAGGAGATCTCGGGACGTGTCTGACCAAGCACGGGCTAAAGCCTCTCTTAAGGCATATTCCATGGCTATACAGGTGGCCAGGGAATCTTTCATGACCACCCGTATAGCGTCTGCAGCAAATAGATCATCGGAGCTGTTTCGGGTTGTCGGGGAACTCCTTTACCCACCTGTGGTGGAGGAGACCTTCGACGACCCAGCAACTCGGTGTTGCGAGTTCGCACACCATTTTGCAGGCAAAGTTGCTCAGATACGCCTTGAGCTCGACTCCAATTTCATCACAGTACCAGATGAGGTGATTGAGGCATCTGCTTGTCCAATTTTGTGGGATTCTTTTAGGCTTGTTCTTCCTGAAACCATGGAAGAGGTCCTTGGAGCTGTGAGGGTGACCACTTCGACTCTAGACCCTTGCCCATCTTGGCTAATTAAATCAGCCAAGGAGGGGCTGGTTGATTGGTTTGTGTTGATCATTAATGCATCGTTGGAGCAAGGGATTTTTCCATCTAATTCGAAACAGGCTGTGGTTCGGCCACTCCTCAAAAAGGCTTCCCTTTACTCCACGGTGCTGAGCAATTACAGACCAATCTCCAACCTCCATTTTTTGAGTAAGGTGCTGGAGCGGGTGGTCGCTTCCCAGCTCCAGGGCTTTTTGGATGACATCAACTACCTAGATCAGTCACAGTCTGGTTTCAGGCCTGGTCACGGCACCGAGACAGCCTTGGTCGCCTTGGTGGATGACCTCCGTAGAGAGCTGGACAGGGGGAGTGTGACTCTGTTGGTTCTCTTGGACATCTCAGCGGCTTTCGATACCATTGATCATGGTATCCTTCTGGGTCGTCTCTCTAGGATGGGTCTCGGGGGCACGGTTTTGTCGTGGCTCCGATCCTTCCTGGAGGGTCGATCCCAGATGGTGAAGCTGGGAGACACCTGCTCGGACCCCTGGCCTTTGACCTGCGGGGTCCCGCAAGGCTCCATTCTGTCTCCCATGCTTTTTAACATCTACATGAAACCGCTGGGAGGGGTCATTCGGAGTTTTGGAGTTAGGTGCCACCTCTACGCAGATGACACACAACTCTACTACTCATTTCCACTCAATTACAAGGAGGCCTCTCGGGTGCTGGACGAGTGCCTGGCCACTGTGTCTATCTGGATGAGGAGGAACAAGCTGAAGATCAATCCCAACAAGACAGAGGTCCTCCTGGTCGATCGCAAACCTGACCGGGGTATAGGGTGGCAACCTGTGTTGGACGGGGTTACACTCCCCCTGAAACCACAGGTCCGCAGTCTGGGAGTCCTCTCGGAGTCATCGCTTACGCTTGAGGCTCAGGCATCAGCGGTGTCTGGGAGGGCTTTCGCACAATTAAGACTCGTGCGCCAACTGCGACCGTACCTCACGAAGGCTGATCTGGCCGGGGTGGTCCATGTCTTGGTCACCTCTAGGTTGGATTACTGTAATGTGTTCTACGTGGGGCTGCCCTTGAAAACGGCTCGGAAATTCCAACTTGTCCAACGAGCAGTGGCCAGGATGTTAACTGGCGCTCCCTACAGAGAGAGGTCAACCCTCCTGTTCAAGGAGCTCCACTGGCTGCCGTTTATCTTCCGAGCCCAATTTAAGGTGCAGGTGCTTACCTACAAAGCCCTGAATGGTTTGGGACCATCCTACCTGCATGACCGCATCTCCGGCTACGAACCCACGCGTACACTACGTTCATCTGGAGAGGCCCTACTCGTGATCCCGCCTGCGTTGCAAGCGCGTTTGATGGGGACACGAGACTGGGCCTTTTCCGTGGTGCCCCCCCCCCCCCCGGTCTCTGGAACACCCTCCCCAAAGATCTTAGACAGGCCCCTACATTGGCAGTCTTCAGAAAGAACTTGAAGACCTGGCTGTTCCAATGTGCCGTCCCCGATTAGGAAATCTCCAATACCAAGTCCCAAAAGCACTTTATTAAAATTAAGATTGCCGCACACTGCACATTGCACTTGCCCTATAATCCTTACATATCACCTGTCACATCAGCACTTTTTAATCCTGTACCCTTTACTCTGGCCCGGCCCAGTTTTATCGTGTTTTGATGTATTGTTTATTGCATGTTGTTTTATTGTTTTAATACTGCTTTGTTTTAATTTGCTTTAGGTGTATTGTTATGTTGTGTATTGAGGCCTTGGCCTTTGTAAGCCGCATCGAGTCCTTCGGGAGATGCTAGCGGGGTACAAATAAAGTTTAATAATAATTAATCCGATGCCAATTATTGGAGAACCATTCTTCAGAGCAGGCATCAATATAGTAGGCCCTTTATCTAAACCAAGTCGGCGAGGCTGTAAATATATCCTTACTATGATTGATTATGCCACTTGTTACCCCGAAGCTGTGGCATTGTCTAACATAGAAACAACCACAGTAGCCAATGCCTTATTGTCCATATGGGGAAGAACAGGATAGCTAAAAGAACTGATAACAGATCTAGGAACCCAGTTCATATCAAGACCGATGGAGAAACTATTAGAACTGTGTGGTATCAAACATTTCACATCTACACATCTACAGCATACCATGCACAGACCAATGGGCTTGTTGAAAAAGTTGAACTCAAAAAAGTTGAACTCTTCCAAACAAGACAAACTATATGCCTTTTGCCATTTCTGATTAATGTATTGTCGAAGGCTTTCATGGCCGGAATCCATGGGTTGTTGTGGGTTTTTCCGGGCTATATGGCCATGTTCTGGAGGCAATTTTTCTCCTGACGTTTCGCCTGCATCTATGGCAAGCATCCTCAGAGGTAATGAGGTCTGTTGGAACTAGGAAAAACTAGGTTTATATATCTGTGGAATGACCAGGGTGAGACAAAGGACTTTTGTTTGCTGGGGCTAGCTGTGGATGTTTCAGCTGATCACCTTGATTTGCATTCAATAGCTTGGTAGCGCCTGGGGGGAATCTTTTGTTGAGGGTGATTTCATGTGCCTGTTTGTTTCCCCTCTGTTGTTTATCTGCTGTAATTTTTGAGTTTTTTAATACTGGTAGCCAAATTTTATTCATTTTCATGGTTTCTTCCTTTTTGTTGAAATTGCTTGTGGATTTCAATGGCTTCTCTGTGTAGTCTAGTTTGCATTGAAATCACTCATAGTTGCACACCTGACAAACTTTATGCATTTGGCCTTTTCTGATCAGCTTGCATTGAAAACACTCTATGTGCCAAGTTTGGTCCTGATCTGTCATTGGATGAGGTTAACAGCGGTCTCAGAATGAGAGTGATGGTACTGCAAGTCCTATCATCCATGGTTCATCCTTCTCCAAACTGCAGTAGGATGTAGAGTGGGTCATGGGGGCTCTGTGTGCCAAGTTTGGTCTGTATTGGTAATTTTCTGACACAGCCCCTGGCCTTTTCCTTTCCTCTCTTTGTCATCTCGGAATCTTGGAATTGAGGCTGGCCAATCAGAATGCAAATTTCCTTCTCTCATGTCTCCGTTTCTGTCATGAACCCTTTTCTCCACCAGGGGTCCTATTGAAGCTGGCCAATCAGAGACCATATGCAAATAGCACCACAGTGGCAGCCAACTGGAATCTTGGAACTTTCAGGCAGGCCAATCAGAGACCATATGCAAATAGCACCACAGTGGCAGCCAATCAGAATACTGGCACATACTCCTCCACACCGCCACATGTCCGCCGCATACAAACTTTGATTTTTATTATATACTAGCTTGGGGACCCGGCGTTGCCCAGGTTATTAGAGAAAGTGGGTAATGGTGGTTCTGTATGCCAAGTTTGGTCTTTATTGGTCTTTGGATAACGGCTGCATTATTTTCAGGAAGTGAGTGAAGGTACTTGAAGTCCCATCATCCATGGCCCATCCTCCTACAAACAGCAGCAGGATATAGAGTGGGTCATGGGGGCTCTGTGTGCCAAGTTTGGTCTTTATCAGTCATTACATGAGGGTGGCAGTGGTGTCAGTAAGTGAGTGAAGATACTGCAAGTCCCATCATCCATGGTATGCCCTACTCCAAACCACAGATGTAGAGTGGGTCATGGGGGCTCTGTGTGCCAAGTTTGGTTTTGTTTGGACATTAGATGAGGGTTGCAGCAGTCTTGGGAAGAGAGTGGAGGTACTTGAAGTCCTATCATCCATGGTCTGTCCACCTCGAAAGTACACCAGGATGTAGAGTAGGCCATGGGGACTCTCTGTGCCAAGTTTGGTCTTGATCAGTCATTGGCAAGGGTCTCAGTGGTCTCAGGAAGTGAGTGAAGTGACTGCAAGTCCCATCATCCGTTGTCAAATTCTTCCAAACCGCACCAGGATGTAGAGTGGGTTATGCGGGCTCTCTGTGTAAATTGTGGTCCTGATCCATCATTGTTGGCAGTTATAATGGTTTTAGGAAGGGAGTGCAGGTATTGCAAGTCCCATCGTCCATGGTGCATCCTCCTCCAAGCCGCACCAGGATGTAGAGTGCGTCATGGAGACTCAGTGTGCCAAGTTTGGTCTGTATCAGTAATTGGTTGAGGGTTGCAGTGGTCTCAAGAATTGAGCAAAGGTACTGCAAGTCCCATAATCCATGGTCCATCCTTGGCCAAACCACACCAGGACGTAAAGTGGGTCATGAGAGGTCTATTTGCCAAGTTTGGTCCTGATCAGTCATTGGATGAGGTTAACAGCGGTCTCAGAATGTGAGTGATGGTACTGCAAGTCCCATCATCCATGGTTCATCCTCCTCCAAACTGCAGTAGGATGTAGAGTGGGTCATGGGGGCTTTGTGTGCCAAGTCTGGTCTGTATTGGTAATTGTCTGACTCAGCCCCCTCTGGCCTTTTCCTTTCCCCTCTTTGTCATCTCGGAATCTTGGAATTGAGGCTGGCCAATAAGAGACCATATGCAAATTTCCTTCTCATGTCCTCGTTTCTGCCATGAACTCTTTTCTCCACCAGGGGCTCATATTGAAGCTGGCCAATCAGAGACCATATGCAAATAGCACCACTGCGTCAGCCAATCAGAATGTTGGAACTTTCAGGCTGGCCAATCAAAACGCTGGCACATACTCCTCCCGTCGCACCACCACACTTTTGTCCGCCGCATACAAACTTTCACCTTTATTATATACATAGACTAGCTTGGGGACCCGGCGCTGCCTATGTTATTTGAGAAAGGAATTGTGTCTCAAGGTTGGTCTTTATCAGTTATTTATATGGCTCACAGTGGTCTCAGGAAGTTAGTGAAGGTACTGTGAATCCCATCATCTGTGGTCCATCCTCCTCCAAATTGCACCAGAATGGAGAGTGGGTCATGGGGGCTCTGTGTGCCAAGTTTTGTTCTTGATCAATCATTGGTTGAGGGTCAAAGTGGTCTCAGAAAGTGAGTTTAGGTACGGCAAGTCCCATTATCCATAGTCTGTTCTCCCCCAAACCTCACCAGAATGTTGCAGCAGTCTTGGGAAGTGAGTGGAGGTATGTGAAGTCCCATCATCCATAGTCTGTTCTCCCCCAAACCTCATCAGAATGTTGTGTTGGACATGGGGGCTCTGTGTGCCAAGTTTGGTCTTCATCAGTCATTGGATGAGGGTCTCAGTGGTTTCGCTAAGTGAGTGAAGGTACTGCAAGTCCCATCGTCCATGGTGCATCATCCTCCAAACCACACCAGGATGTAAAGTGCATCATGGAGACCTGGTGTGCCAAGTTTGGTCCTTATCGGAAATTGGATGACGGCTGCAGTGGTCTCAGGAATTGAGCAAAGGTACTGCAAGTCCCATAATCCATGCTCGATCCACAGTCAAACCCCACCAGGGTGTAAAGTGGGTCATGAGAGGTCTATGTCCCAAGTTTGGTATTGTTCAGTCATTGTTGAGGGTCGCAGCGGTCTCGGAAAGCGAGTAGAGGTACTTCAAGTCCCATCATCCATGGTATGCCCTACTCCAAACTGCAGTAGGATGTAGAGTGGGTCATGGGGGCTCTGTGTGCCAAGTTTGGTTTTGATCGGACATTAGATGAGGGTTGCAGCAGTCTTGGGAAGGGAGTGGAGGTACTTGAAGTCCTATCATCCATGGTCTGTCCTCCTCAAAAGTGCACCAGGATGTAGAGTGGGTCATGGGGACTCTGTGTGCCAAGTTTGGTCTTGATCAGTCACTGGCGAAGGTCTCAGTGGTCTCAGGAAGTGAGTGAAGTGACTGCAAGTCTCATCAACTATTGTCAAATTCTTCCAAACCGCACCAGGATATAGAGTGGGTCATGCAGGCTCTCTGTGTGAATTGTAGTCCTGATCCATCATTGTTGGCAGTTGTAATGGTCTTAGGAAGGGAGTGCAGGTATTGCAAGTCCCATCGTCCATGGTGCATCCTCCTCCAAACCACACCAGGATGTAGAGTGCGGCATGGAGACTCAGAGTGCCATGTTTGGTCATTATCGGTAATTGGATGAGGGTTGCAGTGGTCTCAAGAATTGAGCAAAGGTACTGCAAGTCCCATAATCCATGCTCCATCCCCGACCAAACCACACCAGGACGTAAAGTGGGTCATGAGAGGTCTATTTGCCAAGTTTGGTCCTGATCAGTCATTGGATGAGGTTAACAGCGGTCTCAGAATGTGAGTGATGGTACTGCAAGTCCCATCATCCATGGTTCATCCTCCTCCAAACTGCAGTAGGATGTAGAGTGGGTCATGGGGGCTCTGTGTGCCAAGTTTGGTCTGTATTGGTAATTGTCTGAACCAGCCCCTGGCCTTTCCTTTCCTCTCTTTGTCATCTTGGAATCTTGGAATTGAGGCTGGCCAATCAGAGACCATATGCAAATTTCCTTCTCATGTCCCCGTTTCTGTCATGAACCCTCTTCTCCACCAGGGGCTCCTATTGAAGCTGGCCAATCAGAGACCATATGCAAATAGCACCACAGCGGCAGCCAATCAGAACGCTGGCACATACTCCTCCCGCCACACTTTTGTCCTCCGCATATAAACTTTGACTTTTATTATATGTATAGATAGATAGATAGATAGATAGATATAGATATAGATATAGATAGATAATAATCAGATACATTTATACAGACTCAGAGCAGCTTTAATAATGTCGAAATATACCATAATAACAAGTATAATTCCAATGGGGAACGGATAGACACGTGGGAAGGAAGGAAGGCACAGGAGGCCAAGGAGAAATTCAAATCCTTTTATTTTTTCTGAGTGTTGTACAAAACAAGGTTCCAGTCAGAAACAAAACAAACCCCAAAGACACTGGGTGACCAATAGCATTATTTCCTAATTGTTTCTATCAGTAAAAAAATGGGGAAATACGACTAATCTACAAAAGGATTGCTTCTTTCTGCGGGAGGGAGGAGCATCCTCCTGCGACATGGAACAAGTTTGCTCTAGTTTTCCAAGGAATATCCCATTACTGAGTCTCAATTCATCCTAACCTAGTTTGTGGCAGCCACAAAGAACAACGGAAGGTTGGGGAGGTGCCTCCTTCCTCCTTCTTTCCTTCTCATCACATGACGGCACATCCTTTGGAGGTGGTCTGGGGGTCCCCCTGAAGGCAAAGGGTGAAAGTAAGCAGAAGTGAAAGAAAGGAAAGAAATGATTACTGGAACGATCCAACTATGATTGCGGATAATGTGGTTTTATAGTTGTAATTGCAATGTTTTATATGTTTTAATGCTCTTAATCTCATTTAATTTTTTAATTGAAATGTTTATTTAATTGTATATTGTTTTTAAGGCATTGAATTATTGCCTATGCTGTAATCCGTCTTGAGTCCCCTTCAGGGTCGAGAAAGGCAGGATATAAACAGTAAATAAATAAATGAAAGGAAAGAGGAAGGAAAGAAGGAAGGAAGGAAGGAAGGAAGGAAGGAAGGAAGGAAGGAAGGAAGGAAGGAAGGAAGGAAGGAAGGACGGAAGGAAGGAAGGGAGAGAGGGAAGGAGGGAAGGAGGGAAGGAGGGAAGGAGGGAAGGAGGGAAGGAGGGAAGGAGGGAAGGCAGGCCTACCTGTTGGTGGAAGAGGTCTTCCTCACCAAAGGTTTGAACCTCCACTTCTTCCTCTTCCGGAGACAGGCTTCTCGTGGCAACTTCCTGAGAGGAAAAAGAGCAGAGTACAGGAAGTCAAGAGGGCCCCCAAAGGCCATCCAGCCCGACCCAGGGAGGAAGGCACTACCCGATCCCTCTCGACAGGTGCCCACCTACAGGATCATAGAACCCTTGAGGGGAAAGGGAGGCTGCTATCCTCCTTTTAGGCAGCAAAGCACCATCCAAGCATCCCGCACAGATGGCCATCCAGTCATAGATAGGATATTTATAGGATTTTGATAGATGATAGAATACAGAGATAGATATAGTCAAAGGCAGTATAGATATGGTGTGTGTGTGTAATGTGTGTTTTCAAAAGGGATAGATATGGTTGATATATATATGTGTGTGTGTGTGTGTGTGTGTCTCATATCCTCCCTCCCTCCTGCCTCCCTCCCTCCATTTCTCTCTTCTTCCTCCCTCCCTCCCTCATTTCTCTCCTTCCTTCCCATCTTCTTTTCCTTCCTTCCTGCCTCCCTCCCTTGCTGGCCAAGGAAGGCTCTCAGCCTGCCATTTCCCGCTCCCCATATTCACAGCAGGGCTCAATGGGCCCCCTTTGGGATCAAAAGGAAGAACAGGGTACTGGGCCCCCTCCCTACCTCTCCCTGGGCGTCCAGCAGCACCAGCCGGGCCTTCTCCCCCGGGCCCCACGGGCAGCTGCGGCCCCTCCAGACCAGGGCTGAGGGTGGACAGTGGGTCACGCCGGCGTCACAGGACCAGACCTGGGGAATGGTAGGGGAAGAAGGTGCGCTCCATCATCATTATTATCCTGGTGTTTATGATGTTTATAATTATGATGTTTATAATGCAAGCAGGCCCTTTGTTCTTTGTCTGGCTTGGGCCGGCTTGCATTCTTTCTCAATAACAACAACAACAGTTTTATTTCTTCCCCATCTCTCCTGTTGGCTTGAGGCGGGTTACAGAATAATGAATACCACAAATGCACATATTACAATGCATTTCTATGGAATATACATCTATATATATAAAAATGAAAAGGGCGTCCAACGGGACAGCAAAACTCAAAAAAACCCCCGACAAAAATTTACCAAAATTCCCATGCACATACCTCAACTCACAAGGTATGCACAAATCGATTCAAAATATTAAACAACATTAAAACACACTCACAATTAGACAAAACAACTGAGCATGCGCAATGGCGCCCCGCCGCAAGTCCCCGGCGCGCGCACATGGCCGAACGGCCAACGCACCCTCCGCACCCTCCCTCCCCCGCCCCGCACGATCACACCACACCATGCCCCCTCCCGCCCCCGCCCCACACGATCACGCCACACCACGCCCCCTCCCTCCCTCCCCGGCCCCGCCCCACACGATCACGTTCGCCAAACTTACCTCCTCTTCCTCCTTCTTTTTCCCCCGCCCACGCCCCCTCCAAGGAAGCCACGCCCCCTCCAAACCCCGCCCCGCCCCTTCCCGCCCTGTCAAAATTCATCACTCCTCCCCCTCCTTCTTCTTCCCCGCCCACGCCCCCTCCAAGGAAAGAGGGAAAGAGAGCAAGAGAAGGAAGGGTGAAGAAAGGAGGGAGTGAGGAGAGACAGAGACAAGAGAAAGAGGGAACGCGAGAAAGAGAGAAGGAGGGAAGGAGAGAGGGAGGAGAGAAAGGGGGAACGCGAGAGAGAGAGAGAGAGAGAAAGAGGGGAAAGGAGGGTGGTGTGAGAGAAGGAAGGGAGAAGAAAGGAGGGAGTGAGGCCAGGCAGAGACGAGAGAAAGAGGGAACGCGAGAAAGAGAGAAGGAGGGAAGGAGAGAGACAAGGAGGAGAGAAAGGGGGAACGCGAGAGAGAGAGAGAAAGAGGGGAAAGGAGGGAGTGTGTGAGAGAAAGAGGGAAAGGATGAAACCAAAGAGTGAAATAAGGAATGAAAGAAAGAGGTAGAGAAGGAAGGAAGGAGAGAAAGGGGAAGGGGAAGAAAAAGAGGAGAAGGAATAGGTAGGTACCTCTCTTTTATAATAGTCCAGATATCTACCTCTACTTCAAAAATTCTTACTATAGGCCACAGCAATGCGTGGCAGGGTACAGGTAGTATTAAAATGTATTTCTATAAGGACATTTCTTCCTTCCCTCTTCCTGCTGATCTCTCGGTGTTTTCTTCAAGGCCTTATATCGTAGTAATAGTAGTAGTTTATTCAATGCTTTAAAGAATAGGTCTTTCACATATTACTATACAGTGCGGTTGAGGGGTCAAAGGCTGCAGCTTTGTAATCTGCTAAAATGTTTTTTGTCAGCGTTTATGGTGTTTGAGTGGCATATATCAGAAATGTTCCTTCCTTCCCTGCCTCTACCCTTCTATTACATAATAGGTTAATGTAATAGAAGGGTAGACATTCCTAGAAGGTCAGCAATTACCTGTACCACCTGGAAAAGAAGGCCAACGTGCACTGTTCTTTCGTCATGTGACTAGAACAGATTTGTTTACAGACTGTGCTGTAAATAAGTTCTTGTAAATAGAGTGAACCACTTTTGTTAAAAGCTGATTTATGGAGTCCATTTATCTTTGTATCTTCAAGGCAGAGTCTTGTGAAGGTCAAAGAGTTGAGATAAAGGTAGATTGATGATTGCTTTATCTCAATTACCTGACATGTTTGGCTGTGCAAATAATTATTATTACTTTTATGTATATCATATATATTTCAGAGCACTTCAGAGGAGCTTTCCTTGTAACTTAGCTCACCGTGACGCTCTGTGCTGCTCGGAGCACAAACCGGGGGCTGAACTTGTAGGTGGCAGCCTCTTCCCCTTCTCCTCCTGCCTCTCGTTTGGTCATCTTCTTCAGCCTCCAGTTCCTCAGAGACTGGTCCTGCGGGGAGGAAGCAAAGTGTTGGGGGACCCTCTCTTAGACGGAAATGCCTCCACACTGAATCTATGTGAAAATACAGTTTTGATGGATATGTGATCACTCCTGCGGAATGACTGAGAAAGCCATGACAACATGCCTAAGGTGCAGGCATAAATGGCTGAGTCATAATCATGTGAGGTATATGACAAGGGGTTGCATCAGTCGTTTGTCCCTAGCTGATGACAAGTCAGCAGGTGGTTATAAAAAGGGGGATGACATGCCCAATCTCTCTCTTCTCTTCTGTGTGAATCTCGTCATGAGTATCTCTCTCAGAGGATCATATTTATTTATTTATATCCCGCTTCTCTTCCAGATTGGGACTGAAAGTGGCGAACAACATGTAAACAAAACATTACATAGCATAAAATATAACCATTGAACTACAACATCTATATCTTCTATACACATAATAAAAGTGAAAATGTGTGTATGTGTGTATGTGGCAGAGGTGTCTAACTACACAGACAGCCTCTGGTCTCCACAAACAGCTATAACCCACAGTGCTGGAGAATCACCAAAAGGACATTTCAGGTTACAGAAGGTGCCATGAACATGTCTCCCAACCTCTGCCAATGTCCTCCCCAAACACCTCACTGCCCATCATCCAAGTGAAGGCTTTCATTTAGGGAAAATTTCATCCTAGATGTTCTGTTTCTCCTCAACTATAGACAGCCCAGGATTCCTTTCTCTCTCTCTCTATTGGTGTGCAACTTGCATGACCTCACCCACTGCTTTTCCCTTAACCCTTTCCTATGGAACACAGCAAACAGGAATTGATCAGAAACTAAACAAGAGGATTGGGGGAGGGGGGGGGAATTGACCTTGATTTATTGGAGTTGTAGTTCACCTACATCCAGAGAGCACTGTGAACCCAACCAGCGATGGATCTGGACCACACTTGCCACAGATGATGGCATTTGCAGTACCTTCAGTCACTTCCTAAGACCACTGTGACCCCCACAAATGACTGAATGGACGAAACTTGCCACACAGACTGGTGAGTTTTGGGAGGGTGGACCAGAGACAATGGGAATCTTCACTCACTTCCAGAAACCACTACGACCCAAACAAATGATGCACCTGGACCAAATTTCGCTAACAGACTCACAATGGCGCACTTTCTATCCTGGTGAGGGTTAGAGGAGTAAGGACCACAGATTATGGGATTTGCAATACCTTCACCCACTATCACAGACCACTGTGACTCAAGGGGAGATCACCACAGATGTGGACAACCCTCAAGCTTGGAGGCATGTCACCCTTAGAAAGAAACATAGGACCTGGAAGACTCCTCAGAATACCTCTGCCCAGTTGCAGTTACACAATAGATTCCAAATTCTCACACAACTATCACTTGACCAAGAAACACAACATATTGGGGAAGACCAGAATGGCTTAGATACTGAACAGTGGCTCGTCCTTGAACAGTGTGCAGGGGATAGCCCTGACTGGGACAACACTTCACAACATTCACACACAATCATGCAGGTGTACCATCCCCAGCCATAGACCAGGTGCAACAGGAACACATACAGGAGAACGATAGGCTCTTGGACGAATCTCAATGGATTGTCCTTGACGAATGCTGAGGAGAACAATACTTTACACCCACACAATTCACATCAACAGGATCACTTTTCTGGGGACCTACACACTACATTGCACAAAAGGGACCCTGTCAATCCTGAAAGTAAACAGGTCTTGGTAGTAGGCTACTCCCTCCTTAGAGGAACGGAAGCCGTCATTTCCAGACCAGATGGGATGGCTCGAGAAATATTCTGACTACTGGGGGCAAAAATACACCATATCACTCAGAGGCTCACCAGGCTCCTCAAGCCCCATCACCGTCCTCCCCTCATGTTGATTCATGTAGGAATCAATGATACTGCTAGGCATACTTTTCAAAAGATCATAAATGATTTTCGAGCTCTCGGAACAAAGCTAAAACAATGTAATGTACAGGTGGTCTTTTCATCCCTCCTCCCAGTTGTAAAAGACAGTCCTACAAGGGCCAAAAAAATAGTACAGGTCAATGACTGGCTTAGAAAATGGTGTCAGGAGGAACGCTTTGGCTTCCTTGACCATGGTCTGCTTTTCCAGGAGGATGGCCTACTGGCAAGGGATGGGGTGCATCTCAAACAAGTAGGAAAACACCTTTTTTCTCACAGACTCGCAAATCTCATTAGGCGCATTTTAAACTAGGTCCTCTGGGGGAGGGGGACAACAGCCTTGCGAACACTACTTTGCCCACAATGTCAGGGAACCGCCAGAAGGCTAAACGGAGGGCTGCACAAACACAACGAGGACCAAGTACCAAAAGCACAATAATCCCAATTAAACAGCTCAAGGGAAGATCTCAGGGGCTCACATGTCTTTACACTAATGCACAGAGCATGGGAAATAAACAAGACGAACTCCAACTTTTAGCACAACACCACGAATATGATATCATAGGCATCACTGAAACCTGGTGGGATGACTCCTATCGCTGGAATGTAGACATCGCGGGCTATAACCTCTTTCACAGAAACCGAACAAAGGGGAGAGGAGGCGGAGTAGCCTTATATGTCAAAAACTGTTATGCTGCAGAAGAGATGCAAGAGAGCAATCTGGGAAACCAGCTTGAAAGCATCTGGATAAGAATCAAGGGAACTGGGACTCCAAAAGATGTCATTGTCGGCGTCTACTACAGACCTCCAAGCCAGGAGGAAGAACTTTATGAAGTCTGCTAACAGTTGACAAAACAGGCACAGAGAAGAGATGTAGTAGTCATGGGCGATTTCAACTAAATTTGCTCGAAAACAAACTTGGCCAAGAGTACAAGCTCCAACAAATTCTTCGTTTGCCTTGCAGACAATTTTATGGTCCAGAAGGTAGAAGAGGCAACAAGGAGGTTGGCTACTCTTGATCTCATCCTAACAAATGCGGAGGACCTGATTGATGCGGTTGAAATGGTAGAATCCTTAGGGGCAAGTGACCATGTGCTCTTGCAATTTGAGGTACAAAGAAAGGCTGAAACTAAGACAAGTCAAACCTGCATTTTGGACTTTAGGAGAGCTGATTTCCACAAAATGAAGGAAAGACTGAGCAGCATTCCGTGAACACAGATACTAAAAGACAAAGGAGTTACAGATGGATGGGAATTTCTCAAGAGTGAAATACTCAAGACGCAATTGCAAACTGTGCCAACAAAGAGAAAAAATAGGGCAAGTGCAAAGAAGCTAGAACGGATGTCCAAAGAACTTCTAACTGTGCTAAGACACAAAAGAGGCATGCACAAGAAGTGGAAAAAGGGAGAAATCACCAAAGAAAAATTCAAACAAATAGCCAACACCTGTAGGGAAAAGGTCCGCAAGGCTAAAGCACAAAATGAGCTCAGGCTTGCCAGGGACATTAAAAACAATAAAAAGGGCTTCTTTTCTTATGTCAGTAGAAAAAGGAAGAACAAGGAGGCGATAGGGCCTCTTCGAGGAGAAGATGGGGCAATGCTGACAGGGGATAGGGAAAAGGCAGAACTACTTAATGCCTTCTTTGCCTCGGTCTTCTCACAAAAAGAAAGTCATCTTCAACCTCAGCAAGATGGAGTGGATGAGGGATTAGAGGACATCCAACCCCAAATTGGGAAACAAGTCGTCCAGGAATACCTGGCCGCTCTAAATGAGTTCAAGTCCCCAGGGCCAGATCAACTACACCCAAGAGTATTGAAGGAACTAGAGGAAGTCATTTCGGAACCATTGGCAATCATCTTTGAGAGTTCTTGGAGAACGGAAGAAGTTCCAGCAGACTGGCTTCAAACTACAAGAGAGGAGATTCCATCTGAACATTAGGAAGAACTTCCTGACTGTGAGAGCTGTTCAGCAGTGGAACTCTCTGCCCCGGAGTGTGGTGGAGGCTCCTTCTTTGGAAGCTTTTAAGCAGAGGCTGGATGGCCATCTGTCAGGGGTGATTTGAATGCAATATTCCTGCTTCTTGGCAGGGGGTTGGACTGGATGGCCCATGAGGTCTCTTCCAACTCTTTGATTCTATGATTCTATGATTCTATGACTGGAGGAGGGCCAATGTGGTCCCCATCTTCAAGAAGGGAAAAAAGGATGACCCAAACAACTACCGTCCAGTCAGCCTCACGTCGATACCAGGCAAGATTCTGGAAAAGATTGTTAAGGAAGTGGTCTGCAAACACTTAGAAACAAATGCGGTCATCGCTAACAGTCAACATGGATTTATCAAAAACAAGTCATGCCAGACTAATCTGATCTCTTTTTTCAATAGAGCTACAAGCTGGGTAGATGCGGGGAATGCCATGGATGTAGCGTACCTGGATTTCAGTAAGGCCTTCGACAAGGTCCCCCATGACCTTCTGGCAAGGAAACTAGTCCAATGTGGGCTAGGCAAAACTACGGTGAGGTGGATCTGTAATTGGTTAAATGGACAAACCCAGAGGGTGCTCACCAATGATTCCTCTTCATCCTGGAAAGAAGTGACAAGTGGAGTGTTGCAGGGTTCTGTCCTGGGCCCGGTCCTGTTCAACATCTTTATTAAGACTTAGATCAGGGGTCCTCAAACTAAGGCCCGGGGGCCGGATGCGGCCCTCCAAGGTAATTTACCCGGCCCTCACTCAGGGTCAACCTAAGTCTGAAATAACTTGAAAGCACACAACAACAACAATCCTATCTAATCAGCCAAAAGCAGGCCCACACTTCCCATTGAAATACTAGTAAGTTTATATTTGCTAAAAGTGTTCTTCATTTTAATTATTGTATTGTTTTTAAGTGTTTTTTTGCACTACAAATTAGATATTCATAGTGCGCATAGGAATTCATTCGTTTGGGGGTTTTTTCAAATTATAATCCGGCCCTCCAACAGTTTGAGGGACAGTGACCTGGCCCTCTGTTTAAAAAGTTTGAGGACCCATGACTTAGATGAAGGGCTAGAAGGCAAGATCATCAAGTTTGCAGACAACACCAAATTGGGAGGGATAGCCAATAGTCCAGAGGACAGGAGCAGAATTCAAAACGATCTTGACAGATTAGAGAGATGGGCCAAAACTAACAATATGAAGTTCAACAGTGACAAATGCAAGATACTCCACTTTGGCAGAAAAAACGAAATGCAAGGATACAAAATGAGGGACAATGCCTGGCTTGAGAGCAGTACGTGTGAAAAAGATCTTGGAGTCCTCGTGGATAACAAGTTAAACATGAGCCAACAATGTGATGTGGTGGCAAAAAAGCCAATGGGATTTTGTCCTGCATCAATAGGAGCATAGTGTCTAGATCTAGGGAATTAATGCTACCCCTCTATTCCGCCTTGGTTAGACCACACCTGGAATATTGTGTCCAATTCTGGGCACCACATTTGAAGAGATATTGACAAGCTGGAATGTGTCCAAAGGAGGGCGACTAAAATGATCAAGGATCTGGAGAACAAGCCCTATGAGGAGTGACTTAAGGAGCTGGGCATGTTTAGCCTGAAGAAGAGAAGGCTGAGAGGAGATATGATAGCCATGTATAAATATGTGAGAAGAAGCCACAGGGCGGAGGGAGCAAGCTTATTTACTGCTTCCATGGAGATTAGGACGGGGAACAATGGCTTCAAACTACAAGAAAGGAGATTCCATCTGAACATGAGGAAGAACTTCCTGAATGTGAGAGCCGTTCAGCAGTGGAACTCTCTGCCTCGGAGTATGGTGGAGGCTCCTTCTTTGGAAGCTTTTAAACAGAGGCTGGATGGCCATCTGTCAGGGGTGATTTGAATGCAATATTCCTGCTTCCTGGCAGGGGGTTGGACAGGATGGCCCATGACATCTCTTCCAACTCTTTGATTCTATGATTCTATGAAATAAAAAAAAACTATTACTTTTTCAAATAACTCAGTCAACGCCGGGGACCTAAGATAGCATCAAATAAAAAAATACAGAACACCTGACACGCGTAATAAGTAAGTACAGATCTGACTGTGGATCCACGCATCCTGATTATACAGTTGTAAATAGCGCAACAGTGAAGGTCAGGCATTGCAGTTGTCCTCTGCTGACCAGCTGGCTGACTCACTGGTTTGGTATTTTTGCTGAGAATGGACTCTGCTATGTTTTGCTTGCCTCTGTGGCACTGCTTTGTCCAGGGAGGTCGTGATTGAAAAACTGTAAGTCACTTCACAAACCTATCCCGCGACAGACACTCTCTTGGACCTCTGTTGCATTGACTTGAGTCTCATGAGCCATCGGACCTCAAGCACCCTCCTCATTTGCAAAACCCAGAAACTTAAAAAAGGATGTGCTGCTGTATGTCCTGTGCAACTCTAGGATCTTTTTCTTAAGACATAAAAGAGTTAGAGCACCAAAGCAATGGAGAAATAAGGAAACCTTGGACTGTGTCTCTGCTGGAGGATGATGCTATGGAGTCCTGGGAGATGTAGGTTTGCAAGGCCTTCAGGCTGACCCAAACTACAAATCCCTGCATCCCGTAGATGGAGTCAATGCAATTGAATGAGAAATGACCTCCCTCCAAGAGGAGCTTCCCCTTTGGCTTGGGCTCCTGGTTGTGGGGAGGTCGTTCAGCCTCACAAGGGTCAGGAGGGTTGTGACCTCTTTGGTGCCGACCTCACCTCCTGCGAGTGGTTCCGCAGCCGGACGAACTTCCCTTGGGGGTCGACCTCCTCAATACTGACGCTGCCTTTGGCCAAGTCTAGCTGGAAGGCGTTGCTGGTGTGACTGGTCTCAATGGAGAGCTGCTCCTGGGCCTCCCTGCACTTGCGCTTGCCCCACAAAGAGGAAGAGGAAGTGGCCCTGGAAACTGAGATGTGGAGAGAGCTGGGGGAGAGCTTCAGCCTGGAAGGAAAGAAGTCCCGGAGAAGGGGAAGAGAGAGCCAGGTTTCGACATTTGGAAAGTTGTCCCATAAAGGAGGAGGAGGAGGAGGAGGAGGAGGAGGAGAAGGGGAAAGCCACTTTTCCAGTCCTTGTGTTTTAATACGTGATTTTTACGGATCGTATCTTAAGTATTTCTTCCAATGCTGGATTCTATCAAGCAAGACCAGGGTCTAGGTGGTGACCTCTATGGACCTTCCTCCCTTTCTTCTGTCTTTTTTTCTTCCTCCTTCCCTCCCTTCTTTCCGTGATTCCTTCATTTGTTCCTTCCTTCCCTTTTTTTGAGTGTTTCATACAATCATAGAGCTGGAAGAAACCTCATGGGCCATCCAGTCCAACCCCCTGCCAAGAAGGAGGAAAATTGCATTCAAACCACTCCTTCCTTTCTTCTTCCCTCCCTCCTTTCCCTGATCCCTTCTTTCGTTCTTTCCCTCCAGCCTTCCTTTCCCTGATTCCTTCCTTTCCGCTTCTCCTCCTCCCTCTCCCTTCCTTCCCTCCCCCCTCCTTCTTTTCCCTGAATGATTCCTGTCAGAAATATTAAACATTAACTAGGTATTTTTAATTACAAAAATGTGAGTCAAGCACTAAAAGGGTTAAATGGATGCAATGACTTAGCAAAACTGTAGTTCAGTTCAAATAGGTGTGCCTGTAGCTTAGTAGCTCTCGTTATGTGAGAGGTCTCTGTGGGAGAAGGGCCTCAGTGTGTTAGTAGGCCTCAGCATGAGCAGGCCTCAGTATTAGTTTGCCTCCGTATATGAGAGGTGTCAGCCTGAGAGAGTCCTCAGTATGAGAGAAGCCTTGGTATGAGAAGGCTCCAGTGTTAGTAGTCCTCAATGTGTGAGATGCCTGGTGTGAGGTGGCTTTGGTGAGAGAAGCTCCAGGTTGAAGGCCTTGTACGTAAAGCTCCAGTGTGAAGTCTGCTGCTAATAAGTTACTCTGCTGTACATTTATGAAGGTGTTTTGTTAATAAGCCCACTCACCCAATAGTTCCTTCCTTCCTCCCTCCCTCCCTCCTTCTTTTCCCTGATTCATTCCTGTCCTTCCTCTCCTTGAACCCTTTCTTCCTTTTTCCTTTCCCCGATTCCTCCCCCTCTCCCTCCCTGCTTTCTTTCCTCGATTGATTCCTTCCTTTCCTCCCTCTCTTACCTCTCCTCCTCTCCCTCCAGCAACTTTCGGTAGGCGCTGATCTCCATGTCTAGAGCCAGCTTGACATCCAGCAGCTCCTGGTACTCGGTCAGCTGCCGCTGCCGCTGCTCCCGTGCCTCCTGGGCCTCGTGCTCCTTGGCCTCCAGCGCCGCCTGGAAGGCCTCCCGCTCCCTAGCCAGGTGCCCCTCCGCCTCCCGCTGACGCTCCTCCGCCACATTCACCTGCACGGAGAACAGAAGGAGGGCTTGCATCGGGGATGAGTGCCCATTGGGGGCCCCTTCCCACTTGAGGATCCAATGGTCCTTTAAGCTGAGCTCATATCTATCTATCTATCAAATCTTTAACAATCTCTCTCTATCTCTCTAGACGGCCCTCTGTCGTGAGTGCTTTGATGGTGTCTTTTAGCCTGGAAGAACAGGGGTTGGGCAGGGTAGCCTTAGGGGACCCCTTCTAACTCCAGGATTTTATGATATACCTATCATACGTATCAGCCATATCTATGTCTGGATGGCCCTCTGTCAGGAGAAATTGGATGGTGTCTTCCTTTATGACTAAAAGGGGTTGGTCTGGATGGCCTTTGGGGGCCCTTTGGGGTCTATCATCTCTACCCAACCTTTGGCTATCTATCTATGTATGGAGGGCAGAAGGGGATTGGTCTGGATGGCCTTTAGGCCCCCTCTTCCAGCTCTATCACCTCAAAACAACATATCCATGTCTGGGTGGCCTTTGGGGACCCTTCTTCCCTCCCTCCCTCCCTCCCTTTGTGCTCACCTGCACCTGGAGGGCCGAGAGCTGTGCCCCAAGGGCCTGGATGCGCTGGCGGGCCTCCCCGAGCTCCTCTTGGGCTGCGCCGGCCACCTTGCCATTCTGGTCAGAAGAGAGCTTGGCGCTCTCCAGCTGGGTGGGCAGGGAAAGGAGGCAGTTGAGTGAGTGGCGGCTCCCTCATTCCCACGCAGGAAGTCCCGCCTTCCTTGCCCTTTCTCTTCCCTCCCATCTGACCTTGGCCCGGTAGGCCTGCTCCAGCTCTGCCCGGTAGAGTTCCACCTGCGCCTGGTGCTGCCTGCGGAGCTCCTCCAAGGCCAGGGCCAAGGGTGCCACCTTCTCCTGCTGCTGTGACTGCTTCTGGGCAGGGTCCGACTCCTCCACCAGGTGGCGCTGGCGCACCTCCCGCACTTCCTAAGGAAGGGTGAGCAAGATCAAGGGTTGGGCTCCCAGGAGGCCAAAAGAGTTATTGCAGCTCTCTTCAGGAAGAGACTGAAAATGGCTCACCACGAAACCACCCCCATACAATTACAAAATATGTACAAACAAGGCGATGACATTTTAATATGAACAGGATTAAAAAGAATCGACTCCAGCATGGAAAGCCGGCCAGCCTCCAAGATCTCTCTCTGTCTTGCCTCCTTTCATTCCCTGCCTCCATCTCTCCATCCCTCTCTCTCTCACCAGGTCAGAAAAAGGAGAAAATGCTACGTGTGTGCGTGTGTATATATATGTGTATATAGGTATAGTATATGTGTGTATATAGTATGTGTGTATACATATACACAAACATATATACCATATTTATATACACACACAAAAAATTAAAGTTGTATTATCTCTTTGTGTGTATATATATAGTGTGTGTGTATCTATAGTATATATATCTGTGTGTGTATATATAGTACATATGTGTGTATGTATATATAGTATAGTGTTTGTGTATGTGTATATAATATATGACACCAGATATATGCACACACATATACAAAAAATGGGTTGTAAGGTTTCTGGGCTGTGTGGCCATGTTCCAGAAGCACTCTCTCCCTATGTTGCACCTGCATCTATGGCAGGCATCCTCAGAGGTTGCCTGCCTTCGACAATACAAAAAATTAAAGTTGTTGAACCATCTCCTTGGTATCGTAATTTGAATTGGGAAAAACCTCTGAAGGTTTTTGGACAAATTAATGAGAGAGGATGGCAGTGAGTGCCATGAAGGCAAGGGGCGCCTCTCTCTCTCTCTCGGCAGGTCCTCCTGAAGTGCATGCCACCGGCCCCAGCTCACCTCCTCGAAGAGGTTCTTCCGGAAGGCCAGCTCCTCCTGCAGGCTCATGCTCCTGTTCTCCAGGTCTACCCGCAGCAGTGTCTCAGCCTCCAGCTGCCTCTTGGCCACCGCGTGTGCCTCCTCTGACTGCAAGGCAAGACAGGCTGGGTCAAGGGCCAGATGGGGGAAGGAAAGGAGGAAGACGCTCCCGCTCTGTCTCTGGTCTTACCTTGGCCAGCTGGGTGTGCAGGGAAGCCACCTTGTCCTCCAGGTCTCGCTTCTGGGCCAGTGCGGCGGACAGCTCCATTTTGCTGTGGCAGAGAAGCTTCTCCAGCTCCTGGGTGCGGGACCGCGAGGCCAAGCATTCCTCCTCCTTCTTCTTCAAGCTGCAAGCCAGGAATAGGACGCAAGGACGCCATTAAATGCCGCCCGCAAGCCACTCCTTCCCTGTTGCTGACCAGCCCCGCCCCCTTGGACAGACCACACCAGCTCTTTTGTTGCTTATTTGTTCAGTCACTTTGTAACCTCATGGACCAGCCTGCACTAGAGCTCCCTGTCGGCCTTTGCCACCCCCAGGGGCTCCTTGAAGGTCATAGTATCATAGAGTTGGAAGAGACCTCATGGGCCATCCAGTCCAACCTCCTGCCAAGAAGCAGGAAAATCGCATCCAAAGTACCCCTGACAGATGGCCATCCAGCCTCTGTTTAAAAGCCTCCAAAGAAGGAGCCTTCACCACACTCTGGGGCAAAGAGTTCCACTGCTGAACAGCTCTCACTGTCAGGAAGTTCTTCCTAATGTTCAGGTGGAATCTCCTTTCTTATAGTTTGAAGCCATTGTTCCGCATCCTGGTCTCCAGGGCAGCAGAAAACAAGCTTGCTCCCTCCTCCCTATGACTTCCTCTCACATATTTATTCATGGCTATCATGTCTCCTCTCAGCCTTCTTCAGGCTAAACATGCCCAGTTCTTTAAGTCGCTCCTCATTGTTCTCCAGACCCTTGATCATTTCAGTCACCCTCCTCTGGACACATTCCAAGTTGTCAACATTCAATTGTGGTGCCCAGAATTGGACACAGTATTCCAGGTGAGGTCTAACCAAGGCAGAATAGAGGGGTAGCATGACTTCCCTGGATCTAGACCAGGGGTCCTCAAACTTTTTAAACAAGAGGCCAGATTACTGTCCCTCAGACCGTTGGAAGGCCGGACCATCGTGTGAGCCGGGCAAGGGAGGCTGCACTGCGCTGCCTGGCCTTGCGCAAAGCCCCTCGCAAGGCCCAATCCCCTGCCAGTCACGCGAAGCCCTCGCCGCTTCCACTGCTTGTCAGGCCCAACTGGCAGCGCTAGGCAAGTGAGGGGATTGGACCTTGCAAGCGGCGAGGGGCTGCGCGAGGCCAGACCACGCGGTGCAACTTGTTGCAGTTCGTTAGTTTATATTGAAAATACACAGTAGTCTTTCCACAGAGTATAAAATAAAAATGTCTTTACTCTTGAGTAGTCAACACATGTATTTTATAAAGAAACATACAGTAGCCTTGAAAACACATTGTCCATCGCAGAAGGAAAAAAAACTTACAAAACAATGCATTAATCTGCTTCTTTCCAGCAAACCTTGTAGTGTAGTTTCATCTCTGATTACTTCATTTCACTCACACTACCTGCATCAAGAAAACTTCACCTGATATACATCCTAATCAGGGAGTGGTTCTTCCTCAACACACATATAAGCAAGAGATGATTCTTGTCAAGACTTACAAAATCATATACTGTAACACTCCTCCTTGTGTGCAGAGGAAAACACAATACATAATACAACTACATGGTACACTCAAAAATTCCCAAATCATTCAAAACATTCTGATGTTTCTGTACACTCAGTGGCTTAGTTAGTACATCAGCTAGATTTAGATTTGTATTACAATATACCATATCAATTTCACCATTTTTCACTGCATCCCTTACACAACTGTACTTAATATCTACATGCTTGCTTCTTTGCTTTACTCTGGCCTGTGTTGCCATTGTGATGCATGTCTGATTATCCTCATATATTGTTGTTGGATCTTCAACAGGTATTTGCAAGTCTTTAAGCAGTTGTTTAATTACACAAATCTCTGTATATGCTAAGCTAAGTGCACCAAACTCAGCTTCACTGGAACTTAAAGCTACATAACTCTGCTTCTTCGACTTCCAGTCAATTACAGCATTAGAAAACTTAATTAAAACTCCTGTTGTCGATTTCCTATCAGTACAGTTGCCGAAATCACTGTCTGTATATACCTGCAAGGATAGCGAATCATCTGGACTTAATGCCAAACAAAAATCTTGTGTTTGCTTTAAATATCTTGCCACCCTCTTAAGTCCATTCCATGTAGCAATGGTTGGGTTGCTTGCATATCTGCTTAGAAAATTCACAGCAAATGCAATGTCTGCTCTGGTGTAATTACATATGTACAATAACTGACCAATAATGCTCTTGTATAAGGCTTTCTCTTCAAACATTTCAGCATTTTCCACTTCGTTTTGAAAACCTAAAATCATGGGTGATTTAACTCCTTTACACTCTTTCATGTTTAATTTTTCCAAAATCTGCATTATCTTCCCTTTTTGACTTAACACAAAACCTTGTTCAGTTTTCATAATTTGTACACCAAGAAAATATTGAATTGGACCAAGGTTTCTTAACTTAAAATGTTTTTCTAACTCTTCTGCAAATTTGTCAATTTCTGCTTGAGTTTCAGCCAAAAATGATACATCATCAACATACACAAACAATACTTGATAATCATGTTGTACATTTCTTACATACACGCATGGATCTGCTCTGCTTCTCTGTAAACCCATTTTGGTCAAAACATCATTTAAACAATCATTCCAGACAAGTCCGGCCTGTTTCAATCCGTATAAAGCGCGATTCAGCTTAAAATGCGTATTGGTATCTCTGTACTTTGTAGCATTGTGGTGGGAACCTGGTGTTGGTAAAATATATATATTCTCCTTTAGAGTAGCATTCAGATATGCTGTACTTATGTCAAAATGATATACCTTTAAATTCAAACATGCTGCAAGAGTTAAAATCAATCTTACAGAATTAGGACTAACAGTGGGCGAATACACCTCTGTGTAATCTATGTCCTTAATCTGTGTAAACCCTCTAGCAACAAGACGCGCTTTGTACCTTACTTGACCATTAGCATCAATCTTTTGCTTAAAAATCCATTTTGTGTCAATAGGATTACTCCCTCTTGGTAAATCTGCAGGTTCATACACATTTAGCCTTTCCATGCTTTTCATCTCTTCATCTATAGCCTCTAACCATTTTTATTTCTCTTCTTGTGGCAAACTTTCTATTTCCTCAAAACTTTGAGGCCCATAATTAACTAAACATACTCTTACATACCTACCTCACGCTGCCCATCATGCAAGCCGGGCAAGGGAGGCAGCACTGCGCAGCCTGGCCTCGCACAAAGCCCCTTGCCATTTGCAAGTCCCAATCCCCTCACTTGCCTCACGCTGCCAGTCGGGCCTGGCAAGCAATGGAAGCGGCGAGGGCTTCACGTGAGAACAGGCCATGCGGTGTAGCCTCCCTTGCCTCAGATAACCCAGTTCAAAGCAGATATTGTGGGGTTTTCTGCCTTGGTATTCTGGGATATAGAGATGTGTGGAGGGGACCTGGGTGCCCTTTCACACAGCCGTATAAACCCAGAATATCAAGGCAGAAAATACCACAATACCTGCTTTGAACTGGAATATATGGCAGTGTGGACTCAGATAACCCAGTTCAAAGCAGATATTGTGGGGTTTTCTGCCTTGGTATACTGGGATATAAAGATGTGTGGAGGGGACCTGGGTGCCCTTCCACACAGCCGTAGAACCCCGAATATCAAGGCAGAAAATCCCACAATACCTGCTTTGAACTGGAATTTATGGCAGTATGGACTCAGATAACCCAGTTCAAAGCAGATATTGTGGGGTTTTCTGCCTTGGTATTCTGGGATATAGGGCTGTGTGGAAGGGCCCTATGGAGTTAGATGAGAAAGCATAAATCAACACAGAAAACAAGGCTAGGCAGGGAATCACATCCATTCCATCAAAAGAAATAAAGGTTGAAAATAAAGCACAGAAACAGCACGCGAGTAGAAACCCTGACAGGCCATTCCAAATCAGAAGCCCTGCAGCTGCGGCCTATGTTCAAAACCAAGAGAAGAACCCACCTCAGAATTCCTCGCAGGGCCTTCCTTGCCTTCCATTGCCTTCCTCCCCAACCCCAGGAGCCTGGGCTGGTTCTGCTATGCAGAACCGGTGTTTTGCACAAGAGGATGGAAGGGAGAGGGAAAGGGAGGCAGCCTTGTAAGCTCACATCCTGGCGGGAAGGGGAGAGCAGTGCCTGAGAAGGAGGGCCTGCCAGGCCTCGGCCTCCCTTTGAACTCTCCTCCCGGGAAGAGGCGAGCCAGGCCGTCCTTGCTCCACAGGACAAATCAAAGGCGTGGTTGTTTGGAAAGGCGCTTCTCTCAGAGCCCTTCCATAGAGCCCTCATGCTGCCCGTCGGGCCTGGCAAGGGAAGCTGCAACACGTGGCCTGTTCTCGCGCGAAGCATCTCCCTTGCCTGGCCTGCACGGGGGACAGCGTGAGGCAGGTAAGTTTCATCGCGAGCGAAGCACCTCGCTGCTTCCATTGCTTGCCAGGCCCGACGGGCGGCGCGAGGCAGGCGAGGGAATTGGGCCTGGCAAGCAGCGAGGGGCTTTGCGTGAGGCCAGGCCAGGCCGCGCGGGCTGGATAAATGCCCTCGGCGGGCCACATGTGGCCCGCGGGCCGTAGTTTGAGGACCCCTGATCTAGACACTATACTCCTATTGATTCAGGCCAAAATCCCGTTGGTTTATTTTGCCCCTGCATCACATTTTTGGCTCATTGTCCACGGGGACTCCAAGATCAAATCAAATCATTTATTTCAGTCATAGACCAGCACAGTAAATAAGTCACATTTTCATACGAACTTGGTACATTTAGTACATTTAAAATGTTAATATAAATACTGAAGCACAATAGGGGGTCAGGGAGCAGAAGGGGAAATAGGGCAAAAACATACAATGAACAGGTCTATCAGCAAATTATAGAATCAAGGAGGATTACTGGTTACACAGTTTACTTTTGGGACGAATATTCCAAGATCTTTTTCACATGTACTGTTCTCAAGCCACGTGTCCCCCATTCTGTTTTTATTTTTTCTGCCTAAGTGGAGTATCTTGTATTTGTCACTGCTGAACTTCATTTTGTTAATTTTGGCCCATCTCTCTAATCTGTTAAGATCGTTTTGAATCCTGCTCCTGTCCTCTGGAGTATTGGCTATCCCTCCCAATTTGGTCCCGTCTGCAAACTTGATGATCATGCCTTCTAACCCTTCATCTAAGTCATTAATAAAGATGTTGAACAGGACCCAGGGCCCAGGACGGAACCCTGCAGCACTCTGCTCGTCACTTCTTGCCAGGATGAAGAGGAAGCATTGGTGAGCATCCTCTGGGTTCGTTTGTTTAACCAATTACAGATCCACATTACCATAGTCTTGCTTAGCCTACATTTCATTAGTTTGCTAGAAGGTCATGGGGGACCTTGTTGAAGGCCTTACTGAAATCCAGATACGCTACATCCACGGCATCTACCCAGCTTGTAAAAAAGAGATCAGATTAGTCTGGCATTACTTGTTTTTGATAAATCTGTGTTGACTGTTAGCTATGACCACATTTGTTTTTAAGTGTTTGCAGACCAATCTTTTCCAGACTCTTGCCTGGTATTGATGTGAGGCTGACCGGACTGTAATTGTTTGGGTCGTCTTTTTTTCCGCTTCTTGAAGATACGGACCACACTGAACCCTCCTCCAACCTGCTGGGATTTCTCCCGTTCTCCAAGAACATTCAAAGATGATTGCCAGAAGTCAAGCTCTAGATTATTAAATATGGTTTTCGGTGGGGGAGCAGGTGGCAACTACTGGGTGGCATATGCTCTGTATCAGAAACTAGTTGATGTAGTTTATCCAATACAATATTCTGAATCAACACCCCAAATAACAAAACGCAAACTAAAGTTGACCAAAAACGGATTCGTAACCCTTTTGGTACTCATGTTGGAGACCGAGTGGTCTCTGGTCAAAAAAAGGTTGGGAACTACCAGGGGCGGCTCGTCCATTACGCGAAATAAGCGGTCGCAGAACACTTTTTTTGCCATGGGGCACAGAGGCGCCTCTGTAAATGCCCCTCGACCACCACTTGAGGAGCGCCCCCTCAGCTCACAACAGCCCTAGCAGTCCGGGGGGAGCCTCGGCTTTCTTGCCTCGCTGCCGGGCGATCCTCTTCCCAAAGGGGCCGGGCCCTTGAGCCTCGCCTAGCCCCTCTCGTTCCTGCTCCACCCAGCCACCGGGTGCGCGAGCAGACCTGGTGCTCAATCGTTCTCCGTGTTCGATCCCTTCCCCATGACCGGCTCCCTTTCCCAATCCCCCGGCGCTCCACCCACCTCCTCTCCTCTCCCCAATCCGTGGGTGGGCCAAGGAGCAGAGCCGCCGCATCTGGCCCACTTCGGGTCCGGAGGCGTGTCTGAAGGCCCCAGTGTGCGCACCAAAAGTCACCTCTTCTCCTGACTTTCCCTTCAGCCATTGGGACCAAGAGAGAGAGAAAGAGAGAGAGAGAGCCCCTCCGGCTGGAGGTATCTCCCACCTCCGCCCCCTCCTTTGTTTTTGCGCCTACCTTCAGGAAAGGTGGGCATCTCCACCTCTGTCCCTCTCTCTCTCTTGGTCCCAATGGCTGCAGGGAAAGTCAGGAGAAGAGGTGACTTTTGGTTCACACATCGGGGTCTTCAGGCATGCCTCCGGACCCAAAGCAGGCCAGGCAAGGGAGCAAGTGCGGCAAGTGCAGTTACTGGGATGTATAGTTCACCTACAATCAAAGAGCATTCTGAACTCCACCAATGATGGAATTGAACCAAATATGGCACACAGAACTCCCACGATGAACAGAAAATATATATCAACTAGCTGTCCCCTGCCACGCATTGCTGTGGCCGAGTCTGGTGATCTGGAAAATAAAGTAATGAGAAAGTGCTGGTTTTTAATATATGTAATTCCTTTATGCTTGTAGGTAAAGCAGTATTTCTTGCTTTTTCTTTGTCAGTGTTGATGTGGAGATTGTATGGTTTGCCTACTCGGAAACATGCAACATATAATTGTCCTTCTTTAGGGGTCCCTTTAAATCTAGGATATTATATCTGTGTGTGTGTGAATCATATCTATCTATCTATATCTATGGCTGAATGGCTCTTTGTCAGGAGGGCTTTGATTATGTTTTCTTGCCCTGGTGAAGGGAGTTGGACTGGATGACCTTAAGTATTTTCTGTTGGTCATGGGGCGTCTGTGTGGGAAGTTTGCCCCAAATCTGTCATTTGTGGGGATCAAAATGCTCTTTGATTGTAGGTGAACTATAAATCCCAGTAACTACAACTCCCAAATGTCAAGGTCTATTTCCCCCAAACTCAATCTGTGTTCATATTTGGGCATATGGAATATTTGTGCCACGTTTGGTCCAGATCCATCATTGTTTGAGTCCACAGTGGTCTCTGGATGTAGGTGAACTACAACTCCCAAACTCAAAGTCAATGCTCACCAAACCCTTCTAGTGTTTTCTATTGGTCATGGGAGAACTGTGTGCCAAGCTTGGTTCAATTCCATCGTTGGTGGGGTTCAGAATGCTCTTTGCTTATAGGTGAACTAAAAATCCCAGCAACTACAAGTCCCAAATGACAAAATTATATTTTTTGAGTGTGTTGTGAGACGTTTTGTTGCCAAAATTGGTGTGATTTCGTTCATTGGTTCTTTTGTTTTTAGGGTACTCATTATGCACAGAACATTTAGATCAGAGGTTTTCAACCTTCCTAATGCGGTGACCCCTTAATACTGTCCCTCATGTTGTGGTGACCCCCCAACCATAATATTGTTTTCATTGCTACTTCGTAACAGTCATTTTACTACTGTTATAAATCATAATGTAAAAATCTGATATGCAGGATGCATTTTCATTCACTGGACCAAACTGGGTACAAATACCCAATACACCCAAATGTGAATGCTAGTGAGGTTGGGGGAGGATTGATTTTGTAATTTGGGAGTTGTAGTTGCTGGGATTTATAGTTCACCTATAATCAAAGAGCATTCTGAACTCCACCAGCGATGGATTTGAACCAAACTTGGCTCCCACGATCAATGGAAAACACTGGAAGGGTTTGATGGGCATTGACCTTGAGTTTGGGAGTTGTAGTTCACCTATATCCAGAGAGCACTGTGGACTCATGCGATGGTAGATCTGGACCAAACTTGGCACGAATACTCAATATGCCCAAATATGAACACTGGTGGAGTCTGGGGGAAATAGATCTTGACATTTGGGAGTTGTAGTTGCTGGGATTTATAGTTCATTACAATCAAAGATGGAGATGCAGACTGTGGCCAGGAAATCAGAAGACACTTACTTCTCGGGAAGAGAGCAATGTCCAGTCTTGATAAAATAGTAAAGAGTAGAGACATCAGACTGGCAACCAAGATCCGCCTAGTCAAAGCCATGGTATTCCCTGTAGTCACCTACGGATGTGAGAGCTGGACCTTAGGGAAGGCTGAGCGAAGGAAGATCGATGCTTTTGAGCTGTGGTGTTGGAGGAAAGTGCTGAGAGTGCCTTGGACTGCGAGAAGATCCAACCAGTCCATCCTCCAGGAAATAAAGCCCGACTGCTCACTGGAGGGAAGGATACTAGAGACAAAGTTGAAGTACTTTGGCCACATCATGAGGAGACAGGAAAGCCTAGAGAAGACAATTATGCTGGGGAACGTGGAAGGCAAAAGGAAGAGGGGCCGACCAAGGGCAAGATGGATGGATGGCATCCTTGAAGTGACTGGACTGACCTTGAAGGAGCTGGGGTTGGTGACGGCCAACAGGGAGCTCTGGCGTGGGCTGGTCCATGAGGTCACGAAGAGTCGGAGACGACTGAACGAATGAACAACAACAACTCCCAAATGTCAAGGTCTATTTCCCCCAAACTCAATCTGTGTTCATATTTGGGCATATGGAATATTTGTGCCAAGTTTGGTTGTGATCCATCACTGTTTGAGTCCACAGTGCTCTCTGTATGTAGGTGAACTACAACTCCCAAACTCAAGGTCAATGCCCACCAAACCCTTCTAGTGTTTTCCGTTGGTCATGGGAGTCCTGTGTGTCACCTTTGGTTCAATTCCATCATTAGTGGAGTTCAAAATGCTCTTTGATTGTAAGTGAACTATAAATCCCAGCAGCTACAACTCCCAAATGACAAAATCATAATTTTTTGAGTGATGGTCACTCCTTGTGTTGTGAGACGTTTTGTTGCTAAATTTGGTGTGATTTCGTTCATTGGTTCTTTTGTTTTTAAGGAACTCATTATGCACAGAGCATTTTTTTATATATAGATCAGTGGTTCTCAACCTTCCTAATGCCACGACCCCTTAGTACAGGTTCCCACGTTGTGGTGACCCCCAACCATAATGTTGTGAATCGTAATATAAATATCGGATATGCAGGATGTATTTTCATTCACTGGACCAAATTTGGCACAAAAACCCAAAACGCCCAAATTTGAATACTGGTGGGGTTGGAGGGGATTTATTTTGTCATTTGGGAATGTTGGAATTGCTGGGATTTATAGTTCACCTAAAATCAAAGAGCCCTTTGAACTCCATCAATGATGGAATTGAATCAAATTTGGCACACAGAATTCCCATGGCCAAGAGAAATACTGGGAGAGTCTGGTGGACACTGACCTTGAGTTTTTGGAGTTGTGGTTCACCTATATCCATAGAACACTGTGGACTCAAACAGTGATGGATTTGGATCAAACTTGGCACAATACACCCAAATGTGAACACTGGTAGAGTTTAGAGAAAATAGACCTTGCCATTTGGGAGTTGTAGTTGCTGGGATTCATAGTTCACCCACAATGAAATAGCATTCCAATGATAGAATTGGACCAAACTTCCCACGCAGAACACTCATGACAAAGAGAAAATACTGTGTTTTCTGATGGTCTTTGGTGACCTCTCTGACACCCCCTCGCGACCCCCTCAGGGGTCCCGACCCCCAGGTTGAGAAACACTGATTTAGATAGATAGATAGATAGATGGATGGATGGATGGATGGATAGATGATTGGTTGGGGGGGGGGCGCCAAAATACTGTTTGCTTACCTTTGAAAATTACCTAGGGCCGCCTCTGGGAACGACTAACCTAGAGCAAAGGGGTGGCCCCGCCCACTCCCTCTCTGGCCCCGCCCCTTCCCTGGCGGCCCAGTAGAAAGAGCAGTCAGAGCCAAGTGCTGGCCGTGGTCCCGCCCCCTCCTTGCTGTATTGAGTACCAATAGAAAGAACTGCCTGTCTGGAGCGAAGGGATGGCCCCGCCCACCTGTCCTCCAGTTGTTGTTGCTGCGCGCGCAGGCTTGCGGCCTGGTCTTGTAGGCAGGCGGCCTGGCGGTGGTCTTGGCGCTGGGCCTGGCGGGCGGCGTGGAGCTGGGCCTGGAGCGCGCGAACCCCCTCGCCGGCCCCCTCCGGCTGCTGCTGCCGCTGCTGCTGGTGCTCCTCTTCCTCCTGGGAGACGCGGAGCAGGAGGCGCCCGTTCTGGAGCTCAAGAATGCGGACCTGCTCAATGTAGGCGGCCAGGCGGTCGTTGAGGCGCCGCAGTTCGGCCTTCTCCTCCCGGCGAGAGAGGCGCCGCCGGGACGCTGTGGTGGAGCAGTCCGCCATGGCCGGTGACAGAGGAGGAAGGCGTCAGGAGGGGCGCAAAATGGCCGCGGAACGGCCCCTCGCCTCGCCCCTTTCCTCCCGAGGGCGGGACCTGCGGGGGACTCCATTTCCCAGCAGCCCCGGCGGGCGCGCCCAATGGCCCGAAACTCTGGGAGGTGGAATCCCTAGCGCTGGGCGGGGCTAATGGGGTTGACTGACAGGCAGGCAGGTCCCGCCCCCAACCCTTATCTCCCTCCTACACCTGCTGCCTTTGGACAATGGGCGTTTCATTGGGGAAGGGCCTCTTGGAAAGGAAGAAAAAATAGAGGAGGGAGAGAAGGAGAACGAGGAAAAGAAGAGGAGGACAGAGAGAAAAGAAGTTAGAGAAGAGGAAAGTGGAGAGGAGGAATAGAGGAAGGAAGGAGGAAGAAAAAGGGAAAGAGAAAATGAAGAGGAAATAAAGGAAGAGGAAAAGAAGAATCAAATCAAAGTGTTGGAAAGAGACCTCATGGGCCATCCAGTCCAACCCCCTGCTAAGAAGGCCCTGATCTCGGTCCCGCCTGCGTTGCAGGCGCGGCTGGCGGGGACGAGAGACAGGGCCTTCTCGGTGGTGGCCCCTCGGCTATGGAATGTCCTACCCGCAGACATCAGGCAGGCCCCTTCGTTGCTGGAGTTCCGGAGGAAGGTCAAGACGTGGCTCTATGAACAGGCGTTCGGTCAACAAGGCAACTGAACTCATGAAGACGGTATAAATGAACAAAGGAATGGTAGAAGGATTATGAGAACGGAATCTGATTTTTACTGAGGTGTTGATGACCACGTTGTTTTGTCTTGTATTGTCTGTCGTGTATGTTGTGTTTTAACTAATTGTTATTGTTATATAAATTGCATTGTAAACCGCATTGAGTCGCCGATTTAGGCTGAAAAATGCGGTATAAAAATAAAGCAAATAAATAAATAAATAAATATTGCGTTGCCCGAGTTATTTGAAAAAGTAATGGTTTTTTTTTATTATTTCATAGAATCAAAGAGTTGGAAGAAACCTCATGGGCCATCCAGTCCAACCCCCTGCCAAGAAGCAGGAATATTGCATTCAAATCACCCCTGACAGATGCCCATCCAGCCTCTGTTTAAAAGCTTCCAAAGAAGGAGCCTCCACCACACTCCGGGGCAGAGAGTTCCACTGCTGAACAGCTCTCACAGTCAGGAAGTTCTTCCTAATATTCAGATGGAATCTCCTGTCTTGTAGTTTGAAGCCATTGTTCCATTGCATCCTAGTCTCCAAGGAAGCAGAAAACAAGCTTGCTCCCTCCTCTCACATATTTATAGTGAGCTTCCTCTCACATATTTATACATGGCTATCATATCTCCAGAAGGACAGAAAGAGAAAAGTACGAGAAGGAGGAAAGGGGAGAAGAAGATGAAATGGAAATAGAGAAGGGAAAGAAGAGGAAAGAGAAGAGGGGAGGAGAGAACGAAGGAGAGAAGGAGGAAGGGAGAGGAGAAAGAAGATGAAAAGGAAATAGAGAAGGGAAGGAGAAGTGGAAAGGAAGGACAGAAAGAGAAGGGGAAGAGAATGAAGTGGAAAGAGGAAAGGAGAAGAGAGAAGGAAAAGAGGAAGGAGAAAGGAAAGGAGAGAAAAGAGCAGTCAGATGGGATTTTGGCCTGCATCAATAGGAGCATAGTGTTTAGATCTAAGGAAGTAATGCTACCCCTCTATTCTGCTTTGGTTAGACCACATCTGGAATATTGTGTCCAATTCTGGGCACCACAATTCAAGACAGAGATTGACAAGCTGGAATGTGTCCAGAGGAGAGCGACTAAAATGATAAAAGGTCTGGAGAACAAGCCCTACGAGGAGCGGCTTAAGGAGCTAGGCATGTTTAGCCTGAAGAAGAGAAGGCTGAGAGGGGATATGATAGCCATGTATAAATATGTGAGAGGAAGTCACAGGGAGGAGGGAGCAAGCTTGTTTTCTGCTTCCTTGGAGACTAGGACGCGGAACAATGGCTTCAAACTACAAGAGAGGAGATTCCATCTGAACATGAGGAAGAACTTCCTGACTGTGAGAGCCGTTCAGCAGTGGAACTCTCTGCCCCGGAGTGTGGTGGAGGCTCCTTCTTTGGAAGCTCTTTTAAACAGAGGCTGGATGGCCATCTGTCAGGGGTGATTTGAATGCAATATTCCTGCTTCTTGGCAGGGGGTTGGACTGGATGGCCCATGAGGTCTCTTCCAACTCTTTGATTCTATGATTCTACGAGGAAAAGAAGAGGAGGACAGAGAGAAGAGAAGTCAGAGAAGAGGAAAATGGAGAGGAGGAATATAGGAAGGAAGGAGAAGAGGAAGGAGGAGGAAAAAAGAGAAAGAGAAAATGAAGAGGAAGTAAAGGAGGAGGAAAAGAAGAGAGGGACAGAAAGAGAAAAGTACGAGGAGGAAAGGGGAGAAAAAGACGAAATGGAAATAGAGAAGAGGAAAGAGAAGAGGGGAGGAGAGAACGAAGGAGAGAAGGAGGAAGGGAGAGGAGAAAGAAGATGAAAAGGAAATAGAGGAGGGAAGGAGAAGAGGAAAGGAAGGATAGAAAGAAGGGGGAGAGAATGAAGTGGAAAAAGGAAAGGAGAGAAAAAGAGGAAATAGAGCAGGGAAATAAGAGAATAAGGAAAAGAAGAGGAAAGAGAGGAGGAGAGAAGGAAAAAAAGAACAGAAAGATAGAAGAAGAGAAAGGAAGGAGGGAAAGAGGAGAAGAGAGAAGTAAAAGGAGGGAGAAAGAGAAGATCGAAGGAGAGAGAGAGAAATGTGTTCCTTCTAAGGGGGAACCATGAGAAACTGGGAGAGGGAAATGCCCCAATTGATCCTATAGATAGATAGATCCCAAGAAAGGCCACACAGGAGAAACACATGGGACGGAGATGTGTCCTTGTATTGTTCATGCGCCAGTACATACAAAAAGAGGGGTGGGTTCTGTGCCAAGGAGGCCTTCTGTTAGGAGGATCTCCATTTGTGTGTTTGTGTGTGCGCATTTCCTCTGGAAGCCCAAACAGATGCTGCTGATGCATCTCCTCCTTGCTGAACATAAACAATGCGCTCCTCCTAAACAATAGGCGAGGGATTTCCCGCAGGAGGCATGGGACCCCGAGGGAGGAAAGGGTCTTGGGGGGGAGGGGGATGGATGCAAGAACATGGAGGGGCCCAACCCAAAAGGGGCCGCAAAGGGAACAGTTGGGGTATTGCTGTGCACACATAATGTACAAACACACACATCGAGGAAACACACACACACCCAAATAGGTCCATTGAATGTGGAGACGCCCCTCTCGTGTACCTGCCGCTACAAAAAGGGTCTAAAATTGTAACCCTTAAAAAGAAGGACAGAGAGAACCTTTCGAAATGCCCCCCCCCCCCAAGTTGCATAGTGGATCGAAAACACCGGGGAGGAAGGGCAATGAGGGTTGGCGGGTGTGGAGGGAGCGTGCAAAGGCCCACCACGGAGTCATGATTGGGAGGGAGGTTCCGGTAAGGTCACGGGGTGTGTGGGCACCAACCCTTGGTCCATCTCTCGGTCCTGTCCACATGTCCCCTTGTGGTCAGATCATCTTCATGTTGAACTTGCGGGCACCTCCTTGCCCGCCGGCGGCAGAGGGCCCGTCGGCCTTGCGGAAGGAGTACTCCACAGAAAAGTGGTTCTTGTGCTGCCCGCGGCCGCGGCTCCACACAAAGAGCAGCAGGAAGCAGAAGAGCACCACCCCCAGGAACATGATGCAGCCCATGGCAGTGGAGACCAAGATAGTCTTCAGGTCCAGTGTGAACTTCAGCACCACCTGCGTTCCGTTGGCGCCAGCGCTGCTGTCATTGAAGTCCCCACCGTCTGATCCTGCAAAGAGGGCAGAGCGGTTGCCCTCAGCCCCCTTGACGGCCAGTGAGGCAAAGTAGGTGTCGTTGCCCCCGGCGTTGCTGGCCACGCAGATATAGGTGCCACTGTCCTGGAGCTGAGCATGCCGGATCTCCAGGGTGCCACTGGGCAGGACGGCCACGCGTCCCCCACCACTGTTCCCACTGCCGCTCTGGGCAGGGACGAGACGGTGCTGTGGGGAGACCCAACGAACCTCAGGTGGGGGCTGCCCCTCAGCGCGGCACAGGAAGGACACCGGCTGTCCCTCGAGTGCCGTTACCCGCTGCAGGTGCCGCTCTCGGATGCGGGGCCGCTGGCATGTGAAGAACTCAAAGAGAACGGCATCTGGAAGCACCCTCAGCGCATCCCCTGGGATCCCCGGCGGGGAGGCGCAGGTGGGCAGCTGCCCATCAAAGTCCAGCGTCTTGCGGCGCTGCAGCACCCACAGCAGCCGGCAGTCACAGACCAGTGGGTTGCGGTCCAGGCGCAAGGTCTCCAGGCTGTTTACTGAGTGGAAGGCTGCCTCCTCCAAGGTGACCAGGAAGTTGCTGGAGAGGTTGAGGAGGCGGATCTGGCGCAGACCGAAGAGGGCCCGGGGTTCGACGCTGGCCAGCAGGGCCCCTGCCAGATGCAGCTCCCGTAGGCGCGACAGGTCCCGGAAGGCCCCCCCGGGGATGGTGCGGATGGGGTTAAAGGAGAGGTTGAGGTAGGCTAGGTGGGCCAGTGGCCGCAGTGCCAGGGAGGGCACAGCCGAGAGGTTGGTGTTGGTGACTGAGAGGGAGGTCAGGTTCAGGCCTCGGAAGCCCTGGGGCGCCACCTCCTCCAGGAAGGGCCAGTCGTCAATCTCCAGTGTCCTCAGGGCGGCCAGCTTCCGGAAGTTGTCCTCATCCACTGAGGGCACAGCTAAGTGCCGCAGCCGCAAGGCCTCCAGGGCTGGCAGGCGGGAGAGCGACTCAGCCGAGAGTGCAGTCAGGTTGCAGCGCTCCAGGGTCAGCTGCCGGAGTCCAGCCAGGCCGGCGAAGGCCCGGCGGGAGATGTAGACCAAGTCATTGTCGCCCAGCTCCAAAGTTTGCAGGCGGCGCAGGCCCAGGAAGGTGTCGTCCAGCAGCACCACCAGCCGATTCTCGCTCAGGTCTAGCAGCGTGAGGTTGGCCAGCTCGGCAAAGAGCCCAGGGGGCAGCAGCCGGAGCTGGTTGCCACGCAGGCGCAGGGCCTGCAGGTGGGGCAGCCCCCCGAAGGCCCCGGGCTCCAGGCCGGCCAGTGTGTTCTCGCTCAGGTCTAGCTCCTCCAACAATGGGAATGGGGACAGCTCCCCGGCTGTCAGGCAGCGCAGGCGGTTGCGGCTCAGCTCCAGGACCCGTGTCTCGGTCGGGATGCCCTCTGGGAGTGCGGTCAGGCGCCGCCGCTGGCACAGCACTGAACGCACCTGTGGGATACACTCGCAGCGAGCTGGACAGGCGGACAGCGGGGCTGCGCTCAGCAGGGCCCAGTGCAGGGCCAGCAGCAGGACACGGCCCGCAGGGAGGCAGCAGCGGAGGGGGCAACAGCGGAGGGGGCAGCCACATGGCCTCATGGCAGGGCGCATGTTCCTACGGGCAGCAGCACAGCAGCATCTCCCCACGTTCCTGCAAGGAAAGGAGAGAAGGAAACAGAGACATAAGCAGAAGGCCCAGCCCGAGGGAGGGAGAACCGTCCTGCTTCCCTTCCTTTTAGGGGGGGTGGCACCCTGCATTTGTCATGCCATTCTTTGCAGATTAGGGATTAAGTGTCCCAGCGCCACTCTCTGGCTGCCCTTGGGGTAATACCAATAACAACAACAGTAATCATGTCAAGGCTCTGCTTTGGGAAGCTAAAAATACCTTTCCCCCTCCCTCATTTCGTTTGAGGAAAGGCATCCTCTGGTGAAATGCCTCCCTTTTGTTCTCCTTCTCCCCCTCTCCCTTCCTTTCCCTGCTCTTGTTACACAATAATCCCTTATGATTTGCATTCAGGAGGGAGGGGGAGAAAGGTGGAAAGAAATAAGAATGGAAGGGAGGGAGGAAATGAGGGAAGAAGGAAGGGAGAAAGAAAGGTGGGTGTGTGGGTGGGCGCAGGCTGAGCCCAGTGGATGCCCCCACCCCAGGTCCCCACAGCTGACCCGTTTCCATCTCACAGGACTTTAAAGTATTAAAAAAATAAGCCTCTTCTATGCCTTTACCTAGTGGCTCTAGCCTCTTCCAATCCCTCCCTCCCTCCTTCTCTCGCTCTCTCCCCCAGCCCATCTGATGACACCCCTGAGACATGTTTGAAACCGTATTTAGCTTATTGGGAACATTTCTCGCACGGTTGTCCTGCCTTCCTTCCCTGAGAGTCAGTCACGCTTCGCTCATTACCACAGAAGGAGGACAAGCCCTGAGGCCGGGGTTCCCTTGAGGGCAACTAGCCTGACACCCTTCCCAACACCCCATTGCCCTGTCCCTCCTCCTCCATGTCTCCCTGGGTCGGATTTGAGTCACACAGAGCCCACCCCCAAATAGAGGCTTTTTAGGCAGCCCAGCATTCCTCCAAAGCATAAGCAGCTCTGGTTTCCCGGGGGTTTAAATTGGGCGCATGGGCGGCAGGATGGGGGAGAGGGAGAGTGGCAAAGCCGCTGCTGTCGATTATAGGATTAGAGGCAGAGAAGGGGGAGGGGCAGGCAGACAGGGAGGGCCCCCGCTGTCACTCCACTCGAGGCCGAAAGAAAGGCGGGTTGCTCGTGGCACGTGCCAAAAGGGGTGCGGGTGGGGGAGAGGGAAGCAGCCCCTCCAAGAAAGGGGAGCAAAAGGGAGAATGAAGGAAAGGTGGGTGGGAGGGAAGGAAATGGAGGGAGGGAAGGAAATGGAGGGAGGATATTAAGGAAGGATGGAAATGGAAGAGGGAGGGAAGGACGAAACGAAAAGAGGGAGGAATGAGTGGGGAGCAGAGGAAGCAGCGAAAGGAGAGAAGGAGGAAAAGAAGGAACTGAAGAAAGGTTGGAGGAGGGAATAAGAAAGGGAGGAAATGAGGGAAGGAAGAAAGGAAGGAATTGGAGGGGAGAAAGTAGGGATGAATGAAGGAGGAAAGGAGGGAAGAGAAGGAAAAAAGGAAGAGAAAGGGAAGGAAGGAGAGAGAAATGAGGGAGAGAGATAGGAGAGGAAGAAGGAAATGAGGGAGGGAAGGAAAGGAGGGAGGATATTAAGGAAGGATGGAAATGGAAGAGGGAGGGAAGGACGAAGCGAAAAGAGGGAGGAATGAGGGGGGAGAGGAGGAAGGAGCGAAAGGAGAGACGGAGGAAAAGAAGGAACTGAAGAAAGGTTGGAGGAGGGAATAAGAAAGGGAGGAAATGAGGGAAGGAAGAAAGGAAAGGAGGGAGGGGAGAAGGAAGGAAGGAATTTGAGGGGAGAAAATAGGGATGAATGAAGGAGGAAGGGAGGGAAGAAAAGGAAGAGGAAAGGGAGAGAAGGAAAAAAGGAAGAGAAATGAGGGAGAGAGATAGGAGAGGAAGAAGGAAATGAGGGAGGGAAGGAAAGGAGGGAGGATATTAAGGAAGGATGGAAATGGAAGAGGGAGGGAAGGAAGGAGGAAGCGAAAAGAGGGAGGAATGAGGGGGGAGCGGAGGAAGGAGCGAAAGGAGAGACGGAGGAAAAGAAGGAACTGAAGAAAGGTTGGAGGAGGGAATAAGAAAGGGAGGAAAGGAGGGAGGGGAGAAGGAAGGAAAGAATTGGAGGGGAGAAAGTAGGGATGAATGAAGGAGGAAGGGAGGGAAGAAAAGGAAGAGGAAAAGGAGAGAAGGAAAAAAGGAAGAGAAATGAGGGAGAGAGATAGGAGAGGAAGAAGGAAATGAGGGAGGGAAGGAAAGGAGGGAGGATATTAAGGAAGGATGGAAATGGAAGAGGGAGGGAAGGAGGAAGCGAAAAGAGGGAGGAATGAGTGGGGAGCGGAGGAAGGAGCGAAAGGAGAGACGGAGGAAAAGAAGGAAATGAAGAAAGATTGGAGGAGGGAATAAGAAAGGGAGGAAATGAGGGAAGGAAGAAAGGAAAGGAGGGAGGGGAGAAGGAAGGAAGGAATTTGAGGGGAGAAAGTAGGGATGAATGAAGGAGGAAGGGAGGGAAGAAAAGGAAGAGGAAAGGGAGAGAAGGAAAAAAGGAAGAGAAATGAGGGAGAGAGATAGGAGAGGAAGAAGGAAATGAGGGAGGGAAGGAAAGGAGGGAGGATATTAAGGAAGGATGGAAATGGAAGAGGGAAGGAAGGACGAAGCGAAAAGAGGGAGGAATGAGCGGGGAGGGGAGGAAGGAGCGAAAGGAGAGACAGGAAAAGAAGGAACTGAAGAAAGGTTGGAGGAGGGAATAAGAAAGGGAGGAAATGGGGGAAGGAAGGAAGGAGGGAAGGGAGAAGGAAGGAAAGAATTGGAGGGGAGAAAGTAGGGATGAATGAAGGAGGAAGGGAGAGAAGGAAAAAAGGAAGAGAAAGGGAAGGAAGGAGAGAGAAATGAGGGAGAGAGGTAGGAGAGAAAGAAGGAAATGAGGGAGGGAAAGAAAGGAGGGAGGATATTAAGGAAGGATGGAAATGGAAGAGGGAGGGAAGGAGGAAGCGAAAAGAGGGAGGAATGAGCGGGGAGGGGAGGAAGGAGTGAAAGGAGAGACGGAGGAAAAGAAGGAACTGAAGAAAGGTTGGAGGAGGGAATAAAGGGAGGAAATGAGGGAAGGAAGGAAGGAAAGTAAGGATGGGAGAAGGAAAGAAGGAATTGGAGGGGAGAAAGTAGAGATGAATGGAGGAAGGGAGGGAAGGAAAGGAAGAGGAAAGGGAGAGAAGGAAAAAAGGAAGAGAAAGGGAAGGAAGGAGAGAGAAATGAGGGAGAGAGATAGGAGAGAAAGAAGGAAATGAGGGAGGGAAGGAAAGGAGGGAGGATATTAAGGAAAGATGGAATTGGAAGAGGGAGGGAAGGACGAAGCGAAAAGAGGGAGGAATGAGTGGGGAGCGGAGGAAGGAGCGAAAGGAGAGACGGAGGAAAAGAAGGAACTGAAGAAAGGTTGGAGGAGGGAATAAGAAAGGGAGGAAATGAGGGAAGGAAGAAAGGAAAGGAGGGAGGGGAGAAGGAAGGAAGGAATTGGAGGGGAGAAAGTAGGGATGAATGAAGGAGGAAGGGAAGAAGAGGAAAGGGAGAGAAGGAAAAAAGGAAGAGAAAGGGAAGGAAGGAGAGAGAAATGAGGGAGAGAGATAGGAGAGAAAGAAGGAAATGAGGGAGAGAAAGAGGGGGGAAGAATGATGGAAGGAGAGAGGAAGGGAGAAGGTGGGACTCCCTCCCACCTTCTCCCTTCCTCTCTCCTTCTATCATTCTTCCCCCCCTCTTTCTTTCTCTCTCCTTCCTTGGCCCTGCCTTCTTACCTGTTCCTCCTGGGCCCGGGGCCTCCTCCTCCTCCGGGTGCCTCTCTCTTCCTCCCTCCCTCCTTGGATACTGCCTTCTTCCTCCTGCTCTCATTGGCTTCCTGGCCACTCTCCCCAGGTGGTCTTCCTTCCTCCTGCGCCCTCTCTCTCTCTCTCTCTGCTGGGGGTCCTTCCCTCCTTCCTTGGTTCAGTTGTTCTCGGTCAGGACAGGTTTGCATCTGGTTTCCTTCCTTCCTCTTCCTCGCTTCCAATGTTGCCTCGGCTGCTGCTGTCAGCCTGGCATCCTCCTCCTCCTCTTTGCTACTGGCGGAGGAAGACTAAAATTGGCAGCAGCAGCAGTCGGAAGGAAGGGGGGGGGGAGTGAGGGAAGGCAAAGGCAGCCTTTCCAGGGCAAAGGGAGGAGGGGGCTTCTCTAGGAGGTCTCCTCCCTAGAAGCACCCAACAACCACCACCACAATAGAGGAGGAGGAAAGACAGGCCGCCAGGCACCACCTGTTTGAAGGAAGGGTGTGCACAATAGAGTTTGAAAAGATCCCTCAAAGGCCCAGTCCAGCCAGGCAAGAGGACACCATGCAAGCTCTCCCAGCAGACAGCCACCCGGCCTCTCTCTGCATAAAGAGGAGGGTCCATCTCATATCTCAGGTTGGAGAAGACAGGCAAATGGAAAGAGAACAAAACAGAGGGGATGGGGCTCAATGCAAAGAGCAGGGAGATCCCACAGAAGGAAGGAAAGAAGGAGGGAGGGAGAGAGACAGAGAGAGAGAGATGCTGGTTGAAACCAGACCCGATCAACACTTCTCATGTATTATGCAGCCATGCATCCATGGAACATGTGCCAAGGTCAGCAGGCGGCAAACGGCTCTGGTGGGCACCAATGGCCTTATCGGCATCATCGTCATCATTATTATTATTATCATTGATATTTATAACCCAGGAATAACGATCGTGTTACATAGTGTTATCATCATCATCGCTATATTATTATCATCATCATCATCATCATCATATTATTATTATTATTATTATTATTATTATTATTATTATTATTATTTTCTTATTATTATCATTATCTTCTTCTCTTACTATCATTACACTACGTTACACAATTTGAAAAATGGTCTGTTCTTGGTTTGAAAGTGTTGTTTCCTGTTTCATTGTGAGGCCCTGACTGTCGAAGTCCTTGTCCTACTCCAGAAACTTGGTTGTTTCTGTGACTTCATTGGGAAACTCCAGAAAAAGGTGCTACTCCTGCTGCAGGATGATGTCCGTCCCAAAAAAACAAAGTTTTGGCAATTTAATGCACTTTTCAATAGTTTTCTTGCCTTGTGCGATTTGCCAACCATTGCTTTAAGTCTGCCTTCTGTTTCAAGGAGGGAGGAGGGCCTTCCCAGGATTCGAACCCATGGCCCCCAAGCCAGAAAGGCCCTTCCTTCCATGTCACATTGACCTTCCTTCCACAATGACCGTGGCTTCGCAATCTGTTGCAGCCTTCTTCTGCCTTCACAGCTGTTGTAACATGTACCATGTTATCCTCCGCCTGCTCCGCCGTTGTGGTCTTTGGGTTTTTGGACTACACCACCAGTGGAACCTCACTCTGTGAAGACTGTGTGTTGATCAGTTATGCACTGACCTCCACACAAAAAAACTCATGCACAGGCGTCTTCTAAAGAAAATAAAAACAAGCAACAAAAGTCCCATGGCGATCAGCGAGTGGCAATGGGGGCAGAACTGTGAAATCTGGAAGCCCCAAGTCACACACTGGCACATGGGTGGTGGATATGGACTCAGTCATTCAAGGTCCAAGGCAGTTGAGTAGTTTGACAGCTGTATCCATGACTGAGCAGCCCTATTTAGGATTCAATCTGCTCACTCCACACAATGAAGGGGCTAGAAAAGGTGCCCTAAACTTAGTCTGCCTTGCTTATCCCTGACTGGACTGCCGCGTCCAGTGGGGATCACCACCCTGTGGCCAAAAAAGAAAAATGAACTTCGGAACATGGAACATACGGACACTGATGGACAACACTGACAGTGAACGCCCCGAATGCAGAACTGCCATCATTGCAAGAGAGCTGGGACACTTTAACATCGACATAGCAGCCCTTCAGGAGACCCGGAGAGCAGGAGAGGGACAGCTGAAGGAAGAAAAAGGAGGCTACACCTTCTTCTGGAAGGGACTGCCCGAAGAAGACCAAAGAATGCATGGAGTTGGCTTTGCTATCAGAAATGATCTGGTGAAACATCTGACCAAAGCACCGACTGGCATCAACGAACGACTCTTAACCCTCCAAACTGATCTTGCCAAAAACCAAACATCATAAGTGCCTATGCACCAACACTAGATGTTGATGAAGACAAAATTTACTGTCAGCTGGACACCGTCCTATCGGAGATACCTAAGGAGGACAAAATCATCCTCCTGGAGGACTTTAATGCAAGAGTCGGGCAAGACTTCGACCTGTGGCCAGGGACCGTAGGAAAAGACGGGGTTAGAAGCAGCAACTCGAATGGCATCCTGCTTCTCACCAAATGTGTGGAACACAACCTTGTCATCACCAACATGCTCTTCCGCCAGAAAAACAAGCTCAAGACATCATGGAAGCGCCCCCGGTCAAAGCATGGGCACCTCTTAGACTACGTAATCACACGTGCCAGAGACCACTGTGACGTGCTCCTCACAAGAGCCATGACAGGTGCTGACGACTGCTGGACAGACCACAGGCTAATCTGATCCACGATGGCTATCAAGATTGCCCCCAAACGCAGTCTCCAAGGAAGAAAGACAAGGCGCAAAATGAACACCCAAGCCCTTCAGGAGCCCTCCAAACGAGCCCTTCTCCAAACAACACTCAAGGACCATCTACCCACAGAACACCCCGAAAATGTTGAGTAACACTGGAACAAACTGAAGACCTCCATCATCACAGCCTGCGAAGAAACTATTGGATATCAAACCAAGAAACATCAAGATTGGTTTGATGAAAATGACGAGCTCCAACAGCTAATTGACAAGAAAAGAAAAGCCTTCCAAACATGGCAGAGAGACATCAACTGTGCTGCTAAGAAAAAGATCTACGCCAGTGCAAAAGCTGAAGTCCAAAGAAGGACCAGAGAACTCAAGAACAACTGGTGGACAAAGAAGGCTGAAGAAATCCAACACCTGGCAGATACCCATGATGCTCAGGGATTTTTCAAAGCCACAAAGGTCATCTATGGACCAAGAAACCATGGCATACAGCCTCTACGCTCATCAGATGGAACTAAACTCCTGAAGGACCAAAAATCAATTGCACTATGTTGGAAAGAACACTACCAAAGCCTCCTGAACCGGAGCTCCAATGTGGCCGAAGAGGTTCTCTCACAAATCCCGCAACAACAAACCAGGGATGAGCTTGCAGCACTGCCTAGTTTGGAAGAAGTCAGCAATGCCATCAGCCAACAAAAAAATAAAAAACAAAGCCAGCGGACCTGATGGGATCCCTGCTGAAATCTTTAAAGAGGGAGGATCTGAGCTGACACAACAACTCCACCAGCTCATATAAAAAGTGTGGGTAACCGAGAATATCCCAGCATATTTCAAGGATGCCACCATCATCACCCTCTTCAAAAAAGGGGAAAGAACAAACTGCAGAAACTATTGTATCTCCCTTCTAACCTCAGCTGGGAAAATCCTCGCAAGAATCCTTGCAAACCGCCTTCTACCCCTCTCAGAAGACACCCTCCCAGAATCCCAGAACAGCTTTCGCCCCTCCAGAGGAACAGTGAATATGATCTTCACTGCACGACAGCTCCAAGAAAAATGCAGGGAACAAAATCAACCTCTGTACATGGCATTCATTGACCTCGCAAAGGCATTCAACACAATGAATCGCAGCACTCTCTGGACCATCCTCCAAAAAATCGGGTGCCCTAACAAATTTGTGAACATCCTGCGGCTCCTCCATGATGACATGATGGCAACAGTTTTGGACAGCAATGGCTCCCAAAGTGACCCATTTAAGGTGGAATCAGGTGTCAAACAGGGATGTGTTATTGCCCCAACTTTATTCTCCATCTTCATCGCTATGATACTTCACCTTGTTGACGGGAAGCTTCCCACTGGAGTGGAAATCATCTATCGGACAGATGGCAAGCTGTTTAACCTCAGCAGACTGAAAGCCAAAACCAAGGTTACAACAACATCTGTTATCAAACTCCAGTATGCTGATGAGAACATTGTCTGTGCGCATTCAGAAGAAGATCTACAAGCCACTCTAAACACCTTCGCAGAAGCATACGAAAAGCTCGGCCTGTCATTGAACATCAAGAAAACCAAAGTGCTGTTCCAGCAATCACCAGCCAACCCCTCTCCAATGTTGACCTTGGCAGCCACCTCTCCACCAAAATCAACATCAACACCGAAATACAACACCGCCTGAGCTCTGCGAGTGCAGCATTTTTCCGAATGAAGCAGAGAGTGTTTGAGGACCGGGACATCGGTAGGGATACCAAGGTGCTTGTTTATAAAGCTATTGTTCTCCCAACCCTGCGATATGCCTACGAAACATGGACTGTCTACAGACGTCACATGCAACTCCTGGAACGATTCCATCAGCGCTGCCTCCGGAAAATTCTGCAAATCTCCTGGGAAGACAAGCGGAAAAGCATCAGCGCACTGGAAGAAGCAAAGACCATGGGCATTGAAGCGATGGTCCTCTGCCATCAACTCCGCTGGACTGGCCACGTTGTCCGGATGCCCGACCACCGTCTCCCAAAGCAGTTGCTTTACTCCGAACTCAAGAACGGAAAACGGAATGTTGGTGTGCAAGAAAAGAGATTTAAAGATGGGCTCAAAGCCAACCTTAAAAACTCTGGCATAGACACAGAGAACTGGGAAGCCCTGGCCCTTGAGCGCTCCAGCTGGAGGAGCAGTGCTGTAGAATTTGAAGAGGCATGAATGGAGGGAGAAAGAGAGAAACGTGCCAAGAGGAAGGTGTGTCAAACCAAACCCGACCGAGACCGGCTTCCACCTGGAAACCAATGCCCTCACTCAGGTCCATTTTGCGGGGAGCTGAGTTTGATTCTGGGGGGAGAGGGGCTGAGTCTGAGTGAAAGAGGGTCTACCCTAGCAAACCTTTTGTATCGTTACCCCAATACCCCCATGCATATGGGATGTATTGAGCATGGTGATCAGATCATGATATGAATAAACATAACAGTTTAAATAATGTACCAGTAAGGCCATGAGAATTTCGGGGGGGGGGGGGTGAAGCCCTCAAGCCCCCCCCCCCCCCCCCCGGCTACATGCCTGCCCTCACTGTGGGAGAAGATGCAGGTCAAGAATAGGGCTCCACAGTCACCTATGGACCCACAAGAATACTGATCCTGGAAGACTATCCTACTCGTCCAACAAGGGATCGCCTAAGAAAAAGAAGATTTTCCTTCCCTCCCCTGATTCCTTTTTTCCTCCTTTTCTTCCTTCCCTTCCCTCCCCTGCTTCCTTCCTTTCTTCTTTCTTCCTCTCCTTCGTCCCCTCCTTTCCTTTCCTTTCTTCTCTCCTTCCTTCTCTCCTCCCACCCTCCCTTCCCTCCTCCCAACCTTCCTTATTTTCCTCTCTGCTTCCATCTCTTTCCTTCTCCTTCCTTCCTTCTCTCCTTTTTCCCTCCCCTCCTTCCTTCCTTGTGACATTGACCTTCCTTCCCTCCTTCCTCTCCTCCTTCTCTTTCCTTCCCTCCCCTACTTCCTTCCTTCTTTCCTTGCCTCTTTCCTTTCTTCCTTCTCTCCCTCTCTCCCCTCCTTCCTCCCTCTTTCTTTCTTTCTTTCTTTCTTTCTCTCTTTCTTTCTTCCTCCCTCCCTCCCCTCCTTCCTCTCTTCCCTTTTCCTTCCCTCTTTCCTTCTCACATTTAACTTCCCTCCCTCCCTCCTTCCGTCTCCTTTCTTCCCTCCACTGCTTCCTTCCTTCCCTCTTTCCTTCTCTCCTCTCTCCCCCACCACATTGACCTCCCCTCCTTTCCTTCCTAAATAGGTTTTGCTGAAAGTGGCAGGCAGGCAGCCCCTTGAGACTCAGAGGCCTATTTCAAAGAGCTGCAGCAGTTAATGAAGGGAATGCCCTGGGGGACCCTTCTGCTCTGGATTTATTTGCCAAGGAGAGGAGGAAAGGGATCTAGAGACACTCTGCACAGGCTCAGAGGCACACATGCACACCACTCCCCAGCCTCCCTCAGCCAAAGGCGGGCAGAGAGAGAACATCACCAACAAGGAAGAACACACTTGTGGCCTCGCTACAACCTTTCTGCTTAAACCTGCTGCTCACAAATGCCCCAGTTGTCCAAATACAACCCAAGCTCATCTGTCTAGAGGAAGGAGTGGGCTGGGTTCAATGACCTTTGGGGGCCCCTGCCAATTCTATTAGAATTACTGAACGTATTTGTGATTATGTGATTGAACTGCCTTGTACCCTGCCTTGAACTGAGAGGAGGCGGGTAAGAAATGAATATTATTCTTAATCTGCCCTCCCGCCCACCTGGCAGAAGGGGGTTGGACTGGATGGCCTTTGGGGCCCTGGCAACTCTATTGGGATTCTATAAGCTGTTTTTATGAAGCTGCGGTGGCTCAAAGGGGAAGAGTGAAACCCTGGACTGGCTGACCCCAATCCCTGCCAAGTCTGCAGTGGGGAACGGGACAGCAGCCGGCAGATTCCAGATGCTGGGTGGGGATTTATCACACTGCTGCTGCTCTAGAGAAACGTGAATGGGTGGCGCAGGCAGGGAGCGCAGGAGTGCATGAATGGCTTCAGGTCACTAATCTAATAGGCAGGAGGCAGTGGGAGGCAGCCAACAGCTGGAGGCACATCTGTGCCCAGCCAGGCAGCAAAGGGAGGGAGGAGAGAGAGAGAAAAATGCCTCAAGGGTGGAGATAGGATTATTAGTATTATTAGATAAAGGAGGAGGGAGAGGACTGAGTGAAAAAGAGAGAGGCATGCCTAATGGGTAGATGGATACATTATTATTATTATTATTATTATTATTATTATTATTATTATTTGAAACACAACAAGATGAGTCAAAGCAAACAAGATCCCTATGCTGACATTTGTATTGAATCCCATGTCAGACCCTTCCCAAGTGCATAGGACTGTGTGATATATCAGCAAATAATGCGTGCAGATCTGAGTAGGGTGGCCTTTTACAGCTGACAGGTGGTGATTTTGTCAGCACTGATGGTTTTTAAGCACAGGCCATGGTCCTGAGGCCTTGCGCCCAGTGTGCCGATCACCACTGGGACCCCCTTGACTGGCTCGTGCATGTGAAAAGTGTGGTCAGCAAAGAATATATCCAAAGAGTCAAAGAGCTTTTGAAGAGCAAATTAAATGGCGGAAATACAATCAAGGCTATCAACACCTGGGCCATCCCCATCATTAGAAACACTGCTGGAATTGTGAACTGGACACAGGCAGAGCTGGATGATCTGGACAGAAAAACAAGAAAACTGATGATAATCCACTGCTCATTGCACCCGCGTAGTGATGTCGACAGACTTTACCTGCCCAGAAAATCAGGAGTCAGAGGGCTTCTGCAAGTGAAACAAACGGCAGAAGAAAAGAAACATGCACTAGCAGATTATGTGAAAGGCAGTCAAGAACCAACATTGTGGGAAGTCAATAGTAGTAAACTGCTTCAAGTGCAAAAGACAAAGAGTGAATACCATCAAAGCCAGAGTTGAAAAGTCGACAACAGATCCCAAATGCAAGGAAGTAAATGAAACAATAGATCACGTCCTCAGCTGCTGCAAGAAGATCGCGCAGACAAACTACAAGCAGAGGCATAACACCGTTCGTTGCTCAGATGATTCATTGGAACTTGTGCCACAAATACCATCTGCCTGCCACAAAGAACTGGTGGGATCACAAGCTGGAAAAAGTTACAGAAAATGAACACATCAAACTCCTCTGGGACTTCAGAATTCAGACAGAGTTTTGGAGCACAACACTCCTGACCTCACGATTGTGGGAAAAAACAAAATATGGATTGTCAATGTTGCAATCCCAGGCAACAGCAGAATGGACAAAAAGCAACTGAAAAAGCTCACACAATATGAGGATTTAAAGATCGAACTGCAAAGACTCTGGCACAAGCCAGTAAAGGTGGTCCCAGTGATGATCGGCACACTGGGTGCAGTGCCTAAAGACCTTGGCCTGTACTTAAACACAATCGGTGCTGACAAAAATGCCATCTGCCAGCTGCAGAAGGCCACCTTACTGGGATTTGCACATATTATTCACCCATACATCACACAGTCCTAGACACTTGGGAAGTGTCCGACGTGTGATCCAATACAACAGCCAGCAGAGTGAGCTTGTCTGCTGTGGACTCATCTTCTTATGTTTCAAATAATAATAATATAGGCCTTTGGAGGCATTGTTTTGGAGGCTGTTTGCCCGGGAGCAGAAACCAGGAAGGAAGAAGTCATGCCTGCCTGTCTGCCTGCCTGCTGCCCTTCGGCTCCCATTAGTATCAAATGGAAGGGGAAAAGGCTCTCAATGCCTTGCCAGCAGCTGCCCTTTCCTGGGGATGATGGGACCCGACAGGCCTACTCCTCCTCCCCCCCCCCCCCCCCCCCCCCCCCAGGCAAATGAACGAGTGCCTGCCTGCCTGGCTCTCCACGTGCCACTGGGCTTCCGAGGCTTCCCCTTCCTTCCTTCCTTCCTTCCTTCCTTCCTTCCTTCCTCCTCCTCCTCCTCCTCCTTGTTGACAGCACAAATTTCCTTTCCCTTGCTGCTGCTTATAGATAGGATTATTTATAGCTCTCTATCTCTGAAGGCAGAAAGGCTCCCCCAGATGGCTCTCTCTCTCTCAATAAACAGAAGGAAAAAAACATACACAAGACTCACATTTGCAAGGCCAGGAGAAGGAAGATGCCGAGCTGCACAGCAAACAGATCAATAGAGGAAGGAAGGAAGGAAGGAAGGAAGGAAGGAAGGAAGGAAGGAAGGAAGGAAGGAAGGAAGGAGAAAGAGAAATGAGGCAGGCAGGCTGGCAGGAAATAAGGGAGGGAGGGAGGGAGGGAGGGAGGGAGGAAGGAAGGAAGGAAGGAAGGAAGGAAGGAAGGAAGGAAGGAAGGAAGGAAGGAGAAAGAGAAATGAGGCAGGCAGGCTAGCAGGAAATAAGGGAGGGAGGGAGGGAGGGAGGGAGGGAGGAAGGAAGGAAGGAAGGAAGGAAGGAAGGAAGGAAGGAAGGAAGGAAGGAAGGAAAGAGGCCAAGGAAGGAAGGAGAGAGAGAAATGAGGGAAGGGAGGAGATAGGAGGGGAGGAAAGAAGGAAGAAGAGAAAGATGGGAAGGAGAAAGGGAGGGAGGAGAAATGAGGGGGAGGAAGAGGAAGAAAGGAAGGAAGGAGAGAGGAAGGCGGGAGGGATGGAGAGAAGAAGGAGGGAAGGAAGGAAGGGAGAGAAAGAAGACTCATTTTCCTACTTCCAACAGACCTCACTACCTCTGAGGATGCTTGCCATAGATGCAGGCGAAACGTCAGGAGAAAATGCCCCTAGAACATGGTCATATAGCCCAGAAAAACCTACAACAATGTGACTGGAAGTCATAGGGAGGAGGGAGGAAACTTGTTTCTGCTGCCCTGGAGACTAGGACGCAAAACAATAGCTTCAAACCACAGGAAAAAAAGGAGATTCCACCTGAACATGAGGAAGAACTTCCTTACTGTGAGAGAGAGAGGGCAGTGGAACTCTCTCTTTCTGTCCCAGAATGTGGTGGAGAGAGACTCCTCCTTTGAAGGCTTTGAAACAGAGGCCGGATGGACATCTGTTGGGGGTGCTTTGAATGTGATTTTCCAGCTTCTTGGCAGAATGGGGTTGGACTGGATGGCCCACCAGGTCTCTTCCAGCTCTAGCATTTGATTTTTTTGTTGTTGTTTGTTTGGAGAAGGAGGAGGAGATAAACTGCAGAGAAACGCTTTAAAAATAGACTCTTGCGATGCCCCAAACCCAGGAGCCAAATGCAGGCAATCGAGCGAAGAAGGAGCCAGTCATCCTCCACTCATCCTTGGCTGCTTTGGGAGTTTCTCTCTTTTGATCAGTTCCACCCTCCTCCTTCATAGAGGAGTGGAAGAGACCTGGTGGGCCATCCATTCTGCAAAGAAGCAGGCAACTGACATTCAAAGCATTCCCGACAGATGGCCATCCAGCCTCTGTTTAAAAGCCTCCAATGAAGAAGCTTCCACCACACTCTGGGGCAGAGAGATCCACTGCTGAATGGCTCTCCTTACAGGAAGTTCTTTCCCATGTTCATGTGGAATCTCCTTTCCTGTAGTTGGAAGCCACTGTTCCATTGTGTCCTAGTCTCCAGGGCAGCAGAAAGGAAGCCTGCTCCCTCCTCTCTATGACTTCCCCTCACATATTTATACAGGGCCCTCATCATGTCTCCTCTCAGCATTCTCTTCTGCAGGCTAAACATGCCGTGCTCTTTCAGCCGCTCCTCATAGGGCTTGTTCTCCAGGCCCTTGATTCTTTGAATCTTCCTCCTCTGGACACATCCCAGCTTAAGAGTCAACATCTCTCTTCAATTGCAGTGCCCAGAATTAGACATAGTATAATTCTAGGTCAATTGGTCTGACCAAGGCAGAATAGAATAGAGCATGGGGAGCATGACCTCCCTGGATCTAGACACTAGACTCCTACTGATGCAGGCCAAAATCCCACTGGCTTTTTTTGCCTCCACATGACATTCCTGGCTCATATTCTCCTTCCTCCCCACGAGGACTCCAAGATCTCTTTCACACGTCCTACTCTCGAACCAGGCATTGCCCCCCATTCTGTATCTTTGCATTTCATTTTTTTCTGCCTAAGTGAAGTAACTTGCATTTGTCCCTGTTGAACTTCGTTTTGATAGTTTTGGCCCATCATCTCTTTCATGTGTGAAGATCGCTTTGAATTCCGCTCCTATCTTCTGGGGTATTAGCTATCCCTCCCCATTTGGTCACATCTGCAAACTTAATGATCATGCCTTTTCACGTCATTAATCAAGATCCTGAACAGGACCAGGCCCAGGACAGAATCCTGCTTATGGCACTCCACTCGTCACTTCTCAATGGCGTCTGTAATAGCAAATTAGACAAAACAAAAATTAATAAAAAGAATAAAAAGGAAGAAATGAGCACTCTACCAACAACTTCCTAAAATCGAAGGAAGAATATGACATGGAAGATGTGTGCCGCCTACACAATACAGAGGTAAGAGATTATACTTTCTTCTCAAACAGGCATAAGGGATGGTCCCGTATTGATATAATATGGGTATCAAAAGCTTTGACAACAAAGATCTCAAAAATCCAAATAATACCGAGAGACCACTCCGATCATTGTGCAATAGAAATGATAATAAACCAGAAACACTGGCAAAGAAGATGGAGACTAGATGATAATCTATTAAAAACTGAAGAGGATATAACAAAAAAATCACACTTTTAAGAAACTTTTTTTACACTAAATGATACTGAAGAATCATAGAATCAAAGAGTTGGAAAAGACCTCATGGGCCATCCAGTCCAACCCCCTGCCAAGAAGCAGGAATATTGCATTCAAATCATCCCTGACAAATGGCCATCCAGCCTCTGTTTAAAAGCTTCCAAAGAAGGAGCCTCCACCACACTCCGGGGCAGAGAGTTCCACTGCTGAACAAATCTCACAGTCATGAAGTTCTTCCTAATGTTCAGATGGAATCTCCTCTCTTGTAGTTTGAAGCCATTGTTCCGCGTCCTAGTCTCCAAGGAAGCAGAAAACAAGCTTGCTCCCTCCTCCCTGTGGCTTCCTCTCACATATTTATACATGGCTATCATATCTCCTCTCAGCCTTCTCTTCTTCAGGCTAAACATGCCCAGTTCCCTAAACCGCTCCTCATAGGGCTTGTTCTCCAGACCCTTCATCATTTTAGTCGCCCTCCTCTGGACACATTCCAGCTTGTCAATATCTCTCTTGAATTGTGGTGCCCAGAATTGGACACAATATTCCAGATGTGGTCTAACCAAAGCGGAATAGAGGGGTAGCATTACTTCCTTAGATCTAGACACTATGCTCCTATTGATGCAGGCCAAAATCCCATTGGCTTTTTTTGCCGCCACATCACATTGTTGGCTCATGTTTAACTTGTTGTCCACGAGGACTCCAAGATCTTTTTCACACGTACTGCTCTCGAGCCAGGCATTGTCCCCCATTCTGTATCTTTGCATTTCATTTTTTCTGCCTAAGTGGAGTATCTTACATTTGTCACTGTTGAACTTCATTTTGTTAGTTTTGGCCCATCTCTCTAATCTGTCAAGATCGTTTTGAATTCTGCTCCTGTCCTCTGGACTATTGGCTATCCCTCCCAATTTGATGTCGTCATTGAGATCAACATTGAAACGCTCTGGGACACCTGTAAGGCTGTCATGAGGGGGAACTTCATTCAGCAAAGGCAATTAAAAACAAATTGAAAAGACAGAAAATGCAAATACTCATGTCATCAATTGCAAAGGAAGAAGAGAAATTGAAGAAAAACCCAAAAGACAAAGACGCTATAGAAAACCTAGAAAACCTAAAGAAACAAAAACATAGTTTAGAATTACACCAGATTGCCAAACAGTTGAAATTTATCAAACAAGCTGCATTCCAAAATGCAAATAAACCTGGACGTTGGCTCACATGGAAATTAAGGAAGAAAAGACAAAGAAACCTGATTGTAAGGGTAAAAACAGAGGACAAAGAAGTGACAACAGACAAAGAAATTTTACAGGAATTCCAAAAATTTTATGGAACACTCTATGGAAAATAACAGAGTAAACTAGAAGACATATTGGCCTATATAGGCAAACAGAAACTCCAGAAGATTCTCAGATACACAAAGAGAGCTATTGAATAAAACCATTTCATCAGAAGAAATCCAGATTAAAATCAGAAAACTGAAAAATACAAAAGCCCCAGGTCCAGATGGCTTTATGGCCATCTTTTATAAAACATTGATAGACAAGATCACTCCATACTTAAAGAAACTTATGAATAAAGCACTAATAGCCAAGACCATCCCAGATTCATGGAAGATTGCAAATATCACCTTGTTGCATAAAGACAATATAGATTAATCAAATGTTAAGAACTAAAGACTTATATCCTTGCTAAATCTAGACTACAATTTTTTTACAGGAATCTTAGAATGAAAACTTTCCTGAACAAATGGGTAGGAGAAGATCAATCTGGATGTTTACCCGGCCGACATTTAAAAGACAACATGCAAATCTTCTTAAATGCAATGGAATACTATGAGCATTATCACCAAAAAGAACTAGCTCTGGTAGCGATCGACACCGAAAAAGCCTTTGACAATGTAAAGTGGGAATTCTTCCAAGCCGTCTTAAGAGAATTAGACATAGGATATAACTTTCTCAACACAATAGAAACCATTTACACCAGAAAACTGCGACCATCTGGATAAATGGACAAAGGTCAGAAGAAATAGAAATAGAGAAAGGGTCTCCCCCTTGATCTTTATTCTAGCCATGGAAATTCTGCTGCGAAGTATAAGAGATGATAACAACTTAAAAGGCCTCAAAGTAAGCAACCACTAATTTAAATGTAGAGCGTTTGCAGACAACTTGATATGTATCATTGAAGATCCCAGAGAGACTATCACAAATTGGCTGGAGAAAACTGAGGAATTTGGCAATCTGGCAGGGTATAAAATCAATAGAAAAAAAAAACAGAAATGCTAACGAAAAATATATCAAAAAAGAACCAAAAAAGTTTGGAAGAAATAACAGGCATTCAAATATCTTCAAAAATAAAATACCTAGGGATTCAAATAACTGCAAAAAATGCCCAACTTATAAAAAATTACAAAATAAAATGGTCAGAGATAAAAAAAAGATCTTAAGACTTGGAACAATCTAAACCTATCCCTAATGGGAAGGATAGCCACTGTTAAGATGAACATCCTCCCCAAAATGATATTCCTCTTCAAGAACCTGCCTATATTAAGAAATAACAAGCTGTTGAAGAATGGGAAAAATATATAACGAAATTTATATGGCAGGGGAAGAATCAAATTTAGGAATCTGACAGATATAAGATCTGTATTTTAATGTATTTTTGTATTAATGTATTATGATGCTATTATGTTTATTCTATGTGTGTATGAATTTTCTGTTGTTAGCCGGTCTGAGTCCCTCTTCGGAGGTCGAGAAGAACAGGTTATAAAAGCTCTAAATAAATAAATAAATAAATAATCTAGGGGAGGACTCGGTCTACCGGACCTGAGCCTATATTATGATGCGAGTGGCCTCTCGTGGATAAAAGACTGGATACAATTAAAAGGGGGGGAAGTACTATCTTTAGGAGGCCACGACTTCAGGGTGTTCGTGAAGGTGTGAGTTAACACAGCTTTCTGGTGCCCCTAGCAGAGCAGCTAGACTTAAACTACAGAAGTCAAGCACACACTCAGATTTCTAGCGCACTCTAAGATAAGGCTTACCTGAAGTAAAGGGTGCAAAGATGGCTTCTTGCTTCCTCAGCTTCTGTGGGAACTCAACTATTTGTCCAATAATACATACATACATATACATACATACATACATCCTTTTCTCTTTTGCTCAGCCATTTCCCTCCCCTTTCATCTAATAATAATAATAGAATACTAGATTTGGAAGAATCATAGAATCAAAGAGTTGGAAGAGACCTCATGGGCCATCCAGTCCAACCCCCTCTCAAGAAGCAGGAATATTGCATTCAAATCACCCCTGACAGATGGCCATCCAGCCTCTGTTTAAAAGCTTCCAAAGAAGGTGCCTCCACCACACTCCGGGCAGGGAGTTCCACTGCTGAACGGCTCTCACAGTCAGGAAGTTCTTCCTCATGTTCAGATGGAATCTCCTTTCTTGTAGTTTGAAGCCATTGTTCCGTGTCCTAGTCTCCAAGGAAGCAGAAAACAAGCTTGCTCCCTCCTCCCTGTGGCTTCCTCTCACATATTAATACATGGCTATCATATCTCCTCTCAGCCTTCTTTTCTTCAGGCTAAACATGCCCAGCTCCTTAAAGCCGCTCCTCATAGGGCTTGTTCTCCAGACCCTTGATCATTTTAGTTGCCCTCCTCTGGACACATTCCAGCTTGTCAATATCTCTCTTCAATTGTGGTGCCCAGAATTGGACACAATATTCCAGGTGTGGTCTAACCAAAGCAGAATGGAGGGGTAGCATGCTTCCCTGGACCTAGACACTATGCTCCTATTGATGCAGGCCAAAATCCCATTGGCTTTTTTTGCCGCCACATCACATTCTTGGCTCATGTTTAACTTGTTGTCCACGAGGACTCCAAGATCTTTTTCACACGTACTGCTCTCGAGCCAGGCATTGTCCCCCATTCTGTATCTTTGCATTTCGTTTTTTCTGCCTAAGTGGAGTATCTTGCATTTGTCCCTGTTGAACTTCATTTTGTTAGTTTTGGCCACCTCTCTAATCTGTCAAGATCGCTTGGAATCCTGCTCCTGTCCTCTGGAGTATTGGCTATCCCTCCCAATTTGGTGTTGTCTGCAACTTGATGATCCTGCCTTCTAACCCTTCATCTAAGTCATTAATAAAGATGTTGAACAGGACCGGGCCCAGGACGGAACCCTGCAGCACTCCACTTGTCACTTCTTTCCAGGATGAAGAGGAAGCATTGGTGAGCACTCTCTGGGTTCATCCATTTAACCAATTACAGATCCACCTCACCATAGTTTTGCCTATCCCACATTGGACTAGTTTCCTTGCCAGAAGGTCATGGGGGACCTTGTCGAAGGCCTTCCTGAAATCCAGGTACGCTACATCCATGTATCTACCAGCTTGTAACTCTATCGAAAAAAGAGATCAAAAGAGATCATATACATACATACATCCTTTCTCTTTCGCTCAGCCATTTCCCTCCCCTTTCATCTAATAATAATCATAGAATACTAGATTTGGAAGAGACCTAGTGTACCATCCAGTCCAACTCCATTCTGCCAGGAAGCAGGGAAATCGCATTCATTTATCCATCCATCCTTTAGGCATGATATTATTATTATTATTATTAGCAATCCAAGAAGACAGCCTCAAAGCGAAGCCTGGTCAGAACCCGCGGGAGGTCAAGGAGAGGCGCAGAACCCAACATCCCCTTAGAAGGCGGCCTTTGGGAACTACAACTCCCAGCAGGAACATCAACAGAGCATCGGCCATGGCCCTCCTTTCCTTCCCTGGCTCCCAATGGTGTTAACGGGAAGGAGAGCTGCTTAATGGGACTCAGAAGAAGAAGGAGAGGTCCATTCAGGCCCATTCAAAAGGGAGGAGGAGGAGAACCTGTTGCTGCGGCAGGAAGATGCTGCATGAAGCAGAGCTGGTGCAGAGCTTTGACACATCATGGACCTGCCTGCTTTGCTGTTATCCCACCCTTCTGCTGATCAGGCAGCAAAGGAAGGGAAAACAGAACACAATGCAAGAAATAGAGAGAAGGAGGCAAATACAAGGAAAGGATTCCTTACCATTCAAAGAGGATAAGCACCATCAGTGCGTTGAGCAGCCATAGGGCAGAGGGAGGAAGGAGAAAAAGGGAAGGAGGGGAGAAAGGGAGGAGGAGGCAGTGGAGCGAATGGGGGCAATGGAAGCCTCCTATGGATGTCTCACCTGGCTCTTGTCCGCCCATCTCTCCTCCTCCTCCTTGCCTTCTGAATGGCAGCAGCCCGCTCTTCCTCCTCCTCCTCCTCCTCCTCGTCCTGCAAAGGGAAGGCGGGGAAGAAGAAGACTGGCAGACAGATTGACCAACTGACCAGCTACAGCCCTGGCACTACTGGGGACCTTATTTATTTATTATTTATTTATTTACTTTACTTATATACTGCTGTTCTCAGCCCGAAGGCGACTCACAGCGGTTCACAACAAATAAGAACAGCAAAATTCAATGCTACAGTGTAAAAACAGTTAACAACCTAACGTATTACATAATTAATAAACAATTGCTACAATAACCATTCACTATTCACTATCGTCTCATCATCAAAAGCACGATCCAGATTCGTCATCCGTTATTCCGTTCCAATGTTCATTAACCAATCATTGCACTAATTATTCGAACGCCTGCTCAGCCAGGTCTTCACTTTCCTGCGGAATATCATTAGAGATGGTGCTAGTCTAATGTCCGTAGGAAGGGCGTTCCACAGCCGAGGAGCCACCACCGAGAAGGCCCTATCTCTCGTCCCCGCCAGCCGTGCTTGAGAAGCAGGCGGGATCGAGAGAAGGCCTACCCGGAAGATCTCAAAGTCCTGGTGGGTTCATAGGCAGAGATGCAGTCGGATAGGTCACTTGGGCCGGAACCGTTTAGGGCTTTAAAGGCCAACGCCAGCACTTTGAATTGAGCCCGGTAGCAAATCGGTAGCCAGTGGAGTTGGCGCAACAGGGGGGTTGTATGCTCCCTGCGCTCCTCTCCTGTTAAAATCATGGCTGCCGAGTGTTGGACTAGTTGGAGCTTCCGAGCCGTCTTCAAAGGCAACCCCACGTAGAGAGCGTTGCAGTAGTCTAAACGGGATGTAACCAGAGTGTGGACTACCGTGGCCAAGTCAGACTTCCCAAGGTACGGGGGGGGGGGGGGGGGGAGCTTATTCTGGGAGGCAAGGCTCCTCCTTCTAGGATCCTGGAGGCAGAAGGGACCCCTCCCGACAGACGGCCATCCAGAGATAGATATGCCATATCTATCTATATCTATATCTATATATAAATGCTCTGTGCACAATGAGTGCCTTAAAAACAAAAGAACCAATGAACGAAATCACACCAAATTTGGCAACAAAACGTCTCACAACACAAGGAGTGACCATCACTCAAAAATTATGATTTTGTCATTTGGGAGTTGTAGTTGCTGGGATTTATAGTTCACCTACAATCGAAGAGCATTCTGAACTCCATCAACGATGGAATTGAACCAAATTTGGCACACAGAACTCCCCTGACCAACAGAAAATACTGGAAGGGTTTGGTGGCCATTGGCCATTGACCTTGAGTCTGGGAGTTGTAGTTCACCTACATCCAGAGAGCACTGTGGACTCAAACAATGATGTATCTGGACCAAACTTGCACGAATACCCAATATGCCCAAATATAAACACAGATGGAGTTTGGGGGAAATAGACTTTGACATTTGGAGTTGTAGTTACTGGGATTTATAGTTCCCCTACAATCAAGGAGCATTCTGAACCCCACCAATGACAGAATTGGGGCAAACTTCCCACACAGAACCATCATGACCAACAGAAAATACTGTGTTTTCTGGTGGTCTTTGGCAACCCTTCTGATACCTCCTCGCAGCCCCCCCCCCCCCCCCGGGGTCCCAAACCCCAGGTTGAGAAATGCTGCCTTAAGGCCATCCAGTCCAACTCCCTTCATCAGGGCAAGAAAACATAATCAAAGCCCTCCTGACAAAGGGCCATCCAGCCACTCTCACACACACACATATGTATATGACAGATGCTGTCAAGATTTGAAAGGGACCCCTAAAGAAGGACAATGATATGTTGCATGTTCCAGAGTAGACAAACCAGACATCAACACTGGCAAAGAAACAGGAAGAAATACTGTTTACCCACAAGCAGAAAGACATTACATATATTAAAAACCAACACTTTCTTATTACTTTATTTTCCAGATCACCAGACTGGGCCACAGCAACGCGTGGCAGGGACCGCTAGTTTATATATAAGCACATAGACACACTTAAGAGAGACAGGTCCTTGGAGTGGAAGGGACCCCATTGGTTATTCAGTCCCACCCCAATCTGCCAGGCAGGACAACCTCCAATCCCTCTTGACAGATGGCCATCCAGCCATAGATATATAACTGAGATAAATACATACGTTTTTGAGAGAGAGAGATGACAGGTATATTATGGAGTTAGGTGAGTCTGCAAGGGCCACCCTGCCTGACCCCATTCATGCCAAGTGGAAGGCACAACCCAATCCCTCCCATCAGATGGACATCCAGCCATAAATATGATATATAGGACTGAGATAGTTATAACTGAGAGATATGTCTCCTATTCAGGCCAAGCGGGAAGGCACAACCAGATCCCTCCTGACAGATGGCCAGAGGTATATAATTGAGATAGATGTGCTTGGAGAGGTCCAATTTATTATTATGTTCATTATATGTATTATTATTACAGTTTATTATTATATTTATTCTATTTATTATTAATATTCGATTACATTCATTAATATTCGATTATATTTATATTTTTATTCTATTATCATTATGTTTATTATTCTATTTATATTATTCTATTTATTGTCATATTTATATTATTATTCTATTCCATTTATTATTCTATTTATATTTATTCCATTTATTATCCTTATAATATATATTATATTGTATTTATTCTTTTAATTATTATTATTCCTATTACATGTATTCTATTTCTATTTATTTCCATTTCTATTTATTATATTTCTTATAGTCATTATATTTATATTATTATAATATTTATTATCATTATCTTTATTATATTTATATTTATGATTATTATATTATGTTTATTATTTTAATATTGGTTATTCTATTAATTCTATTTATATTTGTTATACTTACATTTATTACTCTACTAGCTTGGGGACCCAGTGGTGCCCAGGTATTTGAGAAAGGCATTGTCTGTGCTCCAGTTTAATCTAGATCCAATGTCAGGTTCAGTGGGTGCAGGTGAACTACAACTCCCATTTGCAAATCCCATCATTTATGGTCCAACCTGCTCCAAACTGTACCAGGATGTAGAGTGGGTCATGAGAGTATGTGTACCAAGTTTGGTCTTTATTGGTAATTGGATGACGATTGCAGTCGGCTCAGGAAGTGAGTGAAGGTAGTGCAAGTCCCATAATCCGTGGTCCACCCTCACCCAAACCACACCAGGACATAAAGTGGGTCATGTGGGGTCTGTGTACCAAGTTTGGTCCTGGTATGTGATTTGTGGAGGCTGCAGTGTTCCGTGGGAACTGAGTTGGATGAAGGTACTGCAAATCCTATTATCCGTGGTCCATCCTCCCCCAAACGTCACCAGGCCATGAAGTGGTTTATGGGGGTTATGTGTGTCAAGTTTGGTCCAGGTCCGTCACCCAATGGTATCAAAAAGTGAGTGAAGGTACCTTCAGTCACTTCCCGAGACCGCTGTGACCCTCATTCAATGACTGATCAAGACCAAACTTGGCACACAGAGTCCCCATGCCCCATTCTACATCCTGGTGCAGTTTAGAGGAGGATGGACCATGGATGATGGGACTCGCAGTACCTTCACTAACTCCCTGAGAGCATTGTGAGCCACATAAATAACTGATAAAGACCAACCTTGACACACAATGCCTTTATCAAATAACCCGCTCAGCGCCGGGTCCCCAAGCTAGTGACCAATAAAGAACAAACTTGCCATACAGAACCCCCTTTACCCACTTTCTCTAATAACCCGGGCAGCGCCGGGACCCCAAGCTAGTGTATATAATAAAAGTCAGTGTTTGTATGCGGAGGGAGGACAGTGTATGTGGCAGCTTTCTGATTGGCTGCCACTTTCACAGGCCACTGTGACCAGCATGGGTGACAGACCTGGACCAAACTTGGCACACATATCCACCACGACCCCCTTTACATCCTGGTGAGGTTTGGGGGAGGACGGACAATAGATGATGGGATTTGTAGTGCTTTCAAACCTTTCGGTTACCACAGACCACTGTGGCCCCCAACAAAGACAGATAAAGACCAAACTTGGCACACAGAACCCCTATAACCCACTCTACATCCTACTGCAGATTGGAGGAGGATGGGCCACGGATGATGGGAACTGAAGTACCTCCACTCACTTCCCAAGACTGCTGAGACCCTCATCCAATGAGTGATCAAGACCAAACTTGGCACAGAGTCCCCATTAACCCTTTACAAACTGGTGAGGTTTGGGGGAGGATGGGCAATGGATGATGGGATTTGTAGTACAAGCCCTTTGGGCCTCATACACCTCTGTGCCCCCCAACAAAGACCGATAAAGACCAAACGTGGCACACTGAGCCCCCATTACCCATTCTACATCCTGGTGCAGTTTGGAGGGGGATGGACTGCGGATGATGGAACTTGCAGTACCTAAGCACACTTGCTGAGACCACTGCAACCCTCACCAATGACTGATCTAGACCAAGCTTGGCACACAGAGCCACCATGATCCACTCTACATCCTGTTGTGGTTTGAAGGAGGATTCACCATGGATGATGGGACCTTCACACACTTCATGAGAGCACTGTGACCCTCGCCAATGACATAGCAAGATCGAACTTGGCACACAGAGCCCCCATAACCCACTCTAAATCCTGGAGTGGTGTGAAACACTTTAGACCGTGGATGATGGGAATTACAGTATCGTCACTCATTTCTTCAGACCATTCCGATCTACACCAATGATTGAGCAAGATCGAACTTGGCATAAAGAGATTCTTGGCATAAAGAGACCCGCTCTACATCCTTGTGTGGTTTGTGGGACAATGCACCATGGATGATGGGGTTTGCAGTACCTTCATTCACTTCCTGAGACCACTGCGACCCACACCAATGACCGATCAAGAAGAAACTTGACACACAAAGCCCCTATGACCCACCCACCATCCTGGTGCAGTGTGGAGCAGGATGTACTATGGACGATGGGACTTGCATATGAGAGTTGTAGTTCACCCGCACCCACTGAACCACCAGACATTAGATCTAGACTAAAACTACAGAACAGAAAAACAATGGCTATCTCAAATAATCCGGGCAGTGCCGGGTCCTCAAGCTAGATAGATAGATAGATAGATAGATAGATAGATAGATAGATATTAGGCTTGCTTGATCAAGAAAAAAATTGGTTCTAAACTCATTTCGTATCTAGGGGGCGCCCACATTTCTAATCTGAAAGGATTTCTGAAATTTCAGATTTCATATTTTCGATATTTATGAAATTTCATAAATATACGAATCGATTCGTTAATGGCGGACACGATTGCGCAATACGTGAAAAAACCTCCAAACGGGACAGGGGGACCTTCTGAAGCTTCCCTCTCCCTCTGTTGTTGACTGTTGGTGTGATAAAACTAACAACAACTATATATATTATATTATATTACATTATATTACATTATATTATCAAAAAACTGTCCCAAGCCCATAGCACGTCCAAAAGCAGAAGATTAAGTCAAAATGAGATGTCCATCCAAAAATAATCCGAAGTCAGAATGGAGTCAGCACTTACAGGAATCCAGTCTTTAAAACACTTTAAAACGGCTTGTCTTAACCCAGCTAATTGTCTTCCTGGCCCAGCAGCTTAAAACTATTACTATATATATTATTATTATTATTATTATTATTATTATATTATATTATTATTATTATTATTATTATTATTATTATTATATAGATAGATATAGAATATAGATATAGATAGAAGATATAGATATAGATAGATCCAGATTTTTATTATTCTATTTATTCTTCTGTTGGGTTGCTGTGGGTTTTTTGGGATGCCTGGCCATGTTCCAGAAGCATTCTCTCCTGACATTTTGCTCACATCTCTAGCAGGCATCCTTAAAGATTGTGTGGTCTATTGGAAACACAGTAAGTGGAGTTTATATTCCTGTGGAACAGGCCCATAGTCAGGATTTCGATTCGGGGGGGGGGGGGGGGCTGAGTTTGTTTCGAGAGGGGGCTGAGTCTGAGTGAAAGAGGGTCTACCCTAGCAAACTTTTTGTATCGTTACCCCAATACCCCCATGCATATGGGATATATTGAGTATGGTGATCAGATCATGATATGAATAAACATAACAGTTTAAATAATGTACCAGTAAGGCCTTTTCGCGGACCATCATGAGAATTTGGGGGGGGGGGGCTGAAGCCCGCCAAGCGCCCCCCCCCCCCCCCCCCCCCCCCCAGGCTACATGCCTGCTGTGAAATTATGTCCAGGGTGGGATTACAAACTCTTGTCTGTTTGATTAGCACTGAATGGCCTTGCACCTTCAAAGCCTGGCTGCTTCTTGCCTGGGGAATCTTTTGTTGGGAGGTATGAGCTGGCCCTGATTGATTCCCGTCTGGAATTCCCCTGTTTTTTGAGTGTTGCTCCTTATTTTCTATCCTGATTTTGGAGTTTTTTAATATCTGAAGCCAGGTGTAGTCATTTTCATGGTTTCCGCCTTTCTACTGAAATTGTCCACATGCTTCTTGTGGATTTCAATGGCTTCTCTGCGTCGTCTGACTTGGTGGTTGTGAGAATGGACCAGCATTTCTGTGTTCTCAAATAATAATACTCTGTATTGTCGAAGGCTTTCATGGCTGGAATCACTCGGTTCTTGTAGGTTTTTTTGGGCTATATGGCCATGTTCTAGAGGCATTTCTCCTGACGTTTCGCCTGCATCTATGGCAAGCATCCTCAGAGGTAGTGAGGTCTGTTGGAAATAGGAAAATGGGGTTATATATCTGTGGAATGACTGGGGTGGGGCAAAGAGCTCTTCTATGCTGGAGCTAGGTGTGTATGTTTCAACTGGCCACCTTCATTAGCATTTGAAGGCCTGGCTGAGCCTGGGGGAATCTTTTGTTGAGAAGTGTTAAGATGTGCCTGGTTGTTTCCTCTCTGCTGTTTTGCTGTTGTAATTTTAGAGTTTTTTTAAATACTGGTAGCCAGATTTTGTCCATTTTCATGGTCTCCTCCTTTCTGCTGAAATTGTCCACATGCTTGTGGATTTCAATGGCTTCTCTGTGTAGTCTGACATGGTGGTTGTTGGTGTGGTCCAGCATTTCTGTGTTCTCAAATAATATGCTGTGTCCAGGCTGGTTCATCAGGTGCTCTGCTATGGCTGACTTCTCTGGTTGAAGTAGTCTGCAGTGCCTTTCATGTTCCTTGATTCGTGTTTGGGCGCTGCTGCATTTGGTGGTCCCTATGTAGACTTGTCCACAGCTGCATGGTACACGGTAGACTCCTGCAGAGGTGAGAGGATCCCTCTTGTCCTTTGCTGAACGGAGCATTTGTTGGATTTTCTTGTGTCTGTAGATTCAAAGTGCTGGTGTTAACCTATAAAGCCCTAAACGACTCCGGCCCTGTTTACCTCTCCGAACGTATTCTCCCCTATGAACCATCAAGATTATTAAGATCGTCTGGAGAGGCCCTGCTCTCGGTCCCACCGGCCTCACAAGCGTGTCTGGTGGGGGCGAGGGACAGGGCCTTCTCGGTGGTGGCCCCTCGACTCTGGAACTCTCAGCCACTGGAGATCAGAACCGCCCCGTCTATCCTGACATTTAGGAAACAGGTGAAGACTTGGTTATGGAGACAAGCATTCGAAGAGTGAGCCAACACCCTGAGATATGGATGGAGGATGATGAGCAACGATTTTAGTGTGACGACTGACCATTGTAGTTATTGATTGTAATTGCTGTTTTAATGTTTTACTGTAATATGTATTATGATGTTTTTTTGATTGTATGTGATATTATGGTTGGAAACCGGTCTGAGTCCCTCAAGAGAGGTGAGAAGGCCGGTATACAAAACTTTTAAATAAATAATAAATAAATAGATTGTTTGTATGTTGTGTTTCCTTATCAGCTGTCAGCGGTTCCCTTGATGTATGGCAGGAACACTTTTCTGTGGACAATTTCAACAGAAAGGAAGAGACCATGAAAATGAACAAAATCTGGCTACCAGTATTAAAAAAACTCTAAAATTATAACAGCAAAACAGCAGAGAGGAAACAATCAGGCACATCTTAACACCTCTCAACAAAAGATTCCCCCAGGCTCAGACAGGCCTTCAAATGCTAATGAAGGTGGTCAGTTGAAACATTCACACCTAGCTCCAGCAGGGAAGAGATCTTTGCCCCACCCCAGCCATTCCACAGATATATAAACCCATTGTCCTAATTCCAACAGACCTCACTACCTCTGAGGATGCTTGCCATAGATGCAGGCGAAACGTCAGGAGAAAAATGCCTCTAGAACATGGCCATATAGCCCGAAAAAACCCACAAGAACCTAGTGATTCCAGCCATGAAAGCCTTCGACGATACATTAATAATACTCTGTTCCCAGGTTGGTTCATCAGGTGGTCTGCTATGGCTGACTTCTCTGGCTGCCCTTTTTTTTGGCAGTCCTTTGCGGGGCGAGGAGGGAGGGTAAATGTCGAAAAGCACCGGAAGTGTATAAAAGCGTCTTCGTACCCGTGCCTCTATGGTGTGGGAAAGTGGGCGGGGCCGGAAGAGGAAGTGTTTCCAGGGTCCATGCGCTGCAAAGATGGCGGCGGCGGGTGGTGGCGCGATGGACGCGGGGGCGCTGATGGAGCAGGTCAAGGTTCAGATCGCGGTGGCCAACGCACAGGAGTTACTGCAGGTCGGGGCCGCAAGGGAAGGTGGTGGTGGTGGTGGTGAGGGATTTCCGGGCCCCTTTCCCTCCTCGCTTCTCCTTCAGGGTTCAGTGGATTTTCAGTATTTTGCTGGAGGGTTCCTGCTCGAATCTTTTGCCTGTGGTTTATGGGGGTACCCCCCCCCCCGGTGGCGCAGTGGGTTAAAGCACTGAGCTGCTGAGCTTGTTGATCGAAAGGTCGCAGGTTCGATTCCGGGGAGCGGCGTGAGTTTCCCCTGTCAGCCCTAGCTTCTGCCAACCTAGCAGTTCGAAAAATGCAAATGTGAGTAGATCAATAGGTACCGCTCCGGCGGGAAGGTAACGGCGCTCCATGCAGTCATGCCGGCCACATGACCTTGGATGTGTCTACGGACAACGCTGGCTCTTCGGCTTAGAAGTGGAGATGAGCACCACACCCCAGAGTCAGACATGACTGGACTTAATGTCAGGGGACTACCTTTACCTTTACCTATAAAGCCCTAATCCCTTCTAATCAAGGTGAAAGAAGAAAGCGCAAAAGCCGGCTTGCAGCTAAACATAAAAAAAACCAAGATTATGGCAACAAGAATGATTGACAACTGGGAAATAGAGGGAGAAATCGTGGAGGCCGTGACAGACTTTGTATTTCTAGGCGCAAAGATTACTGCAGATGCAGACTGTGGCCAGGAAATCAGAAGACGCTTCCTTCTTGGGAGGAGAGCAATGTCCAATCTCGATAAAATAGTAAAGAGTAGAGACATCAGACTGGCAACAAAGATCCGCCTAGTCAAAGCCATGGTATTCCCTGTAGTAACCTACGGATGTGAGAGCTGGACCTTAGGGAAGGCTGAGCGAAGGAAGATCGATGCTTTTGAGCTGTGGTGTTGGAGGAAAGTGCTGAGAGTGCCTTGGACTGCGAGAAGATCCAACCAGTCCATCCTCCAGGAAATAAAGCCCGACTGCTCATTGGAGGGAAGGATACTAGAGACAAAGTTGAAGTACTTTGGCCACATCATGAGGAGACAGCAAAGCCTAGAGAAGACAATGATGCTGGGGAAAGTGGAAGGCAAAAGGAAGAGGGGCCGACCAAGGGCAAGATGGATGGATGGCATCCTTGAAGTGACTGGACTGACCTTGAAGGAGCTGGGGGTGGTGACAGCCGACAGGGAGCTCTGGCGTGGGCTGGTCCATGAGGTCACGAAGAGTCGGAGACGACTGAACGAATGAACAACAACAAGCTGGAGATGTTGGACAGATTTTACAAGCAAACCATAAGATTGACCATGAAGTTAATTTTCTCCCTGTAAGGCTCCTTCTTTGGAAGCTTTTAAACAGAGGCTGGATGGCCATCTGTCAGGGGTGATTTGAATGCAATATTCCTGCTTCTTGGCAGAATGGGGTTGGACTGGATGGCCCATGAGGTCTCTTCAAACTCTTCAATTCTATGATTCTATGGGGGTGGTGACAGCCAACAGGGAGCTCTGGCGTGGGCTGGTCCATGAGGTCACGAAGAGTCGGAGACGACTGAACGAATGAACAACAACAAATAAAGCCCTAAAGCAGCATTTCGCAACCTGGGGTTAGAGACCCCAGGGGGAGGGGGTTTCAGAGGGGTCGCCAAAGACCATCAGAAAACACTTATTTCTGGTGGTCTTGGGAACCCCTTTGGCAGAGAGTTCTGCCTGTCCTTTTCTTCCTTTTTGGAAACAGATGGTGAAACAGGGTGCTCACCAATGCTTCCTCTTCATCCTGGAAAGAAGTGACGAGCAGAGTGCCGCAGGGTTCCGTCCTGGGCCCGGTCCTGTTCAACATCTTTATTAATGACTTAGATCAGGGGTCCTCAAATTAAAGCCCGGGGGCCAGATGCGGCCCTCCAAGGTCATTTACCCGGCCCTTGCTCAGGGTCATCCTAAGTCTGAAACAACTTGAAAGCACACAAGAATAACAACAATCCTATCTCATCAGCCAAAAGTAGGCCCACACTTCCCCATTGAAATACTAATAATTTTATATTTGTTGAAATTGTTCTTCATTTCCATTATTGTATTGTTTTTAAGTGTTTTTGCACTACAAATAAGATATGTGCAGTGTGCATAGGAATTCTTTCATTTTTTTTCAAATTATAATCCGGCCCTCCAACAGTTTGAGGGACTGTTACCTGGCCCTCTGTTTTAAAAGTTTGTGGACCCCTGACTTAGATGAAGGGCTAGAAGGCATGATCATCAAGTTTGCAGACGACACAAAATGGGGAGGGATAGCCAATACTCCAGAGGACAGGAGCAGAATTCAAAACGATCTTGACAGATTAGAACAGGGGTCCTCAAACTAAGGCCCGGGGGCCGGATGCGGCCCTCCAAGGTCATTTACCCGGCCCTCGCTCAGGGTTAACCTAAGTCTGAAATTACTTGAAAGCACATAACAACAACAACAATCCTATCTCATCAGCCAAAAGCAGGCCCACACTTCCCCATTGAAATACTAATAATTTTATATTTGTTGAAATTGTTCTTCATTTCCATTATTGTATTGTTTTTAAGTGTTTTTGCACTACAAATAAGATATGTGCAGTGTGCATAGGAATTCTTTCATTTTTTTTTTCAAATTATAATCCGGCCCTCCAACAGTTTGAGGGACTGTTACCTGGCCCTCTGTTTTAAAGGTTTGTGGCCCCCTGGTCTATTGTGTTATTTATGATGCCTGATTGATTCGTTTCAGCCAAGGTGTTGAATTTGTTTTAATGTTTGTTTTTGTTATTGCACATGGCCTTGAATGTTTTCCATTTTTTGCCTTTGGGAACCGCCCTGAGTTCCTTCGGGGGGAGAGGTTAAAAATAAAATATATTATGGTTACTATTATTCACGCCTCCCCTGCCTTCCCCTTGCAGAGAATGACGGACAAGTGCTTCCGGAAGTGCATCGGAAAGCCCGGAAGTGCCCTTGACAACTCGGAGCAGGTGAGCTCTCCCCCTCTCCCTCCCTTAGACTGGGCCTAACTTTGAGGTTGGCCTTGTACTACAGTCCTCCGGATCCTGCCAATGCTAGCTAGAGTTGATGCAAGTTGTAGGTGAAAATCCTCAGGGTGGACAGTTGAGAAAGTAGATTGATTGCATCTACACTGTGGAATTAATGCAGTTTAATGCCATTTCAATTGCTAGGGAATGAATGGGAGCTGTCATTTTACAAAATTTGCTGAAGAAGTACTACTTTTTCACCATACCAAAAATCCTAATCAATCTGATTGAATAGGCTCCCTTGCACTCACGTTGTCTCCAGCAAGACTGCTTTTCCCACATAACCATAAAACAGTGGTTAGAAAGTATGCAATTTGATGTTCAGGTAAACAATAAGCTCAGCTCCACCTCTCTCCCTCCCACAGAAGTGCATTGCAATGTGCATGGACCGCTACATGGATGCCTGGAATGCCGTCTCGCGTGCCTACAACACCCGCCTCCAGCGGGAGCGCGCGCACATGTGAGCCACACAAGCCCAAGACTATGACTGCTGTTATTCCTGATCAATAAATATGTTGCTTGCCCATCAGAATTGCCGCCTGCTTGGGATCCCTTCTTTAAAACGCAAAAGGGTTTGAGCAAGCCAACTTCGCCTCCTACCCACCCACCCTCCCTCCCTCCTTCTAGGGGTTTGGGACTCCCACAGTTCCTAACAGCCAATAATGATAATAATCTATATATATAAAAGTGAAGATATGTGGGTGTGTGTGTGGCGGGGGTGTCCACTTGCACAGACAAGCTCCTGCCTCAACAAACTGCTATAGGTCCCACTACTCAGGAGACACTGATGGCCCTCCCTCCAATGACATTGCAGGTTATAGAGAGCACCGTAAACATATACAAGAGCCCTGCCAATGTCCTCCACCAACACCATACTGCCCACCATTCAAGTGAAGGCTTTCAAATGGGAACAATTTCATCCTAGATTGTATGTGTTTCCTCCACCACAGACATAGAATCATTGAGTTGGAAGAGACCTAATGGGCCATCCAGTCCAACTCCATTCTGCCAAGAAGCAGGAAAATCGCATTCAAACACCCCCAACAGATGGACATACAACCTCTGTTTAAAAGCCTCCAAAGAAGGAGCCTCCACCTTACTCCGGGGAAGGGAGATCCACTGCTGAATAGCTTTCCTTACAGTTGTTCTTGTTCTTCCTGAGACCGTGGAGGAGGTCCTTGGTGCTGTGAGGGTGACCACGTCAGCTCTAGACCCTTGCCCGTCTTGGCTAATCAAATCAGCCAGGGAGGGGTTGGTTGATTGGTTTGTGTTGATCATGAATGCATTGTTTTTCCATCTCGACTGAAACAGGCTGTGGTTCGCCCACTCCTAAAAGTCTCCCTTGACTCCACGGTGCTGAACAACTTCAGACCAATCTCCAACCTCCCTTTTTTGGGCAAGGTGATGGAGTGGGTGATCGCCTCCCAGCTCCAGGGCTTTCTAGATGACAACAACTACCTAGATCAGTCACAGTCTGGTTTCAAGCCTGGCCACGGCACCAAGACGGCCTTGGTCGCCTTGGTGGATGACCTCCGTAGAGAGCTGGACAGGGGGAGTGTGACTCTGTTGGTTCTCTTGGACATCCCATTGGCTGCTGTTTATTTTCCAAGCCCAATTCAAGGTGCAGGTGCTTACCTACAAAGCCCTAAACGGTTTGGGACCTGCCTACCTGCGTGACCGCATCTCCGTTTATGAACCCACGCGCTCTCTTCGTTCATCCGGAGAGGCCCGGCTCGCGATCCCACCTGCATCGCAGGCACGTTTGGTGGGGACGAGGGACAGGGCCTTCTCTGTGGTGGGCCCCCGACTTTGGAACACCCTCCCCAAAGACATTAGACAGGCCCCCACACTGACAGTCTTTAGGAAGAAATTGAAGACCTGGCTGTTCCGATGTGCCTTTCCAGAATAGGAAAACTCCAGTAAGCACTTTACCAGAACTTTAAGATTCCTTGAAATCCGATAGTTCATCTGTCACATCCAGCACTTTTTAATCTGTACCCATTACTTGGCCCGGCCCTGTTTTTATTGTGTTATGCTGTATTGTTTTGTTGTTTTTACTGTTATTGCTGTAATGTTTTTGATTTGCTTTGAATTGTATTGTTATGCTATTGTGTTGTTGAGGCCTTGGCCTTTGTAAGCCGTATCGAGTCCTTCGGGAGATGCTAGCGGGGTACAAATAAAGTTTAATAATTTTTAAAGAAGTTGTTCCCCAGGTTCATTTGGAATCTCCTTTCCTGTAGTTTGAAGCCATTGTTCCATTGCATTCTAGTCTCCAGGGCAGCAGAAAGGAACCCTTCCTCCCTATGACTTCCATTCACATATTTATACAGGGCCCTCATCATGTCTCATCTCAGCCTTAATAATAATAATAATAATAATAATAATAATAATAATAACACTTTATTTATACCCTGCTACCATCTCCACAGGGGACTTGGTGCGGCTTACATGAGGCCGAGCCCAAAATACAACATTACAAGCAATAACAACAATACAAACAATTTAAAAACAACAAAACAATAACATAATAACATAAGCATTATCAATAGGACAACACACTTTAAAATCTATGGGTAGGCCAAATGTAATTAAAATTGAAAATAATGCTGGACATGGGCGAAAAAGTGATGGGGCGGTTTGTGGAAACATACAAGCAGACCTAAAACAATATAAAGTGCTTTGGAGGACAAAGTGCTATGGGATCATTATTCTGGGAAGGCACACTGGAACAACCATGTCTTCAAGCCTTCTCTTCTGCAGGCTAAACATGCCCTGTTCTTTCAGCCTCTTTTCATGGGGTTTGTTCTCCAGACCCTTGATCCTCTGGGTTCGTTCGCTTAACCAATGACAGATCCACCTCACCATAGTTTTGCCTAGCCTACATTGGACTAGTTTCCTTGCAAGAAGGTCATGGGGGACCTTGTTGAAGGCCTTCCTGAAATCCAGGTACGCTCCATCCACAGCATTCCCTGCATCTACCCAGCTTGTAACTATCGAAAAAAGAGATCAGATGTGTCTGGCATGACTTGTTTCAATAAATCTGTGTTGACTATTAGCTATAACCGCATTTGTTTCTAAGTGTTTGCAGACCACTCCCTTAACAGTCTTTTCCAGAATCTCACCTGGCATTGATGTGAGGCTGACTGGACATCGGTAATTGTTTGGGTCATCCTTTTTTTCCTTCTTGAAGATACGGACCACATTTGCCCTCCTCCAATCTGCTGAAACTTGTCCCGTTCTCCAAGAACTCTCAAAGATAGAATCATAGAATCAAAGAGTTGGAAGAGACCTCATGGGCCATCCAGTCCAACCCCCTGCCAAGAAGCAGGAATATTGCATTCAAATCACCCCTGACAAATGGCCATCCAGCCTCTGTTTAAAAGATAGTGGGAGTTGTAGTTTACTCTGCAGCCAGAGAGCACACTGAACCCCACCGATGATTGCCAGTGGTTCCGAAATGACTTCTGCTAGTTCCTTCAGTACTCTTGGATGTAGTTGATCCAGCTCTGAGGACTTGAATTCGTTTAGAGCGGTCAAGTATTCCTGGACGGCTTGTTTCCCTATTTGGGGTTGGATTTCCCCTAAACCATCATCCACTCCATGTTGTTGAGGTTGAGGACGAATTCCTTTTGTGAGAAGATTGAGGCAAAGAAAGCGTTAAGTAGCCTTTCCCCTATCCCCTGTCAGATTACTCCATCTTCTCCACGCAGAGGCTCTATCACCTCCTTGTTCTTCCTTTTTCTTTGAATGTCCCTGGCAAACCTGAGCTCATTTTGCACTTTGGCCTTGCAAACCTTTTCCCTACAGGAGTTGGTTATTTGTTTGGATTTTTCTTTGGTGATTTCTCCCCTTTTCCATTTCTTGTGCATGTCTCATTTGAGTCTTAGCACAGTTAGAAGTTCTTTGGACATCCATTCTGGCTTCTATGCACTTGTATGATTTTTTCTCTTTGTTGGTACTGTTTGCAATTGCGTCTTGAGTATTTCACTCTTGAAAAACTCCCATCCATCCGTAACTCCCTTGTATTTTAGTATCTGTGTCCACGGAATGCTGCTCAGTGTTTCCTTCATTTTTTGGAAATCAGCTCTCCTAAAGTCCAAAATGTGGGTTTGATTTGTCTTCGTTTCGGCCTTCCTTTGTACCTCAAATTGCAGGAGCACATGGTCACTTGCCCCTAAGGATCCGACCACTTCAACCACATCGATCAGGTCCTCTGCATTTATTAGGATGAGATCAAGAGTAGCTGACCCCCTTGTTGCTTCTTCTACCTTCTGGACCATGAAATTGTCTTTTATTAGACAAGCAAGGAATTTGTTTGATTTTGTACTCATGGCTGAGCTTGGCACAGAGAACCGCCATGACCAAGAAAAGATACTGGATGTCTTTGGGGGGAAATTCATTTTGATTTGGGGAAAGTTGTCGTTCACCTACATCCAGAAAGCACTGTTAACCCAAACACCGATGGATCTGGACCAAACTTGGCACACAGACCTAATATGCCAGAATGTTATTAGTGGAAGGGCTTGGGGGGGGGGGGGGCTGACCTTCCTTTCTGGGAGTTGTAGTTCACGCACAACCAGGGAAAAGGTGACCTCCACCAATGATGGTCCAGGACCAAACTTGGCACACAGAACCCCCATGATTGACTCAACCTACTGGAGAGGTTTGAGGGACTGACTCGCCATAGTGGGAGTTGTAGTTTACTCTGCAGTCAGAGAGCACACTGAACCCCACCGACGATGTATCTAGAGCAAACTTGCCCAACATCACAAACTTTCAGTACTCTGGGTTAACCTGGCATGATATGAGTTGTAGTCTAGATTTTATGTTATTATATGATTTTGTTTGACTGTGTGGTTTAATTTATTGATGTTAGACTTTAATTTGATGTTAGATTTTAATGTTATTTTCATATGTGGAGTTTCTCTAGGATTTTATGCCAGTATTTGTTTGTTTTATGAAGGCGTTGAATGTTGGAATCCGCCCTGAGTTCCCTCCGGGAGAGAGATGGATATTATATTATTATTAGTTCACCCACAACCTTAGGCATTTTGTACAATTAGAATTGACTTAAATAATCTGGGCAACGGCGGGTACCCAAGTTGTTGTTAGTAGTAGTAGTAGTAGTAATAGAAACAATATTAAAATATAATATTAAATATAAATATTAAATAATAAAAATAACATCTATAACAGTTGGTAGGCCTGGCATTTGCAAACTTGGGCCCTCCAGGACCTAGCTGGTAGGTCTATGCCTGTAGTAGACTGTTAGGAATGGTGGGAGTTGAAGTCCAAAACACCTGGAGGGAAGTTGCCCCAGGCCTACTCTGAGGTGATGGGTCTGTTTTGCTGCGGAAAGCTGAGAGAAGGGGACAGGAGAGGAGCCAGGTTCCAGTATTGGGAAGGAGCTCCTAAGGAAGAGGCAGCCTGAGGATCCCTTCCCGCTGCCCTGGAGACTGGGCCTCCAAGGAGAGGGAAGGAGGCTCCACCTTAAACATCATTTGGAATGACTTCCTGGCTGTTCAGCAGGGGAACTCTCTGCCTCAAGAGCCCAGCTGGGGCCTCTTCTTTGGCTGGGTGGCTATCTTTCGGGAGGGATCACATTGTTCCTTTTTAGTAGGGCTGGACGGTTTCGTTTCGTTAATTCGTAATTCGTTAAAAATTTGTTTTTGTTTTTTTATAACAAAGCGATAACGAACCATTCTGGAGCAACTTAAAAACGAAACGAATTTTTAAATTCGTTTCGTAAATGCTTCGGATTCGTTATGTATTCGTTTCGTTATTGTTTTGAGGTCGTTTTGTTATTATTTCCGCATGTCTGGGGCAAGTTTTATAGTTGTTTTTTTGTTTAATTATTGAAAAAAAATCATAATATCACACCAACAGTCAACAACAGAGGGAGAGGGAAGCTTCAGAAGTTCCCCCTGTCCCATTTGGAGGTTTTTTAGCGTATTGCGCGGTCGCGTCCGCCATTAACGAATCGATTCGTAATTGTTTTGTAATTGTTTCGTTAATGTTTCGTAATTTTTTAAACATTTACGAAATTTCGTAAATATCGAACTTTTTAAAAGAAAAATTTCGGAATTCTTTTAAATATCGAAATGCAAAAAACCCCAAAAAACGAATCGATTTTAGAAACAAATTTTTCCGTTGTTACCCAGGCCTACTTTTTAGCTGTATTGGATGTCTCCCTTATGGAGAAATAGCTCAATTTCTCCACAAACCTGCCCATGTCTTAAGAGGAGGTGGTTGGTGCTTTCCCTGCCTGGGTTGGCATCCTATGATTATGAGAACGGGATGCTGGTGTCAAAAGTACTTCTTAAGCCTTAAAAAGCTTCTTTTATTTTCATCACCAAGTGAGACCAAGTATATTAGGCACTTTACAGAGAAAGAGTATAGACACACAGACTCTAAATAGCTACACTGGGGATATTATGGTTTACTCGGCATTCATACACACATAAACATTCATTCATCATGCATACATTACCATCCCTTCTTCCTGCTCATGGAGAAGAACCAAACAAGGGCCAGATTGCTTCTCCCTGCAAACCTACCACAATTTTGGATAGTAAAATGGTCTCTGCTATAGTATATTTCTTGCTGATGTTGTTCCAAAAAGTTGTAAATGACTGACAGGTTGTTTTACCAGCAAAAACATATGCTGACTACAAACGTTCTGGACAGGTGTTAGTTTTCCTTTTAAGTAAGGAGCATTATTGGACTTCGTTGTCTTTTTGACGATGTAAACATGTTGTTTCCCACCATTGTTTCTGGTCTCTGTCCATTCAGCAGTTTAGTAGTTTTTCCTGCAGTTTTCCCTGGCCTGGATTACCAGCCTTCAGCATCTAGATAGGCTGCCTCAGTCCTACGGCTTTCATACCATTTCATCCAAAGCACTCATCATATTGATAGCAGTGGGGTGAGGATGATGACAGGGGTCAGGCCCGAAGGTTCTGCCGGATCCAGGACTGGACAGCGGCGACTCTGGCGTAGACTCCTGGGAAGGCGGGCCGGGCACAGCCATAGCCCCAGCTGGTGATGCCGGCCAGGACCCAGCGCCCCGAAGAGGAGGGCTCCCTGCAGGCCAAGGGGCCCCCAGCGTCCCCCTGCAAAGAGGATGGAAGGGAAGAAGGAAGCAGGTGGGGCTCGCTTGAGGAAGGGGAAGGAAGGAAGAAGGATGGGAGGAGTCCCCACAGCAAAATGTGTGTATGTGGAACTCACTGAACAGCTGTCGATGGCCCATTGGGGAGACCCCGCACACAGCATGCGGCTGCTGATCTGAACCGGGTAGAAGCGCTGGCACTCCGCCTCCCCCAGCACCTGGACCCATGCCTTCTGCAGCTGCTTTGACATCGGCCCTTAGAAGGAAGGAAGGAGAAAGTTGTAGCCTGCCAAAAGCCAGATGGTTCTGAGGATGACGGGTTTCAAAATGAAGTGACTGAATGTGTTCCAGGAGATTCTGCTGTGCATACCGAGGGAAGTGAAACTGAAGCTTCCCTGGAGAAAAGGCTTTGGGAAGACAGGGAGGGCAAAGAGGTCACTAGGGAGTGTAGACTAGATCTCTGAAGGCAAGGCGTGAAAAGTAGACAGACCAGTGCTTCCCAGTGCCTTTAAGAAAAGGCCTTGAAATCCAAGTGCTTGAGACATGACTTCATGGGAGCTCGGACAGGCTTAAATTAGGTGTTTGGATCCAAGCAATTCAGAGGAGACAACTTTGCTAAAAGGGAAACTTTCTTGTTCATGTTACCAAGTTCTCAAGTCCATGGATCTTGTATCATCAAGATGCTTGTTTCATGTTCCTGCCTTTGTCTATATACCTTGGAAGAGTTTTTGCCTGGAAGAGATTCCTGTGTTCATGTTCCTGGAATTACCTTGGGTTATTTCTATGTTTTATGGATTTCTAGTTCCTGCGATGTTTTCTTGGCTTTCTTGAAATACTTATATTGAACTCTGACTCGTGCATATTGCAGGATATATCCCAATTGCTACTTTTGGATACAACCCCTTTTCCCCTTTTATATTCTTTATTCAATAATCTCATTATTTGTGCTATTGGCCTCTGATGTGGTGCTGGGTGAAAGGTGCCTCAGGGCTAGGGTGCAACAAAAGGGAGGAATGAAGGGGTGGATGGAAGGTGGAAGGATGGAGGACTCTCTTTGACCAGCAAGGAACCCAAAGGCCTACCTCCCCAAAGAATGGGAGCCCACAGAAGCCCCTCTTTCACTCTCCCAATGTGCCAAGGTCTGTTTACAGAATGAATGCAGGGTGACACTGCCTGAATTGCCCAAGACTACTTGTTGCACTATATCACGGTATGATTTTTGATCCTGGGTTAGACATGTCATGTCCTCATTTCTTCTGTCATAAAAACAACACGAGAAACCTTATTAAACTGCAAAAAAAGTTTTGGTGGGACATCCTGCTCTTGCTCTAGTTTTTCTCATCAAAGTTTCTGGAGTAGAACAACTCCTTTCCAAGTCAGGATGGCACAATTAAACAGGAATAACACTTTCAAACCAGGAGCAGAAAATGTTTCCCCTTTTCTTACAAAGCGTTGCATCATCATCATCATCATCATTATTATTATTATTATTATTATTGGATCCTGGGAGCGGTGGTTTTGGAACACCTTTAGCCTTCTCTGCCCAAGAGCCCTGGGATGTCTCTAAGCAACATAAGGTCTGGGACATTTCCCAGAGATCTGTCCTTTTTCCTCCCACTTCGTTCCTTCCTACCTCCCTCCTTGGTGGATCCCCAACCGGTGATGACACACTGGGCTCCGGGGGCAAGGCGGTCGGCACCTTCGGGGAGGCAGATGGGCCTGAGGGTGGGGGAGAAGCGCAGGGGGCGGTCCAGCCGGAGCAGGGCCAGGTCGTAGTCCAAGGTGAAGGCGTTATAGAAGGGGTGCCGGTGGAGCTGGGCCACCTGCCGCACCTTCTCCTCCCCCTCCCCTGCCAGGAAGGGGGTCCCAAGCACAGCCAGCCAGGAAGAAGGATTGCTGTACCTGCACTCAGAGAGAGCAAGAGGGGTGTCACCCCGGGGCCAATCCCAGCGGAAGAGTAGCCCCAAGGAGAGGCCCCTAAATAACTGACTCACTCACAGGTCGAAGCAGTGGGCAGCTGAGAGAAGCCAGCGCTTGGAGATGAGGACGGCGCCGCACTTGTGCTCCTGCTTCTTTCCGCGCCACAGTCGGAGGCTGGCCTGCCAGGGCCACTCCCCCCGTGAGGCTCCGCTGCCTCCCACGATCCGGCCCAGGGCCCAGGAGGAGGCCCGGCCGCACTCTGCAGGGGGGGAAGGAGAGAGGAGGAGGCTGGGTCTCTATTATTTATTTCATTTACAGCATTTATATTCCGCCCTTTCCACCTCGAAGGGAACTCAGGGTGAATCACAGAACACATGCACAACAAACATTCAATGCTGTTAAACAGACAGGACAGAAAACATAGAGGTATTAATGTTGCCACTTTTCCCAACTTCAGCGTCCTGGAGGTTGTGCTTGATTCCAGCCACGGGGGGGGGGGGGGGTGCTGTCGGCCCAACTTCTATGACAAAGCCTTGATCACAGACTTCCTCTTTCCTTTGATCGTCAGCATTTTCTAGTATTTCACTTATAGTGCCGTAAAATGCCTCCACTTAAAGAGTGGTGCCTAATTTCTCTACTCACAGCTTTTTTTGAACTGCTTAGGTGGCAAGTGTGCTGGGCTGAAGGTCGGGTGCTCACCCCAACCCGTGCTTCAAGCTGCCAACCTTTTGATTGGTAAGATCTATTGCTGCTGGTGGTTAACCAGCTATGCTAAAGCCCAGCCTGCAAGCCACCAGTCTCCCAACCACCCTCCACCCCACATCACTCTGGCCACCCTCTGCTCCCCCAAAGGGCCCAGTAGTGGTCTTTCCTTCCAGCCCATCGGTCGCTCACTCACCGCAGTAGGCCTCATCGCGCCCATTGGCACAGTCCAGGACCCCGTCACACTCTGGGTTGGGCTTCCCAATGCAGAGGAGGCTGGAGCACTGGAAGGTGGAGGGGCCACAGGGCATTGCTGGGAAGGGAAAGGGAAACAGTTGCAGAGCCAGGCCTGGCCCCGCTCCCTGTTTTTCCCCAGTCACAAAGAGAACATTTCCTGGGCCCCCACTGCCCTAAGTACTAGTGAACCAGTCCCTTGTTCAACAGACAAGGCACAGCATTGCTTGTCACAAAATGAAGTTCAACAGTGACAAATGCAAGATACTCCACTTTGGCAGAAAAAATGAAATGCAAAGATACAGAATGGGGGACAATGCCTGGCTCGAGAGCAGTACGTGTGAAAAAGATCTTGGAGTCCTTGTGGACAACAAGTTAAACATGAGCCAACAATGTGATGTGGCGGCAAAAAAAGCCAATGGGATTTTGGCCTGCATCAATAGGAGCATAGTGTCTAGATCTAAGGAAGTAATGCTACCCCTCTATTCTGCTTTGGTTAGACCACATCTGGAATATTGTGTCCAATTCTGGGCACCACAATTCAAGAGAGATATTGACAAGCTGGAATGTGTCCAGAGGAGGGCGACTAAAATGATCAAGGGTCTGGAGAACAAGCCCTATGAGGAGCGGCTTAGGGAACTGGGCATGTTTAGCCTGAAGAAGAGAAGGCTGAGAGGAGATATGATAGCCATGTTTAAATATGTGAGAGGAAGCCACAGGGAGGAGGGAGCAAGCTTGTTTTCTGCTTCCTTGGAGACTAGGACACGGAACAATGGCTTCAAACTACAAGAGAGGAGATTCCATCTGAACATGAGGAAGAACTTCCTGACTGTGAGAGCCGTTCAGCAGTGGAACTCTCTGCCCTGGAGTGTGGTGAAGGCTCCTTCTTTGGAAGCTTTTAAGCAGAGACTGGATGGCCATTTGTCAGGGGTGATTTGAATGCAATATTCCTGCTTCTTGGCAGGGGGTTGGACTGGATGGCCCATGAGGTCTCTTCCAACTCTTTGATTCTATGATTCTATGATTTCAAGTCATATACAAATACTGTTTGATGAACATGAGGAATATTGATATTAACTGGGTAATGATTGTCATGATGCAATACCTAAGGGGGTGTGGCAATGGTTGAGTTGTAACCACGTGAGGGGTACTGCAAAGGGGTTGCATCAGTCAGTGTCCCTTACCGATGACATACCAGCAAGTGGCTATATAAAGAGGATGAAATAACTCATCTCTCTCCTGTGTGACCCAGTGTGAGTACCTGCCCATTCTGTACATGATAATCTGATGACTGATCATTTGCAAGAAAAGTGTATTTTGCTTGCTTCCAGGACACTAGCTATTCAGAGTGCAGCGGTTCAGGGAGGCAATGATTTGGAAACTAAATCATTTCATGAACAAATCTCTCTTTCGTCTCCCGCTCACCTGGCAGCAGAGTGGCTCTTGGGGTGACCTTCGGGGGCCCAGTCGTGCTGAGCCTGGTGCTGCCAGAATCCTGCCGAGTGGAGCTTTGACCAAATGAGGCTGAGATGGAGCTGGAGGAGGAGGAGGAGGGGATGGTGGTGGTGGTGGCTGCGGTGGTTCTGCCCTTCTTGGGGGGTGGGGAGGGGCCCAGGGGGGTGGGGCTCCGGGGCCCTGCCATGGTCTCTAGGATCCATCCCGTGAAGCGGCTGATGTGGGCATAGACCCTGGGGCGCTTAGCCTGAGAGCAGTCCGCTCCCCAGCTGACCAACCCAGCCAGGGAGAACACACCAGGGGCCTCCTCACAGGCCAAGGGGCCCCCGGAGTCACCCTGGAGGAGGAGAGAGAAGGGAGTGAGGAAAAGGAAGCAGCCCCTGCCACATCCCTCTCCCCTGAAGGCCCCGCTCCGCACCTGGCAGGCACCCGTCTTCCCCTCCAGGAACCCAGCGCAGATCATCTCCTCCGTGAGGGAGAAGTTGTAGAGGGCATTGCAAGCCTTCTGTTCCACAATCCCCACCGAGGCGAGTTGCAGGGTTTCTGGCCAGGGGGCTGCAAAGATGCCCGGAAGGGAGTTGTGTTGGCAACCCAAAGGGGCAAACAAGCCCCTTCGTACTTCCCCTGTGTTGATATTGGGAGGTGGGGAGACGGGCTCCCTACCGTTGCCCTCCTGGAGGCGCCCCCAGCCAGAGACGAAGCACTTCCTGCCAAGAGGGATCTTGTGGCTGGCTGGTGGGAGACAGATGGGCTGGACATGCGCCCCGAAGGGTAGGGGCCGCAGAAGTTCCAGGAGGGCCACGTCAAAGTCCAGCCGGCCGGGGCGAAAGGAAGGGTGGAGCAGCACCCGCCAGATGCCAGCCTTGACAGAGCTGCTCTCGGCTGCGGAGAGCAAGGTGCTGCCCGCAAAGGCCATCACACGTCCCGGCTTGGTCCTGGTGGAGGGCAGGTGAGGAAGGCGCAGTTGAGGGCAATTTTGGGGGACGCAGTCAGGCAGACATTCCCCCTTGAGCCCAGGGGGAGCTCCTACTCACTGGATGAAGCAGTGGGCGGCCGAGAGCAGCCAGCGGGGGGAGATGACGGTGGCCCCGCAGAAGTGCCGCAGCCCCTCCTCCTTCAGGCTCACCTGCCATGGGACCTCTCCGTAAAGGGCTGTGGTGCCTCCCACGATCCTTTGAGGCTTGGAGAATCCTGGGCGGCGGCCGCATTCTGTGAAAGGACAGAGCAGGAGGAGCCCGGGGTCACTCCAGGCCAGCGTGGTGCCCTTACCTCGCCTTCCTGCTCTTACCATTTGGGGGCCAGGGGGCTGTGTCCATCGGCTGCCCGGAAGTGGTGGAGCGGGGGTTCTGTGTGGAGGTGGAGGTGGATGATGCGGCTGTCAAAGGGGGAGCGGGAGTCACAGTGGTGGAGTCTATCGTATCCCAGATCCAGTCCCGGAGCCTAGTAATGCGCGTGTAGACCCCTGGGCGCCTGGCCTCCGCGCAGCCAATGCCCCAGCTGACGATGCCGGCCAGGAAGAATCGCCCAGAAGGCTCTGGGCAGACCAAGGGACCTCCGGAGTCTCCCTGGGGCGGAGGAGGAGGAGGAGAAGGAGGAGGGAAGAGGAAATTGCTAGATTAAAAGGGCACAGCATTTCTAATCACATAAAAACTACTGTTTGATGAACGTGGAATATTGATAGCACCTGGGCAATGGCTGTGAATGTCACGAGGCAATACCTAAGAGGGAGTGGCAATGGCGAAGTCTTAACTATGTGAGGGTTATTGCAATGGAGTTGCATCAGCCAGTGGCCCTTGATGATCTATCAGCAGGTGGCTACACCGAGCACAATTCAAAGTCCTGGCTTTGGCCTATATTTACCTGTCCAAACGCATTTCCCTCTATGAACCATCACGGAGACCAGGACCTTCTGGGGAGGTGCTGCGCTCCATCCCGCCACCGTCAAAGGCGCGATTGGTAGCAACGAGAGAGAGAAGGGGGGGGGGGGGGGGCTTCCTTCTCAGTGATTGCTCCTCGACTATGGAACTCCCTTCCTAGATCAGCCACCTCCCTCCTGTCCTTCAGAAGAATGGGAAAAACCTGGGTTGTTGTAGGTTTTTCCCGGGCTATATGGCCGTGTTCTGGAGGCAACCTGTTGATTTTCACCTTTGCACTATCCAGCCTTTGGGACAGTGCAATAAGGCAGCAATAGGAAATCTTATTATGCCAACCAGATTCAATATGGGTGATTGAGTCAGTTTAAACAGTGGATTTTAACATCAGGCTAAATGATTTTAATGTTTATGTATGTGTATAGTCTATTTATGTCCCGACATTGAATGTTTGCCGTTTATATGTTATGCTCCACCCTGAATCCCCTTTGGAGTGAGAATGTCAGAATATATATATATATTAAGAGGATGAAAGGTTCAATCTTCTTCTCTCCTGCATGACTCAGTGTTAGTATCTGCCTATTCTGTATGTTGCACCTGGTCTATGGTTGGGGGTGGTATACCTGCATGATTGTGTAAGTGTGAATGTTGTGAAGTGTTGTCCCAGTCAGGGCTATCCCCCGCACACTGATCAAGGATGAGCCACTGATCAGTATCTAAGCCATTCTGGTCTTCCCCAAGATGTTGTGTTTCTTGATCAAGTGATAGTTGTGTGAGAATTTGGAATCTGAGCAGAAGTATTCTGAGGAGGCTTCTGGGTCCTATGTGTCTTTCTAAGGGTGACATACCTCCAAGCCTGAGGGTTGTCCACATCTGAGGTGATCTCCTCTTGAGCCTCCCCATAATGTTGGTGTGATATGGGCTGCATGTCTAGGACAGTGTGCTGTGTGGTGTCTAAGAACAGCTCAAGTTCCTGAATGTGCTTAATACGGTCCTCGATTTGTTGGATCCTCTGTTCATTTTGTGTTTGTTCCATCTGCAGGCTGCTAATTACCTCCTCTTGGTGTGTGTTTTATGTTGTCTGGATGCAGGGGGGAAAGTGAGTGTGTGAGCTTCTTGCTTCCTCAACCTCTGTGGGAGCACAACTGCCAATTGAGTTCAGGCCCTGGCTTATATAGGGTAAACAGGAAGCAGCAACGACTCACTCTGAGAACAATGAGCCACTAATTGCTGCCCTGTACTGCTGGCTAAAAGAACGTAGCCTCGCCCCGCCTCTCAAACAAAGCAAACACTCAAGCAGCTATTTTTAAACACTCACTCAGATTCCTAGTGCTCTCTAAGACAAGGCTTACCTGAAGCAGAAGGGAACAAAATGGCTTCTTGCTTCCCCAACCTCTGTGGGAGCACAACTGACAGGGCTGAAGCATGTTTTTGCTGTGATAGCACTCTGCTGCATTTTGCTTGATTCTGGGACACTAGCTATGCAGAGTGCAGTGGTTTGAAGAGGTCGTGATTTGGAAACTAGAGATCATTTCAAGAATGAGCAAATCCTGCAACAGAAATGTGAGGAAGGAAGGAAGGGGTTTTCCTAGAACGGAGGAGGAGAGGTCCCCTACCTGGCAGGAGTCCACCTTGCCCTCCAAGTATCCCGCGCAGAGCATCCGGTCAGTCAAGGCATTGCTGTAGAGGCTGGTGCACAGCGCCTGGTCCAGCAGCTCCACTGTGGCCTTTTGCAGCTGTTCCGGCTTCACAACTGAAAGGGGCAGAGGAGGCCAACGGGGCTCAGTCACCAACCACCCACTGTCCTTTTCCCCAACTGCCCTTCTCCCCTCCATTTCATTCTCCAGCCATTCAGTTCTAAACAAAGCTAACTTATATAAAGTTACATATAACTTGGATTGTAAACCCGAGTTCTAACTTTCAATTAGCAAATAAACTTATTGGGAAACTCAAACTAAAGGGAGATTGTGGATGGTTCCTCGCACAATGAATGAATATTCTCAGCAAATATACTTCTTGGGATGGAGGGGAGGAACGCGCCGTGATGCCTGGGGTTTCCCCAGGTCGCCTACCCAAGTGAACACCTAGGAGTTGTTCGATAGAAATGGCGCAGCATTTCTAGTCCAATAGATCATCCTGTTTGATGAACATGTGAAATATTGATAGCACCTGGGTAGTGACTGTGAGTGTCGTGATACGATACCTAAGGGGGTGTGGTAATGGCTGAGGCATAACCGTGTGAGAGTTATTTCACATGCCATTGCAAAAGGTTTGCATTAGCCATTCTCCCTTACTGATGAAATAATCCATCCTGTTCTCTCTTGTGTGATTCAGTGATAGTATCTGAATGTCATTTTCTGATCACAACATTTTAGGGAGGTCATAATTATGACTATAACTCATTTCATGAACCCATCCAGCTTCAGGCCTGTGGGTTGGATGTGGCCCTCCAAGGCCGTTTCCCTGCCCACTGGTGGTCCTTACGGAAGTCCTCCCGGAGGTAGCCCCAGCCGGAGATGAGGCACTTCCTGCCGGCAGGGAAGATGTGGCTGGCAGCTGGGAGGCAGACGGGCTGCACGAAGCGAGAGGGACCCAGGGGTGTGGAGAGCTGCAGCAGTGCCAGGTCGAAGTCAGCCGAGTCAGCGTCGTAGGAGGGGTGGCGCAGGATGCGGGCCACAGGCGCCTGGGAGCCTTCTCCTCGGCCGTGGCCACTGCTGCCGCTCAGCCAGATGTTCCCGGCGTGCGCCGTCCAGGTGCCAGGGTCCTGGAACCTGAGGAGGAGGAAGGGGAGGAAGAAGAGGAAGACAAAGAGGAGGAGGAGGACAAAGAGGAGGTGGAAAGGGAGGATGAGGAGAGGAAAGGGAAGAGAAGGAAGAGAGGAGGAAGAGTCAGTGTCAGAAGGAGAGGTGATGGAGGAGGAAGAGGAGGGTCAAGATTCGCTGGCCCCCTTCCCTTTCACCTGCACTCACTCACTCACTGACTCACTCATTGAAGCAGTGTGCGGCAGAGACCAGCCAAGTGGGTCCAAGGACGGCAGCTCCACAGAAGTGCTCCCCATTCTCCCGGAGGCTGACCTGCCAGGGGAACTCTCCCCGTGAGGCCTGGGAGCCCCCCACGATGCGCTGCTGCACTGCCTGCAGGGCCGGGCGCCCTCCGCAATCTAAGGCATGCATGGAAGGAAAGAAGGCAGGAAGGAAGGGGGGTCCAGTCAGGCTTCTCCTCTGTCAGACCTCTCTTCCCGCCCCCTATTTCAAATGGAGGAGGAAAGGGAGGACCCACCACAGTCCTCCTCGTCGGAGCCATCCAGGCAGTCCTTGCGCCCATCGCACTCGGGGTTCTGCCACGGGACGCATTGGCCGCTGCGGCAGGAGAAGGCCTTTCCCGAACAGCGCCCTGCCAGAGAGAGGGGGGGGGGTCTGGTCCAACATTCTGTGGGGCCCTTTGATGTATTTGGGCCCTGGGTCTGAACGCCTCTTCCCCAAGAGAGGCTTCCCAGAGCCAGGGAAGGACCAAAGGGCATAGGAAGCCCTGTCTTCAAGGCTGTGAGGAGCCCAGAACCATACCAGACTTCAGGGCCATCTTGGAGTCTGAGAAACCACTTCCTGGGCCTGTGGGAAAAGGAAGAAAGAGGTCAAATGGATAGAAAGGGTTGCTCTCTGTGTGTATATGTAATAATCTTAATAATCATAATAATAACTTTATTTTCGTATCCCTCCTTCATCTCCCTGAAGGGACCAAGCCCAATATAAACAAAGGTTACAAATAACACAATAAAAATACATATACAAGGCATCATAAAACCATAAACCATCGAACAACAACCAGTAGCCCAGCATACTCAGAACTAAGAGGTGAGGCAAGGGCGTGGGCAATACAACTGCAAGGACAGGGCTGATAGCAAAGTGCAGGAGCCAGATGATAACTTAGGGCTAGAAGAGCCAAGTCAATTAGTGCAATACAACTACTACAGGGGCAGGGACAATAGTAAAGTGCAAGAGCCAGATATTAATTTATGGCTAAAAGAGCCAATTGACCTAGAGAACCAATTAATCAAAGGTACACTGGAATATCCACGTTTTTAGGTCTTTACGGAAAGTGGACAGGGTGGGAGCTCATCTGATCTCCTTGGGGAGAGAGTTCCAGAGCTGGGGGACCACCACCAAAAAGGAAGGGCCCCCCTCTCTCCCCTTGTCCCCACCACCCACGCTTGCGACAGGCAGGAGCGAGGGGAGGGCCTCCCCAGAAGATCTTGTAGCTCACGCAGGTTTGTAGGGAAATATGCAGTCGCGAAGGTAGGCAGGGCCCAAACCATTTAGGGCTTTGCAGGTAATAACCAGATGTGGCCTGTTACTGCCTGGGAAATTCCTTTCTTGAGAGGTGATTAGATATTCCTGATTGAGTTCTTTGTCCCACCCTGGACATTCCACAGATATATGTGCAGGAGCCAGATGATAACAACCCAGCCATCCAAAGCTTTTATAGATGAGCGTGTTTGTGTTTGGCTGATGTTGTACTTAGAAAATGTCCCTGTTCTGACTTACATATAAATACAACTTAAGAACAATCTGACAGAACCTCTCTTGCTCGTTGCTGCATTAGGTGTTGCAGCCAGCCCCAGGGCCCTGACTTCCCCCTGAGGGCCATGGGAGTACACACACAAGCACACACACACCCTTCTTTGGCTCACTTGTGATGGTGGCGGAAGAGAGGGCCCCGAAGCCGGGCAGCGCAAGCCCCGCATCGCCCAGAGCGACCTCCAGCCCTCGCCTCAGGGCAGCCTCCTCTGTGCTGGGACTTGGCGGTTCCACCGAGAACCAGAGGCAGAAGTGTACCACCACACTGCTGCCATTGTTGCCTTTCCTGCAGAGAGAAATTAGGAATATTTTTCTGAATATTTCACTGCGAATATTTCTGCACATATTTTGTAAATATTTTTGCCAATATTTCTGCACATGTAGGTGAAATGTCAGGAGAAACTGCTGCAGGAACACATTGGCCATACAGCTCAGAAACTCACAGCAACCCAATGATTCCAGCCATGAAGGCCTTTGACGATACATGTCATCTCCTTATAGAGTTTCTGATGCTCTTTTCTGGAGGGGCCTACCTGTACTGGAGGATGGAGCAGCGGGAGCAGCTGCCCTCCAGGGAGGAGTTCCGGAAGCTGCTCAGGAACTGTGTTGGTGGCAATGGAGAAGAGGACAATGGATGAGCGGGAGGTGAAAGGGCCCCCCAACAGTCTCCTCCTGCCCCCTCCTCTACTCTCTTCTTGGCTCCTCACTCACCAGCTGCTCAAGGAGGGGGGTTAGTGCCCGGCAGTAGTCCGATCCGCTTTGCAAGAGGCTGCTGTGGAAGGGAAGACCGTGCAGCTCCGCCACGTGCTCAAAGGGGAACTCCTGCGGCTGCGCCAGGCAGGCTGCCAGCAAAGAGAGGGATCATTATTAGTATTATTAAAGAAAAGGACATTTGTGGACACTTAGAGAAGAGATGGAGGGAAAAGAGCCCCTTTCTGTAATAATAATAATAACAACAACAACAACAACAACAACCATTGTTGTTGTTGTTGTTACAGAAAAGGGCTCTCACTGACAATTAAAGGAGGGATGAAGGGAAAAGAGAAGTATAACAGCAACAAGAACAACAATTATTATTATTATTATTATTATTATTATTATTATTATTAATTCTGCGCACCACAATTCAAGAGAGATATTGACAAGCTGGAATGTGTCCAGAGGAGAGCGACTAAAATGATCAAGGGTCTAGAGAACAAGCCCTATGAGGAGCGGCTTAAGGAGCTGGGCATGTTTAGCCTGAAGAAGAAAAGGCTGAGAGGGGATATGATAGCCATGTATTAATATGTGAGAGGAAGCCACAGGGAGGAGGGAGCAAGCTTGTTTTCTGCTTCTCTGGAGACTAGGACGCGGAACAATGGCTTCAAACTACAAGAGAGGAGATTCCATCTGAACATGAGGAAGAACTTCCTGACTGTGAGAGCCGTTCAGCAGTGGAACTCTCCGCCCCGGAGTGTGTGGAGGCTCCTTCTTTGGAAGCTTTTAAACAGAGGCTGGATGGCCATCTGTCAGTGGTGCTTTGAATGCAATATTCCTGCTTCTTGGCAGGAGGTTGGACTGGATGGCCCATGAGGTCTCTTCCAACTCTTTGATTCTATGATTCTATGATATTAAAGAGAAGGGCTCTCACAGACATTTAGGGGAGGGCTGGACAGAGGAAAGAGATGCAGAATTATTCATTACTAGCTTGGGTCCCCGGCTTTGCCCGGGTTATTTGAAAAAGTCAATTTTTAATTGTCCAAAATGCATAAAGTTGTGGGTGAACTACAACTCATCTCATGCCAGGCTAACCCTGAAAAACTCCTTCAGCTTTTCATGTTGGGCAAGTTTGCTCTCAATGCATCATCGGTGGGGTTCAGTACGCTCTCTGGCTGCAGGGTAAACTACAACTCCCACTATGAGTCAGTCCCCTCAAAGCACTCCAGTAGGTTCAGTTGGTCATGGGGGTTCTGTGTGCCACGTTCGGTCCGGATCAATCCTTGTTTGGGTTCATAATGCACTCTGGATGTAGGTGAACTAGAACTCCTCTAAACATCTCCAAAGACCTCCAGTATTTTTTGTTGGTCATGGGCTTCTGTGTGCCAAGTGAGTTCCAGAACCATTGTTGGTGGAGTTCAGAGTGCAGTTCTTATATTATACGTGATCCCAGGACCTACAACTCCTATAAATCATGGTGAATTCTCCCCAAGCCTCTCTAGTATGTTCAATTGCTGATAAATTCCTCTGTTTGCTCCGTTCCATAGAAAATAATAGGAAAGGGTTATGCAAGAAGCAGTGGGTGGAGTCATGCAAATTCCACACCAATTCATAGAATTATAAAATCAAAGAGTTGGAAGAGACCTCATGGGCCATCCAGTCCAACCCCCTGCCAAGAAGCAGGAACATTGCACTCAAATCACCCCTGACAGATGGCCATCCAGCCCCCGTTTAAAAGCTTCCAAAGAAGGATCCTCCACCACACTCAGGGGCAGAGAGTTCCACTGCTGAACGGCTCTCACAGGCAGGAAGTTCTTCCTCATGTTCAGATGGAATCTCCTCTCTTGTAGTTTGAAGCCATTGTGAGAAAGGAACCCTAAGATGCCAGTGGTGGAGGAAACACAGAAAATCTAGGATGAAATGTTCCCCACCTGAAAGCTTTCACTTGGGTGGTGGGCAGTGTGGTGTTTGTGGAGGACATTGACATGGCTCTTGGACATGTTCACAGCACTCACTATAACCTGCAATATCATTGGAGGACTATTGGTGTCTCCTGAGTGGTGTAAGTTATAGATTTTTGTGGAGGCAGGAGCTTGCCTGTGGAAGTGGACACCCCAGCCACATACACACATACATGAATTCATTTTTATTATATGTATAGATTATTATATTATGATGACTGTTATTATTATTAAAGGGAAGGGCTCTCTTGGATGCTTAGAGGAGAGAGGGAGGGAGGGAAGATTATTATTATTAGTATTAATATTATTATTAAAGGGAAGGCCTCTCAGGGATATTTACAGGAGGAAGTTTTGTTGTTTATTCATTCAGTCGTTCCGTCCCATGGTGCCCTCCTGGAACAGCACACGCTAGAGCTCCGTTGGCCGTGGCCACCCCGATCTCCTTCAACGTCAAACCAGTACCTTCAAGGATGACGTCCATCCAACGTACTCTTGGTTGGCCCCTCTTCCTTTTTCCTTCCCCTTTCCCCAACATCCTTCTCTTCTCCAAGCTTTCCTGCCTTCTCATGATGTGGCCAATATACTTCCTTCCAGTGAGCAGTTGGGCTTTCTTTCCTGGAGGATGGATGGGCTGGATCTTCTTGTGGTCCAAGGCAATCTCAGCATTTTCCTCCAACACCACAGTTCAAAATTATTATTATTATTATTATTATTATTATTATTATTATTATTATTATTATTTGCTTTATTTCTATACCGCATTTTTCAGCCTCAGGCGGCGACTCAATGCGGTTTACACAGTGCAATTTATCATAACAATAACAAGTGGTTAAAACACATCATAAACAACAGACAACGACAATTAATTATCCTATCAACACCTCAATACAATCAGAATCCGTTTCTCAATATCCTTATGCCATTCCAATGTTCGATATGCCGTCTTCTTAAGTTTAGTTGCACCGTTTAGCCAAACGCTTGCTCATAGAGCCACGTCTTGACCTTCTTCCTGAACGCCAGCAACGAAGGGGCCTGTCTGATGTCAGCGGGTAGGGCATTCCATAGCCGAGGGGCCACCACCGAGAAGGCCCTGTCTCTCGTTCCCGCCAACCGCGCTTGTGACGCAGGCGGGACCGAGAGCAGGACCTCTCTGGACGATCTTAATGTCCTAGTCGGTTCATAGGTGGAGATGCGTTCGGAGAGGTAGGTGGGGCCAGAACCGTTTAGGGCTTTATAGGCTAAAGCCAGCACCTTGAATTGTGCTCGGTAGCAAATTGGCAGCCAGCATCTCTCTTCCTTCACTCAGCCTTCCTTATGGTCCAGCTCTTGCATCCAATGAGGAATACCATTGCTTTAACTATGTGGATCTTCATTGCCCATGTGATGTCTCTGCTCTTCACTCTTTTATCGAGATTGGTCCTTGCTCTCTTCCCAAAAATGTCTTCAGTCTGCATCTTCGCACCTAGAAATACAAACATTTTCTCCCTCTATTTGCCAGTTATCCATCAGTCTGGCTGCCATCATCTTGGGGTTTTTTATGTTTAACTGCAACCCAGCCTTTGACCGTTCTTCTTTCACCTTGGTGATAAGGCTCCTCAGCTCCTCCTCACTTTCAGCCCTAGGAATGGTATCATCTGCATATCTCAGGTTGTTAATGTTTCTTCCAGCCATTCAAACTCCAGCCTTGGGTTCCTCAAGCCATGCATGTCCTCTCACGATGTGTTCTGCATACAAGTTGAATAATGAGGGGGAGAGTAGACAACCCCGCCGTACTCCTTTCCCCATCTTGAACGTCTGTTGTTCCCTGGTCTGTTCTTACTGTTGCAACATGGTTGTTCTACAGATTCCTCAGGAGACAGGCAAGTAGTCTATGACCACGAACTTGCCACAATTTATTATGATCGAGACAGTCCAAGGCTTTAGAAGAGTCAATAAAACAGGAATAGATGAAGTAATAGAAATAGAGGGAGTAAAGGGGAGTATTACAGTTGTTGTTGTTATTGTTGTCCTTGTTATTATGATAGAAGCGAGGAGGGGCTGCTTACACTCACCCAGAAGGATCCCTGCAGCTGCAGCCAAGAGGGTACCAGCCAGGACCATCCCTAGCGCTGCCCGGGCCCAGCTGTCCTTGGAGGGCCCTTCCTGCCCCTCTCTGGCCGTCTTGACCACTGCTGGTGTCGCTGGTGCTGCAGCCGGGGGCTCCATGGCCCTGGAGAGAGGAAGAAAGTGAACCTGATCACTGCCAGGGGAGGGAGGGAGGCTGCGCTGACCTGGTTGCATCTCAATGAGCCTCTCTCTCTCTCTCTCTCTCTCTCTCTCTCCTGCCCCATGGTGTCCCTCCCTCCCTTTCTTACCTGGCTCAGGACTGGGGAGAATGAGAGGAAGAGGAAAGCCTCCACTGCAGGACGTTGGGCACCTGGAATGGGAGAGAACAAGCAGAGACCCTAGAACCAGCACCTTTCTCACACTTGGGAGTGTGGGTCTTACAAAGCCAGGCTCACCTGTTGGTTTGTTTGCCTGGTGGCTGCTGCTGCTCCTCCTCTTCCTTTGCAAAGCCTTCCTCCTGCTGCTGCTGTTCTTCCTCAGATGTGGCTTGGTCTCCCTGCAGCAGAGGCCACTCAGGGACCCTTTGTTGGGCAGCAGTGGAGGAGGAGGAGGAGGCCTCTGGCCACAGTCCAGTTGCTGCTGCTGCTCCTCCTAGGCTGCTCAACTTCCCAGGTAGAGCCCCGCGCTGGCCCAGGTCCCCTCCCAAGGTTCCACCCATGGCTTCCCAGGGCTGCCAGGCCAGGACAGAGACACCTTCTGTGCCCTGGGATGAGCACAAGGGCCCATTGTCTTCCTCCCTGCTGCAGCCAGGCCTTTGATGCCCCCGATGCCCCAAAAGGAAGGAGTGAAGAGGAGGGAAAGCGCCACCTTTGAGCCCAAGGCCCAGAGAAGGAAACAAGCCAGGAGAAGCAGCAGCAGTATCGGCCACCCTAACACTGCTTACACTCCCCAGATTGTGAAGTAAACACAATCATCATCAGTAACAGTAATATGATGGTGCAGCTGTCAGGTATTTCCTATGTCCAGGGAGGGAGGGAGGGGGTTAGGAAGGAAGGAAAGGGAGGGGAGGAGCCATTCAGCAGTGGAACTCTCTGCCTCGGAGTGTGGTGGAGGCTCCTTCTTTGGAAGCTTTTAAACAGAGGCTGGATGGCCATCTGTCGGGGGTGATTTGAATGCAATATTCCTGCTTCTTGGCAGGGGGTTGGACTGGATGGCCCATGAGGTCTCTTCCAACTCTTTGATTTTATGATTCTATGAAGGGAAGAGAGGAAGGGAAGAAGGATAAGTAGAGGAAGGAAGGAAGGAAGGAAGGAAGGAAGGAAGGAAGGAAGGAAGGAAGGGAGAAGAGGGAAGCGAGGAAGGAACAGAGGGAGGGTGAGTGGGAGGAAGTGGAAGGGGAGGAATGAAGGAATGGAGGAGAGGGAAGAGAGAGAGGAAGGAAGGAAGGAAGGAGAGGGAGAAAGGAAGAGAAGGAGAGAGGAACAAAGGGGAAGTGAGGAAAGAAAGAAGGGAGGGAGGAGGGAAGCATAGGGAGGCCTTTGACACCCAAAAGGAAGGAGGGAGAAAGAAGAAAGCAAGGAGCAGCAGCATTGGCCTCATCAATGCCTTCCTCCCTCCCACTTGCACAACCCTGGACCAAGGACTATGCTCCCCAGCATGTCGGGTGCTGAAACACCACCATCATAATTGTAACAATAATGGGAGTAATAGTAATAACATGATGGTGCAGCTGTCAGGCATTTCATGTGTCCAGGAAGGGAGGGAGGGAGGGGAAAGGAAGGGGAGAGAAGGGAAGAAATAATGAAGGGAAGAAGGAATGGAGAAGGAGAGGGAAGAGAGGAAGGAAGGAAGCGGAAGGAGAGAAGGGAGAGAGGGAAGAATGAAGGAGAGGCAAGGAAAGAAAGAAGGAAGGAGCAGGCCTTTGACACCCCAAAGGAAGGAAGGAAGGAAGGAAGGAAGGAAGGAAGGAAGGAAGGAAGGAAGGAAGGAAGGAAGGAAGGAAGGAAGGAAGCCAGAAGCAGCAGCAGCAACATTGTCCCTGGGCACCTCCCTCCCCCCCTCTTCTGGCTCCCATTTGCAGAACCCCGGACCAGGGAGGACTACACTTCCCAGCACCGACCCACCCGGGGTGATGAAACTCAACCATTATAAGCATAGCAACCATAACAGTATTTATTAACAACTATATATATACTTCTTGGGAGGAGAGCAATGTCCAGTCTCAATAAAATAGTAAAGAGGAAAGACATCAGACTGGCAACAAAGATCCGCCTAGTTAAAGCCATGGTATTCCCTGTAGTCACCTACGGATGTGAGAGCTGGACCTTAGGGAAGGCTGAGCGAAGGAAGATCGATGCTTTTGAGCTGTGGTGTTGGAGGAAAGTTCTGAGAGTGCCTTGGACTGCGAGAAGATCCAACCAGTCCATCCTTCAGGAAATAAAGCCCGGCTGCTCATTGGAGGGAAGGATACTAGAGACAGAGCTGAAGTACTTTGGCTACATCATGTGGAGACAGCAAAGCCTAGAGAAGACAATTATGCTGGGGAAAGTGGAAGGCAAAAGGAAGAGGGGCCGACCAAGGGCAAGATGGATGAATGGCATCCTTGAAGTGACTGGACTGACCTTGAAGGAGCTAGGGGTGGTGACGGCCGACAGGGAGCTCTGGCGTGGGCTGGTCCATGAGGTCACGAAGAGTCGGAGACGACTGAACGAATGAACAACAACATATATATACCCCGCCTTTCTCCCTCCCCATGGAATCCCAAAGCGGCTCACTGGACGAGTGTGGGATTGTTCAGCAACCTGTGAACATCCATGACGTTGGTTGGCCCTCTATCAGGAGGGGTCAGATTGTGTCCTGGAGCAGACGGGCGGTCAGGTGGCTGGGAGGGAGGGGGTTGGACTAGACAGCCCTTGGGGTTCAAGGGAAGGAAGGGCCCAAAGCAAATGATCAAGTGAGTGAATGAACCCTTTCCTCCCCTGCACACATATGCACCACAAACACATATTCCATCAAATTTTATTATTATTCTTGCCCAACCTGTGGTCAGGCATCCGTTCCAGATACATCATCATAATCGTCATCGTTATGTATAAAATGGCTTAAATTAAGGCATAATCCTGTAGTGTCTAAGAGAACAAGCAAGCGCCTGTCGCCCTGCAAGAGCGAGAAGGGGAGTCTCTCTCTCTCTCTTTGCCCCCCAAAACAGAAGAGGAGGACCCCAACAAACACTTTTCTAGAAAAAGAGATGGAGCTCTGGGCTCCTTGAAAGAAATAAGAAGAAAGAAAAAGACGGGGACAGAAGGAGACACACGAAAGAAAAAGGAAAGAAACCCTACACCCAACAGACCCCACGTAACCCCCGAAAATACAAAAGAGAGGGACCATTTCCACCCCAAGAGTTAAGACTTATCTAGGGAGGGACCTAGGTTCCTAGGCCTCTTCCTTCTGCTCTCTCTGTTTCTATGCTTTGAGAGGAGGCCAAACCAGAACTAATGGGTGAACGCAGACTCATTCCGAGAGGAGCACTCCCCACTGAAAAGACCCCCAGGTCCATTGAAATCACCAAGCGGGGCCCTTCTGCCGCTCTGCCTCGCTGATGACACTGGATTCGGGGGAACAGGGGCCTTCTCTATCTCAATGGCCACCTCCCAAGGTCCGTCTCCACTGGATACAAATTGAGGCAGCCTAACACCCTCCCTCTATATGTTGGTGTCAAGACAATTCAATGGAGAGGGAAACCCAAAGAATGAAGGAGGGATAGACAGGTGGGCTTCTCCTCCTCCTCTTCTTCTTCCATGTTGGGCCAGGGAGCAGTCTGAGTGAGTCTCTTCCACGCAGGCCCAAAGCTGGAGCAGCAGCGTAGCCGTGGACAAAGCGACAAATACTGTTTATCTCTGTGGGATCGGGGCCTCTTGCCAAAAAGTCAGGGCGGAGGGAGAGGAGGGGTGGTGCCCGCACTCCGCCACTGTTGAAATTGTACGGGACCCTCTTTGTGAAAGCACCATATTCAGGAGGGAGGAAATGAGGGAGGGAGGGAGGATGGGAAGAGGGATGGCTAGATGGGAGGGTAGGAGGGATGAAGAATTGAAGGAAGGAAGGGAAGGAGCAAGGATGGTAGGATGAGTAGAAGGGAGGGAGGGAGAGGAGATACTGCTGGCCAAGGCCTGGGGCCCCAAACCAGCCCTGGAGTCCCTGGCAGGACAGGGAGGGAGGGGTGGAGGGGGAGAAGCGGGGGAGGGGCTGGGCTAGTCGGAAAGGTGCTGCCTTCCTGGGGGCCACCCCTCGGTGGGGCTGGACTCTTCTATATGAGGGCTCCCTGGCCGGCTCCCCCCCTCTTCTTCCTCTTCCACCAAAGCAATAGGAGCTTCTGGACCCTCTTCTGCTGGCGGTGGTGCAGTGGAGGAGGCCGGCCCCTCATTGCTGCCTCCTTCTCCTTCGGGGCTAGGGGACCCTGCGGCTGCAGCTCCTGCCAGAGAAGCTGCTTGCTCTTCCTCTTCCTCCTCGTCGTCTTTTGGGGCAGCAGCAGGAAGAGTCTCCGAGGGGGGGTAGCCGGCAGGGGAGACGACCAAGGGAGGCGGAGGGAGGTCTTTCTGCAGAAGGAAGAGCTTCGTTAAGAGACAGAGAGGAGGGCCAGGAGGGAGGAGAGAAAGAAACCAGGGAATGAGGAAGGACAGACAGAATAAAGGAAGTAGCGAGGGAGAAGAAAAAGAAATGAGGGACAGAGGGAAGGAAGGAAGCATTGAGGGAGGGAGGGAAGAAAGAGGGTTCAACAGTGACAAATGCAAGATACTCCACTTTGGCAGAAAAAACAAAATGCAAAGATACAGAATGGGGGACAATGCCTGGCTCGAGAGCAGTACCTGTGAAAAAAATCTTGGAGTCCTCGTGGACAACAAGTTAAACATGAGCCAGCAATGTGGTGTGGCGGCAAAAAAAGCCAATGGGATCTTGGCTTGCATCAATAGGAGCATAGTGTCTAGATCTAAGGAAGTCATGCTACCCCTCTATTCCGCTTTGGTTAGACCACACCTGGAATATTGTGTCCAATTCTGGGCACCACAATTCAAGAGAGATATTGACAAGCTGGAATGTGTCCAGAAGAGGGCGACTCAAATGATAAAGGGTCTGGAGAACAAGCCCTATGAGGAGCAGCTTAAGGATCTGGGCATGTTTAGCCTGAAGAAGAGAAAGCTGAGAGGGGATATGATAGACATGTATAAATATGTGAGAGGAAGCCACAGGGAGGAGGGAGCAAGCTTGTTTTCTGCTTCCCTTGAGATTAGGACGCGAAACCACTTCATCAGGGCTGCAATTATTAGGACATGGAACCAATATAAGAAAAGAATGTATAATAAAACGCCAACATGGGTATCGCCACTGGAATCACGCCAAAGACGAGAAATAGGCTGTATTAAATGGCCAAAGAGAAGAGAATGGAGAAGTAAATTTAAAAGTCTTAGAGGAAATAAAAAAAATTATCCCAACATGACCTGGCTGCAATACAGGCAGATTCAAGAATATTTTGGTAATGACAAAAAAATAGGATTTGAGATAAAAAGAAATAAATGGGATGTAATTTGGGAGACAGGGAGGAAAAAAAATATCCAGAATATACAAAAAGTTGCTGGAATGGAACACAGAGGAGGAAGGAATAAAGGAATGTATGATAAAATGGGCAAGAAACGTGGGCAGATCGATAAGGCTAGAAGAATGGGAACTAATTTGGAAAAAGAAAATATTTACGAGCATACGACATGCAAGAAAATTGGACAAAGACATTTTTTAGATGGTATATGACCCCCTACAAATTAAGTAAATGCTATAAAAATTTGAAACCTAATTGTTGGAAATGCGGAATAGCAGAAGGAACATTCTACCACATGTGGTGGCATTGCAAAAAGGCAAAAAAAAAAAATACTGGAAAGAAATCCAAAAAAACCTACAAAAAATTCTGAATATTAAAATCCCTCTAAAACCCGAGTTATTTCTATTGGGCATAACAGATATGAAAATTGAGGAAAATACAGATAAATTGATATTCCTAACCACAACGGCAGCCAGGATGTGCTATGCCAAAAGGTGGAGAAAGGAAGAAATACCAACTATAGAAGAATGGAAAAAGAAAACATTAGATATTAAGAATATGGACAGTCTCAGTTATCTAATACAAAGAAATAAAGGAGTGGCAGAGAAATGTACAGATTGGACACTACTAAATGAATATTTAATGCAAGAGAAGTAAGAGGACAATAAATAAGAAGAAAATATGTATAATAAGAATAATAAGAATAATAAAAGTATAAACTTGTAAATCAACAATTATGTTCAATAGATTAGCCAAAAATAAAAAATGAAAAAATGATATAGACTCAAGAAAGTAAGAAGGAAGAAGAAAGAAAGAAAAGGAAGAAACCCTCCCCAAGGAACCCTGGAAGTCAACTTGAAGAAGAAGAGACACCCTGAGTGGTGAAAGACCACTTCTTGACTTTTCTTTTTTTTTTTTTAACTTTCTGTGCTTTTCCCCTCCCCTCTTTTTCCCATTGCCCTTTCCCCTTTTCTTTTCCCAAACTTTCATCTCTTGTTTTCTTTTTCTTTCTGATTTTTAATGATTATGCAATAGAAAAATTTCAATAAAGAATATATTTTTTAAAAAAGATATTAGGACGCGAAACAATGGCTTCAAACTACAAGAAAGGAGATTCCATCTGAACATGATGAAGAACTTCCTGACTGAGAGCTGTTCAGCAGTGGAACTCTCTGCCCCGGAGTGTGGTGGAGGCTCCTTCTTTGGAAGCTTTTAAACAGAGGCTGGATGGCTATCTGTCAGGGGTGATTTGAATGCAATATTCCTGCTTCTTGGCAGGGGGTTGGACTGGATGGCCCATGAGGTCTCTTCCAACTCTATGATTCTATGAGGGAACACAAGAAAGAATGGATAGAGGGAAGGAAAGAAAGAAAAAGCACAAGAAGGGAGGGAGGGAAGTGAGGAAGGAGGGAGAGAGAAAAGAGGAACAAAGGAAAGGAGAAAAGAAGCAGCACAAGAAATGAGAGGGAGAGACAACAGGAGAGAAAAAGAAGGGAAGAAAGGAGGAAGCTAAAGAGAGGACAAATGCAGGGAGAACCCTCACCCTGGGACCGTTCCCCTCCAGACCCAAAGCCAGAAGAGGACAGGGAGCAGAGATGCAGCCTTTCCCTCCCTGCCTGCCGTACTCAACCCTGGCTCCTCTTAGTCATGGCCCCTCTTCCTCCTCTTCCTCCCCCTCCCAAACCAAAGGGGGGGGGGGGTGGGTTGTTATTTACCGCAAAGCCGCTTCCAGTCCAGAACATGGCCAGCTCCCTGCGGATGAGGGCCACGGCAAAGCTGGTCAGGAGGGTGCAGGGCACCAGGTAGAGCAGCGCTGGTTGGCCCTTCTGCATCAGCGCCAGTGCCACAAATGTCACCAGGAGCCCGATCCCGTAGGCTGCAAAGGGAGAGGGAGGGAGTGAGGGAGAAAGTGGGGCAAAATTCATAGGGGAGCACCCAAGGGGAAAGGCAGGGAGGCAGGCAGGAGGAGGAGGAGGCCCTACCGATGGTGCAGGCGACAAAATACACGCGTGATGACTGGACCTGGATGTCAAACCTGTGGCAATAGGCCACCAGCAGACCTGGAGGAAAGAAGGAAAGAAAGGAGGAGGAAATGGTGGGCAAAGGAAGGGATCCTCTCCCACCCCCAGGCCAGCCAGCCAGCAAGGAAAGGGTTGAGATTCAACCACTATTCTGCTCAGCTGCATAGTCCTCATCAAGGACTCAAGAGAGGCGGAGCAGTAGGCTGGTGGGCAAAGCCCTCCCCCTATTGGCCTATGTGCCTGCCTATCTCTAGTCCCACTTCCTATTGGTTTGTTAGGGGGATACATCTGAGGGACATGCCCCTTTTTATTCAAATGTCGCTCGCCTCCTATCCTGATATTTCTCTGGGGCACACCCCTTTTATTCAAATGACTTTCTCTCCTCTCCTATCCCAACACTCCTCAGGGACATGCCCCCTTTTATGCAAACCACTCTCTTATCTTCTATCCCGCTACTTCTCAGGGACACATCCCCTTTTATGCAAATCCCCCTGTGCTCTCACCTGGGACCAGGATGTCCCCGAAGCCCAGGAGGGAGAAGGGCCGGTCGCAGAGGGCCAGCGGGGAGAAGTTCAGCCGCGGCACCTTCAGCACCATCGGGAGCTGCAGCAGAGGAGGAGGAGGAGGCAAAAAGGTCTCAGGATGTGTGCCATACAACTTGCAACAGCCGTGTCAAAGAGCCCTGAGACACTGGGCACCAATACATATGACTTTGGGACAGGCCTGGGCCAACTTCAGCCCTCCTTCCAGGCATTTTGGATTGCAGATCCCACAATTCAGCACTTGTCATACTCCAGAAACTTGGTTGTCTTTGTGGCTGCCGCAAATAGAACCAATTAGGAAAGGGCATATCAATGAAAAAGGAATGAAAAACGGTGCTACCTTTTCGTGGGTAAGGGAATCTGTGGGCCCGGCTGCCACCTCCACCATGATGCTCTCCCCGGTCTGCAAGAGAGAAAGGCAGGCTGAGTGCTTTGGGCGAGTATGGCAGGGCCTCAATGGCGTGGCCCCAGAGCCCACTCCCAACATACCTTGGTCAGGTAAGGCGTGATGAAGACAAAGAAGACGTCATACACAAAGAGGACCAGGAGCAGCAGCGTACAGCCCTGCAAAGGGGGGGAGGGGGGCAACAATGAATAAATGAACAGGCTGAAGCCCCAAAGGAGACCCCATGACCCCAAGGAACCCCCACCTTGAAGGTCGGCAGCCGGATTGTCTTCAGCATGTAAAGGCAGAAGGCAATGCCCAGCGCGTCCTGCAAGATCCAGGCCCACCTGCGTCGAGGGAGAGAGGAATAAGAATGGTAATAAGAAGGAGCCTGGCCCTTCTGGGGGGAGGATTGGGGCCTTGCAAGTAACAACAATAATAATAGCAGGAGGGGAGTCACGGAAGGCCCCTGCAGAAAGCTCTGGCCTTTCTGCGGGGAGAAAGGGGGCCTTGGAAATAGTAACAAGAGGTAAGGAGCCAAGGAAGTCCCGACAGAAAGCGCAGGCCCTTCTAGAAGGAGGAATAGGGCCTTGTAAATAACAACAACAGTTAGGGAACCAATGAAGGCCCTGGCAGAGAGCCCTAACTCCCTTTTGGGGAGTGGAATCAGGCCTTGCAAATCATAATAATAGTAGTAGTAGCAATAATATTAACAGGTGGAGAGCTGAGGGGGGCCCTTTGGTGGGGAGGAAGTAGGCCTTGCAAATAGTAATAATGATGGTAATAATATTAGGTGGGGAACAAAGGAAGCCACCTCTGAGGGGAGAATGGGGCCTTTCAAATAATATTTATATTAACATGGGGCATTGCAAATCATCATCATCATAACAATCAGACGACTCACTGGTCCTCGTTGCGGAAGACGGCCCAGACAAGACTGACGGCGATGCAGGAGGCGGCCAGGAGCAGCATGCGGATCTGGGGCCGTTTGTGGAAGTAGGGCAGGTTATTGTCGGGGACCCTGACAGATGGGGAGGCAGAGCAGGGATATCAACAACAACAACAACTACTAAAAGAACAACATGAAGCCTCCCTGGGGGCTGCCTACCTGCACTTGCCAATCGGGAAGCGCCGGACAAACGGGGAGAGGCAGCTGTAGAGGCCGATGGAGGCCGCCAGGCAGAAAATCCCAATGATAACATAGACTGGGAGGAGACAGGCCGTATGGAAAGAAGAGTCTTGTTATTATTATATTTTTATTATTATTACTATTTGCAAGCCACCCCCTCCCTGACCCACTGTTTGGGGCCCTTCTCTCAAGAGAAGATCTTGCCGTGAGCCCCTGCAGAGAGGCCTGCTGAGCCGCTACGAGACACACCGAGCTGGTCATAGAAGCAGTAGAGCAGGACCAGCATGGAGCAGCACATGACCACAAAGACGCAGATCATGATGGGCGTCACGTCCACTGTCTCGTCGTCCTGCTTCTCCGCCCCATCGTCACGCTTGTGCTTCAAGTAGCGCCTGCAAGAGAGACCTGTTTTTGCTTTGGATCACACGTGGAGGGAGATTCCACCTCACTTTCAGTCTCTGTGATCACTGGATTGTGTAAGTATTGGTTTGTTGTGGAAACAAGGATTGGGGATAAAGCTTCATTGGGGACTCATAACTTCATTCTGAGGGGAAGATTCCTCTCACTTCCTGTTGTCTCACACTTGTTCTTAACAAGGGTTTTTTTGGACGTTGGATGTTTGTAACTCGGGGACATCTGTGTGTGTGTGTGTATTATTATTATATTTTTATTATTATTACTATTTGGAAGCCCCTCCCCCCGACCCACTGTTTGGGGCCCTTCTCTCAAGAGACCCCATATATATAACTATAGTATAGATTTGGAAGGAACATCCAAAGGACATCCAGTCCAGCCCATTATTCTTAATTAGGAGTTTGTAGTTGGATGTCTGTAATGCTGGGATGGCCTGTGTGTGTGTGTGTGTGTGTATACACACACATTAATAAAAGTGACAGGGATGTCCGCTTACACAGGCAAGCTCCTGCGTCCACAAACAGCTCTAGCTCCCACCACTCAGGAGACACCAATGGCCCTCCCTCCAATGACATTGCAGGTTATAGTGAGCACCGTGAACATGTCCAAGAGCCCTGCCAATGTTTTCCACCAACGCCATACTGCCCACCACCCAAGTGAAGACAATTTCATCCTAGATTTCATGCGTTTCCTCCACCACAGGCATCCCAGTGTTCTTGACTCTCCATTGGTGTGGAATTTGCATGACTCCACCCACTGCCTCTCCTGTAACCCTTTCCTATTATTTTCTATGGCACGGAGCAAACAGAGGAATTTATCAGCAACTGAACATACTAGAGAGGCTTGGGGGAGAATTCACCATGATTTATAGGAGTTGTAGGTCCTGGGATTTATAGTTCACTTGCAATCTAAGAACTGCACTCTGAACACCAACGATAGATCTGGAACTCACTTGGCACACAGAACCCCCATAACCCAGAAAACATACTGGAAGTCTTTGGAGGGATTTATAGGAGTTGTAGTTCGCCTGCTCTATGAACCCAAACAATGATGGATCTAGATCAAACTTTGCACACATACCCAATATGACCCAATATGAATACTGGTGAGTTTTGAGGGGGATTGGCCTGAACATTTTAGTTTTAGGTACTGGGATGTATATTTCACCTACAATCAAAGAGCACTCTGAACTCCACCAATGATGGAATTGAACCAAACTTGGCACACCGACCTGATATGTCAGGAGCCCCCAGTGGCACAACGGGTTAACCCTTGTGCCAGCAGGACTGCTGACTGACAGGAGCGAGGTGATCTTCCGTCTGTCAGCTCCAGCTCCCCATGAGGGGACATGAGAGAGGCCTTCCACAGGATGGTAACACATCCGGGCAACGTCCCCTGGGCAACGTCCTTGTAGAGGGCCAATTCTCTCACACCAGAAGCAACATACAGTTTCTCAAGATGCTCCTGACACAAAAAAAACCTCTGATATGCCGAAATGTGATTACTGGAGGGGTTTGGGGGGAACTGACCTTCCTTTCGGGGAGTTGTAGTTCACCCACCGATGATGGATCTGGACCACACTTGGTACCCCCATGACTAACTGAACCTACTGGAGGTGTTTGACGGGACTGACTCAACATAGTGGGAGTTGTAGTTTACCCTGCAGCCAGAGAGCACACTAGAGCAGACTTGCCCAACATAACAAACTTTAAGTACTGATGGAGTTTCAGGGGGTTAACCTGGCGTGATGGGAGTTGTAGTTTGCCCACAACCATATGCATTTTGTACAATTAATGAATTGACTTTTTCAAATAACCCGTACAATGCTGGCTACCCAAACTAGTAAATAATAATAATGATATATAATAATGCCAGGGACCAAAATAGTGTGTATACACACACACACACTAGCTGTACCACCCGGCCACACGTTGCTGTGGCCCTTAGAGGATTTCCAGACATGAAACAATCTGGGTAGGGAACCTCTTCCACCCATGGTTTCCTGCTGGCTGGTAGAAGTCAGGCTTTTAAGCTGCAAAGCTATTCAAAGATCATCCAGGTGGATAATAATATAGAATAGAGATTACACATAAGACAGGAGTTTAAAATTTATGCTTCAAAAGAAGTCAGTGTCCTCCCTCCCAGGATCATGCTCATCCCCTTCCATTTGCTTTTGCATTCATTGCATTATTATTATTATTATTATTATTATTATTATTATTATGAATGACAAACTATTGCAATTATTATTGTGGCCTCACCTTGGTGTCTACTCTGCTGCTGCTGCTGCCCAGAAGAACAGCTGCTGCTTTGGAGCCACGCAAGAGAAGCAAGAGGCAGGCAAGGAGGGCGGGAGGGGCCCCAGTGGGACCCCCCGGCGGACCCCTGGAGCTCTCTCCAGCCGGCCTTTGTCCCGCGTCACTTTGTAAAGGGGAGGGGTGGGGATAGTGTGAGGGATTCACGGAGCATCTCTCCCTCCTTCTCTCAAGTGGCTGCTTGGTGGATTTTTTTCCCTTGCGCTGGAGGGGGCCGGAGCCAAAGAAGTCATTTTTGCCCATGCACTCTATTGTCTTTTAGCTTTGGGGGTTTTTAAAGTCTGCTGTGTTTTTTTGTGTTTTTATGAGTGATGGTCCCTTGTTGGTTTGATAGGTGTATTGTGTCCAAATTTCTTGTCAATTCGTCCAGTGGTTTTTGAGTTATGTGAGCCCCACAAATGAACATTTAGCAGTAAATAGGGGGGTGCGCCAGGGGTGCATCCTGGCCCCTATTCTGTTTAACCTATATCTGAACGACCTAGCCACCCATGTTTCACTACCAAATGGACATCCCCCTAAAATCTCATCCACCAATATTGTTATATGCAGATGATGCTGCCCTCATATCTTACACCAAGGTAGGACTCAAGCGAGTGCTGAGTGCATTCTACCAATACTGTGAGAAAAACCAGCTAAAGATAAACTATAGTAAAACCAAAATCACGGTCTTCTCAAAGAAGCGAGCCAGGCATAACTGGTACATAAGAAAGAACTTAATTGAACAAGTTTCCAGTTTTAAATATCTAGGGGTTACCTTTCAAGCCTTAGGTTCGTGAGAATGCCACCAAAAAATGGCAGTTCAAAATGCCCTATCCAGTAGTAAAACAATAATTTGCTTTTTTTACACCAAAGGTGGCCAGTATATACCAGCAGCAACGAAGGTCTTCCAAGCAAAGGTAACTGCCCAATTATTATACGCAATTCCGGTATGGATCACAGGCTTCACATCTAAAGTAGAACAAGTTCAATCAGGGTTTCTTAAAAAACTGTTTGCTGTCCCCAATTGTGTTCCATCTGCTGTTTTAAGACTGGAATCAGGAACAGCCTCACTCAAATCACTGGCTTGGAGAAGGGCCCTAGGATACTGGATGGAGAGGGTGCACAAAGGGCCTGAAGCGGGTTATACATATCTGATTCAAAAAGACCTCTTTAAATCCCACCGAATCAAAGCGCTAAATCAGAAAATCAGGCAGATGGGCCTCTCAGAGAACATATTGAGCGGTTTTGAGCAAAAAAGTTAATGCAGATCTTAGCGGAACGAATCAGTGACATAGACAAACAGGACTCAATGACTCTGGCGTGCTCCACATGCTCTCCATTGAGTTTAGGCCTAACGATCTTGACAGATTAGAGAGATGGGCCAAAATTAACAGAATGAAGTTCAACAGTAACAAATGCAAGATACTCCACTTTGGCAGGAAAAATGAAATGCAAAGATACAGAATGGGGGACAATGCCTGGCTCGAGAGCAGTCCGTGTGAAAAAGATCTTGGAGTCCTCGTGGACAACAAGTTAAACATGAGCCAACAATGTGATGTGGCAGCAAAAAAAGCCAATGGGATTTTGGCCTGCATCAATAGGAGCATAGTGTCTAGATCTTGGAAAATAATGCTACCCCTCTATTCTGCTTTGGTTAGACCACACCTGGAATATTGTGTCCAATTCTGGGCACCACAATTCAAGAGAGATATTGACAAGCTGGAATGTGCCCAGAGGAGAGCGACTAAAATGATAAAAGGTCTGGAGAACAAGCCCTATGAGGAGCAGCTTAAGGAGCTGGGCATGTTTAGCCTGAGGAAGAGAAGGCTGAGAGGGGATATGATAGCCATGTATAAATATGTGAGAGGAAGCCACAGGGAGGAGGGAGCAAGCTTGTTTTCTGCTTCCCCGGAGACTAGGACGCGGAACAATGGCTTCAAACTACAAGAGAGGAGATTCCATCTGAACATGAGGAAGAACTTCCTGACTGTGAGAGCCGTTCAGCAGTGGAACTCTCTGCCCCGGAATGTGGTGGAGGCTCCTTCTTTGGAAGCTTTTAAACAGAGGCTGGATGGCCATCTGTCAGGGGTGATTTGAATGCAATATTCCTGCTTCTTGGCAGGGGGTTGGACTGGATGACCCATGAGGTCTCTTCCAACTCTTTGATTCTATGATTCTATTTAATTCTTTGGGAGGCGCCAAATACTTAGAAAATACTTAGAAAATTTAAACATCCCAAAATTTCGCCTTGCTTTCAGTTGGGCCAGATTCAATGCCCTCAAATCAGCCATACTAGAGGGTAGATACAAAGGGACTGATTACGAACACAGAGTTTGCCCATGTGGGGAGAGTAAAATTGAAACTGTAATACATGTACTTTTTATTTGCACAATTTACAAGGATGATAGACTAAGGTTAATATCCCCTCTACTCACCAAGTGGCCAGGAAGATCCCTAAGTTGGTACTGCACTTATTTACTGTCTGATCTTGATAAAAGGGTAACGGAACAGGTGGCCAAATTTCTGTTTGCAGCGGCAAAAAGCCGCAAGTGCTTCATGAATAACCTGTAAAGGCTGAGTGTAACAAAGAGTACTCGGGAGACTTATTATTAATTTGCAATCAGTTCCTGTTTTAGATTATATAGACAGTCATTCATCCAATAGCGAATGGTGATACTTGTTTTTATTAATTATAAGCCAAATGTGATGTTATTAATTGTTAATTGTTGTATTTCATCATCCTACTTTCACTTGACTTAGCCGATGGTTTGTTGACCGAAATAAAGGCTACTGACTGACTGACTGACAAATGAACATTACATTTTATATATGAGAGATGGATATAGGAAAGGGGTGGCCATCACCGGACTCACTTCTTGACGTCCCTGCTGCCGGCCCAGTATCCACCCATGGCCACGGTGCCCACAGCCATCAGGAAGATGATCACCATGTTGTAGTCCAGGACGGGCTCATTGGGAGCGTACATGGCCACCTTTACCGAGTGCCCAAAGCTCTGGAGGGGGAAGAAAAGGCAGGGGGGTGGTTGGGCTGAGAAAGGGCTGAGGCCAAGAGCCTCCAACACACAAGCAAGCAAGCAAGCAGGAAGGCCACCTTACCCGGCCAATGTCCAGCATGTCAGCATAGCTCAACAAGGCCACTGGGATGTCAATCTCCTCATATTGGCTCGTGTTCCCGGCTGGAGGGACCTGTGCAAACAACCCCACGTCAGGATCATTTTAAATATTATGTATTTTTATTAAACATTTCCAAGTAGAAGTAGTAAGAAAACTCATACAAGCAGAGTGCGGGGTGAGGGTGAAAAGAGATGGCAAAGAGACCTACCAGCTTCTCCCGGCTGACAATGAGCAGCCCGCGAGCCCCGTTGACTTGGGCCAGGCGCACTTTCTCATAGAAGGTGCAGTTGCCCCTCAGCACCATGGGTACCGCGTTGCCAAAGCCCCCCTTTGGGACGTCCGAGGGCGCACACAACACCGAGAGGGTCTGGTCCTGTAGCTGCAGCAGGGACTGCATTGGAGGGAGGGAGAGGCACAGAGAGGGGCGGTCAGCGAGGGAGATGGAAGGAGAGAGGACTCCCCAGCACCAGGGTCCCTCCAAAGGTCATCTGCACCATCCCTCAAAGGAAGGGCTTGCTGTCCTTCCAAAGCAGCCCGTAGAACCCATAGAGGGGAAAGAAGACTCCTTAAAGGTCATCCCCAAAGGATGGGCCTGCTCTCCTTCCAAGGGAGACCATAGGATCCAATAGAAAGAGGGAAAGGGGGCTCCCTAAGAATCATCTGGAACATCCCTCAAAGGAAGGGCCTGCTCTCCTTCCAAGGAAGCCCATAGAACACAATAGAAAGGAGAATGGGGGCCCTTTAAAGGTAATCTACCCAAGAAGAGTCCTACTCACGGCTTTGCCCAGGTCATGCGGGAGGTGGGCCCACTGGGAGTTGAAGAGGATGCAATAGTCCTTCCCTTTGGGACCACCCTTCTCTGAGAAGACACGCACCATCCCAAACTCAGCAGACACCTGCACAATGAATCATAGAAGGATGTATTATTATTTTTATTATTATATTATAGTATGCGCACCATCCCAAACTCAGCAGAATCCTGCACAAGGACGCATAAAATAACATTGTTACTATGCACAGCATCCCAAACTCAGCAGAAACCTGCACAAGGAATCATAGAATAATGTATTATTATTATTATTATTATTATTATTATTATTATTATTGTAATGCACACCATCCCAAACTCCATGTTTTGATGGATTTAAACAGTGAATATTTAAAATACGGTTTGTGTTTAATGTTTGCATATTTGTATATTTTAAATTGTAGGCGGATGCTTTTATGTGAAGCTGCTTTGAGTCTCCTCTGGGAGAGATAAAGCGGAGTATAAATAAATATAATAACATACAATAATATATTATAATATTATAAAAATAATAATTTAAATTGTATGCTGATGCTTTTATGTCAAGCTGTTTTGAGTCTCCTTCAGGAGGGGGAGCAAGGGTGTTGGCAAGGGCCAACAAACCAAACAACTAGTGAAGCAGAAATTAAGACCTTGATATTGGATTGCGGCATGGAGGGGGGGAGGTGTTCCACTAGCCGAGGGGCCCCCATAGAGGTCGTGGTGGGGAGGGGGAGATGCGGAAAAAGGAGACCTCAAATTTGGCCTAATTCGGACTGCTTATCTACATTAACAATCCCCAACCGGTCTCCTAAGGTAAATTGGTGTAACCAGGTGAGCAGGCCCTCTGGATTGAAGGTGGTGCTGTTGAACGCCAGATCTGTCAACGGAAAAGCGACCTGGATCCAGGACCTAATCCTGGATGAGCAGGCAGATCTGGCGTGCATTACGGAGACCTGGTTGGATGAAGCTGGAGGCGTAAATCTTACCCAGCTCTGTCCTCCAGGCTTCTCCGTACAGCACCAACCGAGATCGGGAGGACGGGGAGGCGGGGTCGCAGTGGTCTATAGAGATTCCATCCATCTGACCAGGAGTCCCATCCCGCAGACCACAAATTTTGAATGCGTCCACCTGAGGGGGGGTGACCGGGACAGAATAGGGATTCTGCTAGTGTACCGTCCACCTCGCTGCACTACAGTCTCCCTACCTGAGCTAGCGGGGGTGGTCTCGAGCCTGGCGTTGGAGTCTCAACGGCTTCTTGTGCTGGGGGACTTCAACATCCATGCCGAGGCGACCCTCACAGGAGTGGCTCAGGACTTCATGTCCGCCATGGCAACCATGGGGCTGCCCCAACGAATAACTGGCCCCACCCACTGTGCTGGACATACATTGGACTTGGTTTTCTGCCAGGGATGGGAGCAGTTTGGCGGTGTGGAGGAGTTGTCCATCTCTCCGTTGCCATGGACCGACCACTTCCTGATCAGATTTAGGCTCACTGCGCCCCCTAACCTCCGCAAAGGTGGAGGACCCATTAAGATGGTCCGCCCCAGGAGGCTTATGGATCCGAATGGATTCCTGACGGCTCTTGGGGATTTTCCCGCCACCTCGGTAGGTGACCATGTCGAGGCCTTGGTCGCTCTCTGGAATGGGGAGATGACCAGGGCAATTGACATGATCGCTCCGGAACGTCCCCTCTCAAGTAACCGAGCTAAACCAGCTCCTTGGTTTACTGAGGAGCTGGCAGCGATGAAGCGAAGGAAGAGGGAACTAGAGAGCGTGTGGCACTCGGACCCAAGCGAGCCAAATCGAGCACGGTTTGTGTCCTTTCTAAGGGCATATGCCGCGGCAATAAAAGCCGCAAAGAAAACTTTCTTTGCGGCCACTATTGCGTCTGCAAAAAACCGTCCGGCGGAGTTGTTTCGGATTGTCAGAGGTCTTTTAACTCCCGCCACTTCAGGCGGGAGCCCTGACAATTCGGCCACGCGCTGTGAAGCATTTGCTCGGTTCTTTGCAGACAAAGTCGCTTTGATCCGTTCTGGGCTGGACACCATGTTAAATGCAGTCTCTGTGGATGTGACACGAACACCTGCTTGTCCTATTTTGATGGATTCTTTTCAGTTTGTGAAGCCCGAGGATGTGGACAAGATACTTGGAGGAATGAGGCCCACCATGTCCATCCTAGACCCCTGCCCATCCTGGCTTCTGAAGGAGGCCAGAGGGGGATTGGCTGAGTGGGTAACGGTGGTGGTTAATGCCTCCCTTCGGGAAGGCAAGATTCCAGCGAGCTTAAAACAAGCTATTATAAAACCGCTGTTGAAGAAACCATCACTAGACCCCACAACTTTCGGCCTGTTTCCAATCTTCCCTTCTTGGGCAAAGTCATGGAAAGCGTGGTGGCTTCACAACTCCAGGTATTCTTGAGAGACACGGATTATCTGGATCCGGCACAGTCTGGTTTCAGACCGGGACATGGTACCGAGACGGTCTTGGTCGCCTTAGTGGATGATCTGCGCCGGGAGCTAGACAGGGGGAGTGTGTCCCTGTTGGTGCTCCTGGACCTCTCAGCGGCCTTCGATACCGTCGACCACGGTATCCTTCTGGGGCGTCTTGCGGAAATGGGTCTTGGGGGCACTGCTTTGCAGTGGCTCCAGTCATTTCTGGAGGGCCGTACCCAGGTGTTATTGGGGGACTCCTGTTCAACACCACAGCCTTTGACCTGTGGGGTTCCACAGGGCTCTATATTGTCCCCCATGCTGTTTAATATCTACATGAAGCCGCTGGGTGAGATCATCCGGAGTTTCGGGGTGCGGTGTCATCTGTACACAGATGATGTCCAACTCTGTCACTCCTTTCCACCTGCTACTAAGGAGGCTGTCGAAGTCCTGAACCGGTGCCTGGCCGCTGTAATGGTCTGGATGAGGGCGAACAAACTGAAATTAAATCCAGACAAGACAGAGGTACTCCTGGTCAGTCGCAAGGCCGAGCAGGGTATAGGGTTACAGCCTGTGCTGGATGGGGTCGCACCCCCCCTTGAAGGCGCAGGTTCGCAGCTTGGGTGTGATCCTGGATTCATCGTTGAGCCTGGATCCCCAGGTTTCAGCGGTGACCAGGGGAGCATTTGCACAGCTTAGGCTCGTGCGCCAGCTGCGCCCGTACCTTGGGAAGTCTGACTTGGCCACGGTGGTACACGCTCTGGTCACATCCCGCCTTGACTACTGCAACGCTCTCTACGTGGGGCTGCCCTTGAAGACGGCCCGGAAGCTTCAGCTAGTCCAGCGCGCGGCAGCCATGTTGTTAACAGGAGCAGGACGCAGGGAGCATACAACGCCCTTGTTGTTCCAGCTCCACTGGCTGCCGATTTGCTACCGGGCCCAATTTAAGGTGCTGGTGCTATCCTACAAAGCCCTAAACGGTTCCGGCCCAAAGTACCTTGCGGACCGCATCTCAGCCTATGAGCCCACGAGGACCTTGAGATCATCTGGGGAGGCCCTTCTCTCGATCCCGCCTGCCTCACAGGCACGTCTGGCGGGGACGAGAGAGAGGGCCTTCTCGGTGGTGGCCCCCCGGCTGTGGAACTCCCTCCCTGCTGACATCAGACAGGCGCCCTCCCTTATGGCCTTCCGTAAGGGCCTGAAGACATGGCTTTTCGAGATGGCATTCAACTGAGTGCTATGTTACTGGAAATGACAACTGGAATGGATTACGACTACGAGATTGATTATGATTCCACGATAAGACGGAGCGGATTATTTTAGTATAATTAGATGTTGTGTATTAGTGATATGTTAGTTTTGTTGTCTTGGCTCATTGTAAATTGTCTTTTATGTGCTGTACACCGCCGCGAGTCGCCCTAGGGCTGAGAGCGGCGGTTAATAAATGCAGGAAATAAATAAATAAATAATATAAAGTGGGGTATATGTAAATATAATAATCATAATTGTACACTGGTATTTTAAATTGTTTGCTGATGCTTTGATGTTCAGCAGCTTTGAGTCTCCTTAGAATCATAGTGTTGGAAGAGACCTATCCCCTCCACTTCAGGAGAGATATTATTATTATTATTAAACTTTATTTGTACCCTGCTAGCATCTCCCGAAGGACTCGATGCGGCTTACACAGGCCAAGGCCTCAACACAACAACAGCATAACAACAACAATACAATTCAAAGCAAATCAAAAACACAAAGCAATAACAACAAAACATTACACCATAACACAGTAAAAACCAGGGCTGGGCCAAGTGATGGGCACAGATTTAAAAAATGCTAGGTGTGACAGGTGGTATGTTGGATTTCTGGGCAAGTGCAATGTGCAGAGAATCTTAAACTCTAATAAAGTGCTTCTGGGGCATAGTGCTGGGGTTTTCCTATTCCGGAAAGGCACATTGGAATAGCCAGGTCTTCAAGCTCTTCCTAAAGGCTGCCAACGTGAGTGCTAATCTAGTGTCTTTGGGGAGAGTGTTCCAAAGTCGGGGGGCAACCACAGAAAAGGCCCTGTCCCTCGTCCCCACCAAACGCGCCTGCGACGCAGGTGGGAGCGCGAGCAGGGCCTCTCCGGATGAACGAAGGGAGCGCATGGGTTCATACACGGAGATGAGGTCACGCAGGTACGCAGGTCCCAAACCGTTTAGGGCTTTGTAGGTAAGCACCTGCACCTTGAATTGGGATCGGAAGGTGAACGGCAGCCAGTGGAGCTCCTTAAACAGGAGGGTTGACCTCTCTCTCTAAGGAGCACCAGTTAACATCCTGGCCGCTGCCCGTTGGACCAGTTGGAATTTCCGAGCCGTTTTCAAGGGCAGCCCCACGTAGAGCGCATTACAGTAATTCAATCTAGAGGTGACCAAGGCATGGACCACCCCGGCCAGATAAATAAATATAATAACAACAGCAATAATAGATAGCTGCTTAGAGTCTCCTTCGGTAGAGATAATGCAGGGTATACATAAATATAATAATAAAAATATGTATTATAAAAATAGAATAGAATACTAGTTAGCCACTTTGAGTCTCCTTCGGGAGAGAGAAGGCATGGGATACATAGATATAATAATTTTAACATTCCAGATTTCTTCCCATTGTTTTGTTAAGATATTGTGACCTATGTCTCTTGCCCATAGTACTTGAAAGTTTTTAATTTGTTCTTCCTCAGTCGACCATAGTAACAATTGCTTATATAGAATTTTAATTCGGTTTTTTTTTCATTATAGTTTCCCAGGTGTCTTGGCAGAAACCAATCTTTTCGTCCTCTTTAAAGCCCTGATGTATTTGAAAGTATTTTAGCCATGTAAAATTAAAATCAAATATACGATAGCCAGTGACCTCCGGGAAAACTGGTATAAAATGTTTTTCCGTTGGTACTACACCCCAGTAAAACTGACCAAATTTAACAAAAACATCTCAAACAAATGCTGGAAATGTGGGAAGGCGATAGGGACCTTTTTCCACCAATGGTGGACATACAAACGTATAAGACCCTATTGGAAAGAGATACACCAAGCAACTCAGAAGATATTAAAAGAAAACTTCCCAATGACACCTGAGACGTACTTACTAGGCATAAACAATGAAATGAAATTGAATGAAAAACAAGAGAAGATGCTCTTTTTATTGAGCACTGCGGCCAGAGTGCTACTCGCCAAGAGATGGAAGCAAAAAGAAACTCCAACTAGAGAAGACTGGATTTTAAAAGTCTTTGATATAATTCAAATGGACTGTTTATCCCAAAGAAAAAACGGAACACAAAAAAACCAGACTAGTCTGGTTTTTAAATTTTTATCAGAACACAGGAAATACCAGTGCTGATAGACTTGCTTGCATCTGAATCAAAGATGGAAAGATATGTCGGCAGAAACAAAGAGGAATCATAAGGGATCAAACACCTAATACTCTTGGAAGACCTTGGGAAGTCACAACACAGACACTTTTGGGTTTTGTTTTTTGTGTGGTTTTTTTTTTCTTTCTCTTTTTTTGTTTTTCTCTATGCTCTTTTTGGGGGGGGGGGATTTTTGAGATTATGGGACTATGGGATTTTTCCTCACTGATCTCTGTTATATCTATATATATAAAAATGCTCTGTGCGTAATGAGTACCGTAAAAATAAAAGAACCAATGAATGAAATCACACCAAATTTGGCAACAAAACGTCTCACAACACAAGGAGTGACCATCACTCAAAAAATTATGATTTTGTCATTTGGGAGTTGTAGTTGCAGGGATTTATAGTTCACCTACAATCAAACAACATTCTTAACTCCATCAGCGATGGAATTGAACCAAACTTGGCACACAGGACTCCCTTGACCAACAGAAAACACTAGAAGGGTTTGGTGGGCATTGACCTTGAGTTTTGGAGTTGTAGTTCACCTACATCTAGAGAGCACTTTGGATTCAAACAGTGATGGATCTGGACCAAACTTAGCACGAATACTCAATATGCCCAAATATAAACACAGATGGAGTTTGGGGGAAATAGACCTTGACATTTGGGAGTTGTAGTTACTGGGATTTATAGTTCACCTACAATCAAGGAGCATTCTGAAGCCCAACAACAATGGAATTGGGCCAAACATCCCACACAGATATATATATTTGCAAAATTCAATAAAAATTATGTTAAAAATACATAGATATGATAATGATAATAATTCAATGCCACCCTGCTCATGTCACTCCAGCAGGGGAGGCACCACCCGACCCCTCCCGACAGATGGCTACCCAGCCCTAGAGATGACTGCGAGAGAGAAAGGATGCGCTAGATCGGGCCTGAGCCAACTTAGGCCCTCCCTCCGGGAGGCTGTTAGGAATTGTGGGACTATGATATGTTGCATATTCCAGAGTAGGCAAACCAGACACTCTCCACATCATCACTGACAAAGAAACAGCAAGAAATACTGTTTACTCACAAGCAGAAAGGAATTACATATATTAGAAACCAACACTTTCTCATTACTTTATTTTCCAGATCACCAGACTGGGCCACAGCAACGCCTGGCAGGGGACCGATAGTATACATATATATACTATCGGACATTTAATCAACTACCAAACTCACACATTTTGTATTTTCTCTGTTTGTTTGCTTTGTTCTGTTAGAAATGTAATATAATTGACTGGCTGCCCTGACACGAGAAATATATATGTTATATATAATTGACTGGCTGCCGACTTGCTACTGGGCTCAATTCAAAGTGCTGGTGTTGACTTTTAAAGCCCTAAACGGTTCCGGCCCAAGCTACCTTTCTGACCGCATCTCGGCCTATGAACCCACCAGGACTTTGAGATCGTCCGAGGAGGCCCTGCTCTCGATCCCGCCAGCTTCACAAGCACGGCTGGCGGGGATGAGAGACAGGGCCTTCTCGGTGGTGGCCCCCCGGCTGTGGAACGCCCTTCCCACAGATATTAGATTAGCACCATCTCTAATGGTCTTCCGCAAAAAAGTAAAGACCTGGTTATTTGTGCAGGCGTTCGAATAATTAGTGCAAGACTGGTAATGACCTAGGAATGGAACAATGGATGACGAATCTGGATCATGTTTTTAGTGACGAGACGCTAGTGAATGGTTATCATAGTAATTGTGTATTAATTGTGTATTAGATTAGGTTATTAACTGTTTTATATTGGTGTTTGAATTCTGCTGTGTTCTGTGTCTTGTGGACCGCTGTGAGTCGCCTTCGGGCTGAGAACAGCGGTATAGAAGCTAAGTAAATAAATAAATAAATAAATATGCAAAATTCAATAAAAATTATGTTACAAAAATATATAGATATGATAATGATAATAATTCAATGCCACCCTAGTATGTCACTCCAGCAGGGGAGGCACCACCCGACCCCTCCCGACAGATGGCTACCCAGCCCGGCCCGTAGCCAGAATTTTTTTCAGGGGGGGTTCGGGGGGGGGCTGAGTTTCATTGCTTCTTTAAGGGTCCCTTTCAAATCTATGATACTATATCTGTAGGTGTGTGAATCATATCTATCTATCTAAATATATATCTTTGACTGGATGGCTCTTTGTCAGGAGGGCTTTGATTACGTTTTCTTGCCCTGATGAAGGGAGTTGGATTGGATGGTCTTAAGTATTTTCTGTTGGTCATGGGGGTTCTGTGTGGGAGGTTTGCCCCGATTCTGTCATTCATGGGGTTCAGAACACTCTTTGATTGTAAGTGAACTGTGAATCCCAGTGACTACAACTCTCAAATGTCAAGGTCTGTTTCCCCCAAACTCCATCTGTCTTCATATTTGGGTGTATTAAGCGCTTGTGCCAAGTTTGGTCCAGATCCATCATTGTTTGAGTCCACAGTGCTCTCTGGACAGGCCCGTAGCCAGGATCTCGTTTCGGGGGGGGGGGGGGCTGAATTTTTTTCAGGGGGAGTTTCAGGGGGGGGCTGAGTTTCGGGGGGGGGGCTGAGTCTGAGTGAAAGAGGGTCTAGCCTAGCAAACCTTTTGTATCATTACCCCAATACCCCCGTGCATATGGGATTATATTGAGTATGGTGATCAGATCAAGATATGAATAAACATAACAGTTTAAGTAATGCACCAGTAAGGCCTTTTCGCGGACCATCATGAGAATTTTAAGGAGCTGGGCATGTTTAGCCTGAAGAAGAGAAGGCTGAGAGGAGATATGATAGCCATGTGTGAGAGGAAGCCACAGGAAGGAGGGAGCAAGCTTGTTTTCTGCTTCCCTGGAGACTAGGACGCGGAACAATGGCTTCAAACTACAAGAGAGGAGATTCCATCTGAACATGAGGAAGAACTTCCTGACTGTGAGAGCCGTTCAGCAGTGGAACTCTCTGCCCCAGAATGTGGTGGAGGCTCCTTCTTTGGAAGCTTTTAAACAGAGGCTGGGTGGCCATCTGTCAGGGGTGATTTGAATGCAATATTCCTGCTTCTTGGCAGAATGGGGTTGGACTGGATGGCCCATGACAGGCCCGTAGCCAGGATTTCGTTTCGGGGGGGGGGGGGCTGAATTTTTTTCAGGGGGGGCTGAGTTTCGGGTGGGGGGGCTGAGTTTCGGGGGGGAGGGCTGAGTCTGAGTGAAAGTCTAACCTGAGTCTAACCTAGCAAACCTTTTGTATCATTACCCCAATACCCCCATGCATATGGGATATATTGAGTAAGGTGATCAGATCATGATATGAATAAACATAACAGTTTAAATAATGCACCAGTAAGGCCTTTTCGCGAACCACCATGAGAATTTCGGGGGGGGGGGGGGGGGCTTTTTTTTTTTGTCGTGTCAGGAGCAAGTCGCTTCTGGTGTGAGAGAATTGGCCGTCTGCAAGGACGTTGCCCAGGGGACGCCTGGATGATTTGATGTTTTTATCATCCTTGTGGGAGGCTTCTCTCAAGTCCCCGCATGAGGAGCTGGAGCTGATAGAGGGAGCTCATCCGCCTCTCCCCGGATTCGAACCTGCGACCTGTCGGTCTTCAGTCCTGCCGGCACAGGGGTTTAACCCACTGCGCCACCGGGGGCTCGGGGGGCTTCAGCCCCCCCCCCCCCCGGCTACATGCCTGTACCCAGCCCTAGAGATGACTGCGAGAGAGAAAGGATGCGCTAGATCGGGCCTGGGCCAACTTAGGCTGTTAGGAATTGTGGGAGTTGGAGTGCAAAACCCCAAGTTGGCTCCTGCCTGCGCTAGATGCTTATACCACAATTGCCGAGGACCCCAAGGAGAGCCATTCAAGGCGACGCTCTTCACGTCCCTCCCAGCAGGAGGAGAGCTTTCCCATCAGATGCCCAGGCTTTTATGTGAAGCTCACCTGGGCGAGGAACAGCAGCAGGAGGAAGAGCCTCGGTCCCGAGCAGTAGCCCCCAACCGCCGCCATGACCGCCTCTGGTCCTGACTGGGGGCTACTTCCGGCCCAGACGGGAAGGCAGCCCTCCGTTACCCGGCAACGCCTCACTTCTCAAGGGAGTTCCGGTCCCAAATGGGAAAGGCAAGGGAGGAAGGCAAAGAGCCTTTGCCCATAGAGCCGCCGGCGGCTAGAGCGGGAGTGAGGTAGGGGCGTGGCCGGCGGCTACAAAGCGATTGGAGGAGAAGCGGTAGCAACGAGGGGAAGTGGGGCGAGAGGAGGATGCCTGTGGAAAGCAAGATGGCGGACAAGGAGAAAAAAAAGAAGGAGAGCATCTTGGACCTGGCCAAGTACATCGACAAGGCCATCCGCGTCAAGTTCCAAGGCGGGCGCGAAGGTGAGCGAAGGGGGAGAAGGAGAAGCAAGGGAAGCTGAGAGGGGATATGATAGCCATGTATAAATATGGCGACTAAAATGATAAAAGGTCTGGAGAACAAGCCCTATGAGGAGCGGCTTGGGGAGCTGGGCATGTTTAGCCTGAAGAAGAGAAGGCTGAGAGGGGATATGATAGCCATGTATAAATATGGCGACTAAAATGATCAAGGGTCTGGAGAACAAGCCCTATGAGGAGCGGCTTGGGGAGCTGGGCATGTTTAGCCTGAAGAAGAGAAGGCTGAGAGGAGATATGATCTTGTAGTCCTCGTGGACAACAAGTTAAACATGAGCCAACAATGTGATGTGGCGGCAAAAAAAGCCAATGGGATTTTGGCCTGCATCAATAGGAGCATAGTGTCTAGATCTAGGGAAGCAATGCTACCCCTCTATTCAGTTTTGGTTAGACCACATCTGGAATATTGTGTCCAGTTCTGGGCACCACAATTGAAGAGAGATATTGACAAGCTGGAATGTGTCCAGAGGAGAGCGACTAAAATGATAAAAGGTCTGGAGAACAAGCCCTATGAGGAGCGGCTTAAGGAGCTGGGCATGTTTAGGCTGAAGAAGAGAAGACTGAGAGAGGATATGATAGCCATGTATAAATATGTGAGAGGAAGCCACAGGGAGGAGGGAGCAAGCTTGTTTTCTGCTTCCTTGGACACTAGGATGCGGAACAATGGCTTCAAACTACAAGAGAGGAGATTCCATCTGAACATGAGGAAGAACTTCCTGACTGTGAGAGCCATTCAGCAGTGGAACTCTCTGCCCTGGAGTGTGGTGGAGGCTCCTTCTTTGGAAGCTTTTAAACAGAGTCTGGATGGCCATCTGTCAGGGGTGATTTGAATGCAATATTCCTGCTTTGTCGAAGGCTTTCATGGCTGGAATCACTAGGTTCTTGTAGGTTTTTTCGGGCTATATGGCCATGTTCTGGAGGCATTTCTCCTGACGTTTCGCCTGCATCTATGGCAAGCATCCTCAGAGGTGAGGTCTTTCCCAGTTCCAGCAGACCTCACTTCTGAGGATGCTTGCCATAGATGCAGGCGAAACGTCAGGAGAAATGCCTCTAGAACATGGCCATATAGCCCAAAAAAACCCACAAGAACTGAATATTCCTGCTTCTTGGCAGGGGGTTGGACTGGATGGCCCATGAGGTCTCTTCCAACTCTTTGATTCTATGATCCTATGATTAAGCAAGAGAAGAAGAATAAAGGCAATATTACATAACATAATAAATACTTAATAAGAATACATTGAATAATAATCAATATAATAATCAGACGAGACCGGGCATGTTCAGGGTGGTTTGCCGTCAGCCATCTTTATTACATTTGTTGTTCATTCGTTCAGTCATCTCCGACTCTTCGTGACCTCATGGACCAGCCCAAGCCAGAGCTCCCTGTCGGCCGTCACCACCCCCAGCTCCTTCAAGGTCAGTCCAGTCACTTCAAGGATGCCATCCATCCATCTTGCCCTTGGTCGGCCCCTCTTCCTTTTGCCTTCCACTTCCCCCAGCATAATTGTCTTCTCTAGGCTTTGCTGTCTCCTCATTTATTTCTTGTGTCAGGGCAGCCAGTCAATTATATTACATTTCTAACAGAACAAAGCAAACAAACAGAGAAAATACAAAATGTGTGAGTTTGGTAGTTGGTTAAATGTCCTTTGACCAGTATCTGGTCACTTGGAGTGCTTCTGGTGTTGCCGCAAGAAGGTCCTCCATGGTGCATGTGGCTGGGCTCAGGTTGCATTGCAGCAGGTGGTCAGTGGTTTGCTCTTCTCCACCCTCACATGTCGTGGATTCCACTTTGTAGCCCCATTTCTGAAGGTTGGCTCTGCATCTCGTGGTGCCAGAGCGCAGTCTGTTCAGCGCCTTCCAAGTCGCCCAGTCCTCTGTGTGCCCAGGGGGAAGTCTCTCATTTGGTATCAGCCATTGGTTGAGGTTTTGGGTTTGAGCCTGCCACTTTTGGACTCTTGCTTGCTGAGGTGTTCCAGCAAGTGTCTCTGTAGATCTAAGAAAACTATTTCTAGATTTAAGTCGTTGACGTGCTGGCTGATACCCAAACAAGGGATGAGCTGGAGATGTCTCTGCCTTGGTCCTTTCACTATTGGCTGCTACTTCCCGGCAGATGTCAGGTGGTGCAATACCGGCTAAGCAGTGTAATTTCTCCAGTGGTGTAGGGCGCAGACACCCTGTGATAATGCGGCATGTCTCATTAAGAGCCACATCCACTGTTTTAGTGTGGTGAGATGTGTTCCACACTGGGCATGCATACTCAGCAGCAGAGTAGCACAGCACAAGGGCAGATGTCTTGACTGTATCTGGTTGTGATCCCCAGGTTGTGCCAGTCAGCTTTCGTATGATATTGTTTCTAGCACCCACTTTTTGCTTGATGTTCAGGCAGTGCTTCTTGTAGATCAGAGCACGGTCCAGAGTGACTCCTAGGTATTTGGGTGCGCTGCAATGCTCCAGTGGGATTCCTTCCCAGGTGATCTTCAGAGCTCGGGATGCTTCCCGAGACATGAGAGACATGAGGGGACATGAGAGAACCCTCCTCGCAGGATTGCAAGACTTCCGGGCGTCCCCTGGGCAACGTCTTCATAGACGGTTGATTCTCTCGCCACAGAAGCGACCAGCATGCAAGGAAGCAAGCAAAACAACCAACGGTCCTTTTCAGGACCAACCATGACAATAATAGCATAATAATAAATATGTAATAATAAGAATACATTGAATAATAATAAATATAACAATCAATATAATAATCAGACGATATCTGGCGTGTTCAGGGTGGTTCGCCATAGGCCATATTTATTTATTTATTTGACTTGTATACCACCACTCCCAATTTGGCTCGGAGCGGTTTATTACATTGTAATTATTATATTTTTTGTTATGTGCATTATATTTATTAATAAAATATAATAAATATAATAATAAAGATGATAGAATAATACATATAAATAGAATTATAAATATAACAATAAATGTAGCAATTATAATATAATTAATGTAATAGTAATGAATATATAATATAAAATAGTAACAATAAATATAATGATAATATTATAATAACAAATATAAATGTAATACTAATCATTGAATCATAGAATCAAAGAGTTGGAAGAGACCTCATGGGCCATCCAGTCCAACCCCCTGCCAAGAAGCAGGAATATTGCATTCAAATCACCCCTGACAGATGGCCATCCAGCCTCTGTTTAAAAGCTTCCAAAGAAGGAGCCTCCACCACACTCCGGGGCAGAGAGTTCCACTGCTGAACGGCTCTCACAGTCAGGAAGTTATTCCTCATGTTCAGATGGAATCTCCTCTCTTGTAGTTTGAAGCCATTGTTCCGCGTCCTAGTCTCCAAGGAAGCAGAAAACAAGCTTGCTCCCTCCTCCCTGTGGCTTCCTCTCACATATTTATACATGGCTATCATATCTCCTCTCAGCCTTCTCTTCTTCAGGCTAAACATTCCCAGCTCCTTAAGCCGCTCCTCATAGGGCTTGTTCTCCAGACCCTTGATCATTTTATTCGCCCTCCTCTGGACACATTCCAGCTTGTCAGTATCTCTCTTGAATGGTGGTGCCCGGAATTGGACACAATATTCCAGGTGTGGTCTAACCAAAGCAGAATAGAGGGGTAGCATCAATAAATTGGACCTCTCCAAGTACGTCAACAAGGGCATCCGCGTCAAGTTCCAAGGCAGGCACGAAGGTGAGGAAGGGCTTGGGGGTCCCCAGAGGACATCCAGGTGGACCCCCTTCAGGAGAAACGTGTATGCATGTGATATATTACATACTATATATATATATAGTATGTAATAATACTAATATTTAATAATATATGATGTAAAATAATAATATATAATAATAATAACAACTGTATTCTTGTATCCCATCGCTATCTCCCCGAAGGAACTCGAGGAAGCTTTCAAATGGCAAAAGACGCCTGAAACAAGACATGACATAAAACACAATATAAAATTAATATAATAGTAATGAATATATAATATAAAATAGTAACAATAAATATAATGATAATATTATAATAACAAATATAAATGTAATAATAATAAATTGGACCTCTCCAAGTACGTCAACAAGGGCATTCGCGTCAAGTTGCAAGGCAGGCGCGAAGGTGAGGAAGGGCTTGGGGGTCCCCAGAGGACATCCAGGCGGACCCCCTTCAGGAGAAACGTGTATTCATGTGATATATATATATAGAGAGAGAGAGAGAGAGAGAGAGTATGTAATAATACTAATATTTAATAATATTATAGGATATAAAATAATAATATATAATAATAATAATAACAACTTTATTCTTGTATCCCATCACTATCTCCCCGAAGGAACTCGGGGAAGCTTACAAACGGCAAAAGACGCCTGAAACAAGACATGACATAAAACACAATATAAAATACAATCAAATAAAACAAACATGTAACAATGAGATAAAACTCAGAATAAATCAGCACACATCAGTTATTAGTGATACCTAATGTAAACATGGCCAGCTTGTTCACCCTCATCAGTCCATCACAGGGGTCAGGCACCAGTCCAGGATCCGGAGGCTTTCTTGGATTTCAGTGAATACATTGTAATAGTAATAATGGATACATAGCCACTTTGAGTCTCCTTATGGAGAGATAAAGCAGGGTATAAATAAAATAATAATAATAACAAGAATATTATAAATTATACATTGATGCTTTTATTTCAAGCTGCTTTGAGTCTGCTTCAAAAGAGATAAAGCGGGGTATAAATAAATATAATAATAATAATTTCCAGCCCAACCCTATACATGGCAAGCAGGATACAATGCAATCCCGCCAGGCCTCAGTGTCAAAGAAGGTCCTTCAACTGGACCTTGAGGCAGAGAGTTCCCCTGTTGAGCAGCACTCATTCCTTCCTTCTTTTCTTTCTTTCCTCGCAGCCAGCGGCGTCCTGAAAGGCTTCGACCCGCTCCTCAACCTGGTGCTGGACGGGACCATCGAGTACATGAGAGGTGAGCACAGCAGGCAGGAGGTCAGCTTTATATTATGGCACAACATTTGGGAAAATGTTCCCTTCCTGGTTTGAAAGCATTATTTCTGTTTCATTATGCGGCCCTTCTGGAGTTGGGGTTGTTTTTGCAGCTGAATTTGTCAAGACTCTATGGACCTTCCACACTGCCCTTATACATATCCCAGGATCTGATCCCAAACTATCTTGCAGTATAATCCAATTTAATGCAGATAATCTGGAATCAGATCCTGGTATATAGGTGAGTGTGGAAGGGGGCTATGAGATAGTCATTGAAAAGCCAGAGCCAAATGTGCTGCTGCAGAATGTTCCTCCAGCAAAAAAAAAAAGTTTGCAGTTTAATACACTTTTCCCATGTTTTTGTGATAGGACCAATTAAGAAATGACATTGATAACCCAAAAATTGTGTTGAATCATCTATATAAATAAATGTTCGTTTGTGGGATTAACATAACTCATAAACCACTGGTTTGGACACAATACACCTATCAGGCCAATGAGTGACCATCACTCACAAAAACACTGAAAAACGCAGCAGAAGAGACTTTAAAAGCCAAAAAACAAAAAATACATTATAACACATGCACAAAACCACATATATATATGTGGTTTTGTGCATGTGTTATAATGTATTTTTATATATGGAGCCCCCGGTGGCGCAGTGGGTTAAAGCACTGAGCTGCTGAGCTTGTTGATCAAAAGGTTGCAGGTTCGATTCCGGGGAGCGGCGTGAGCTTCCGCTGTCAGCCCTAGCTTCTGCCAACCTAGCAGTTCGAAAACATGCAAATGTGAGTAGATCAATAGGTACCGCTCCGGCGGGAAGGTAACGGCGCTCCATGCAGTCATGCCGGCCACATGACCTTGGAGGTGTCTATGGACAACGCTGACTCTTCGGCTTAGAAATGGAGATGAGCACCACACCCCAGAGTCAGACATGACTGGACTTCATGTCAGGGGACTACCTTTACCTTTACTATATATATATATATATATATATATATATATATGCAAACACACATATATACACAAATATACACACACACACACACAACACATATACACAGACTAGCCACAGCAATGCGTGGTAGGGGATGGCTAGTATATTATAATAATGTATTATTATAATAATATATAATTTAAAAAATATAATACAATAAATTATAATATAATGTAATCATTTAATATAACATGCTGCTGTCTGGGGTGGATATCCAGACATAACGTCCGGAGGCCCTACCCCCCTCCCCCCATGCCCCCAGATTCTTTTGAAAATTAAGAAGAACTTACCAGGCCTGTAGTATACCCTCAGACCAGCTCTCTCAGCGCATACAAATGATGCGCCAGGAGAGCGGGGGGGGGGGGGGGAGATTTTCCTCCTCTCCTCCCCACCCCTCTCCTGGCATGTCATTGGTACGCTCCGGGAGAGCTGCTCCAAGGGTATACTGCAAGCCTGGTAAGTTCTTTTTACTTTTCAAAAGGGTTTGGGGACTTGGGGGGAGGGGGTGGGTATTCCCACACTTTACTGGCCTTTTTTAGCCCGGTAAACTGTGAAAATGGTGTCTGGGCTGTAGTCCAGGCACCGGAAATAGTGGATTTATCCTGTGTTTTTCAAGAAGGCACAAAATAAATCCACTATCAAATTAATTCACTACAAACCAGTTTTCCTGGTTTGTAGTGAATTAATTTGGGACTGTCCAGAACGTTGTCTGGACAGCCCCTCCTTTATTGTGGTAGATACTGCAATAAAGGTGCTGTCTGGACGGGCCCCGTGTTAGAGATCGTAACCTTTTGTAAAGTGGAATCTTCTTGAGAAGAATTAACTCACTTGAGTCAACCTTCTCCTCCAAGTCCATCTCAGTGAGGCCACAGTCACTGTATTTGGGTCCCAAAAGAGGGGAGGGGCTTGTTTGGGGGCCAGGAAGTGCATATCCCCTCGGTAATGTCCCCTTCCTTCCTCTTTCCTTCTTCCTCCTTTCCAGACCCGGATGACCAGTACAAGCTGACAGAGGATACACGCCCACTGGGGCTCGTGGTCTGCCGAGGGACCTCGGTGGTCCTTATCTGCCCCCAGGACGGCATGGAGGCCATCCCCAACCCCTTCGTCCAGCAGCAGGATGGGTAGCTGGATGGACGGGAGGGCGGGGTTCAGACATCAGGACACTGGACCTCGCAATGGGAGAAGCTGTAGATGGTTTGACCGTGGCTTTGAGGCCGAGAAATGGCACCAAAATAGGCCAGAGGGGGGGTTATTTTTTCCTGCTGGACAAAGAACATGAAGACTCTCACCTTAACGGTGCTTCTTTGTTTCCTGGTTGTGTATTATTATTTCCTCCAAGAAACAGATGGCAAGAGCCCTAGAGTGGGGCTTGAATAGTAAACCTTCAGTTTCAAGATCAAAAACATTTCCTTGGGATGTTTTTCCTCTCCTGTACTGTTCTCTAATCATAATAAATCTTCCCTCAACTGCTTTGTGTGCTTCACCATTTGTAAGGCTTTGAGATGCAAGAGTCTTCTCCGGGGCCAATGTCCCATTTGGGGGTTTGGAGGAGGAGCCCAATATGCCAACTCTTTGAGTCGGAAAGCCCTAATCTGCTTCCAAAGTGGGTTATTTCTCATTGTTTAAATGCAAAGTGTCTCAGGACATCCCTTTGTGTCCTAGACAACAAAAACCGAGGTCTCTCAACACTCCTTGCTTTGTGAAAATAGGTCCCTAATGGGCCTGCTTTAGCCAGTGGTTCCCAGGGAAGTCCTCCTAGAAGTCTGATCATCCCAGCCACATGCATTTGGGTTTATGATGAACATTGTTTGTAGTCCAGACACACTGCTCTGTCACCAAAACTCTCTAGACCAGGGATCCTCAAACTACAGCCCATGGGCCACATGCAGCCCGCTGAGTGCATTTATCTGGCCCACCGAGGAGGAGGCCTCTCTCTCAGTGGAATCAGTACTGGCTCTGCTAACACAGAGCTCTTTTTGTTCTTTCGGTATCCCCCTCAGGCTCTCTCTTTCTCCCCATTTCAGTCTCTTCTCTTTTCCTCTCTCTTTTTCTTTCTCTTTCTCCCTCTTTTTTCTCTCCCTTTCTCCTCTTCTTTATATATCTTCTGTGCAGCCAATAGACAGCCCCAAAGCCTCCCCTTGCCATCCAACCGTCCCTCCTTCCCTCCACCTCTACTTGCGCACAGTGTTCAAGGAGCCCTTGCAAAGCCTACCCCCCCCCCCCCCGAGTTAAACAGGGAGAGTGGGGGTGGCAGTAACTCCAGCCTCATGGAGGAAAGGCGTCTCCTCAAAACTTGTGGTTCCTTTTCTTCCCCTCTTGTCTTCTTAGCAAATCAAGGTTCCTGCTGTGAAAACAGCCGGTAGGTAGCCTGTTAAAAATTGTGGGAATTCAAGTTCAAAACACAAGGAGAGCCCAAGTTGGCCAATGCCTGCTTTGAAGGTTACCAATGATATTTAATTCTGTTGTAATGTTTCATATATTTGTAGATTTGAAATTGTATTGAAATGTAAGCTGCTTTGGCCCCTTCCACATCTGTATAAAATCCACACAACTGGTTTATATGGCAGTATGGACTCTGATAATGCAGTTCAAAACCAATATTGTGGTTATCTGCCTTAATATTCCGGGTTATATGGCTGTTTGGAAGGGCCCTTTGAGTGCCCTTCCAGACAGGCCCTATATTCCAGGATTTGATCCTAGTTTTTTTCTGTTTATTCCAAGTTATCTAGCAATGCACACTCATATATTCCAGTTTAAAGCAGAAAACCTGGGATCAGATCCTGGGATATTAGGCCTGTTTGGAAGGGCCCAGTCTCCTTGTGGAGACAAAAAGTGGTGTATAAATATACATAATAATAAAGTCCTCTTCTGATCTCCTGCTTTGGTCAGACCTTCCCACCTGGAATCACACTCTAACCAAATTGGAGAACAAAAATCTGTTCCTGGTTTGAAAGTGTTATTTCCTGATTAATTGTGTGGCCCTTAATTATTCGCCTCTAGAAACTTTGTTTGTGTGGCTGCCACAAACTATGATGAATCTATTGGTCATGGGCAGGCCTGTAGCGAGGGGATGGTTTTAGGGGTTCAAACTCCCCCCCCCCCCGAAATGTTTCAGATTTTTTTAAAAACCTGGTTTACTCATGAATTTTAACTGGTTAACCAAATCCCCATGCTAAGTCTATGAGATGCAAAAAATTAAAAGTCTCTCCAGAACTACAAGCACTATCTCAAGCAAATAGTGACAATTTATTCACACTGTCATTACTTGCAGGAATAGCCGATGTAGTGAAGCAACCAAGTTGGGTGTGTGTGTGTTGAATGCTCCCATTAAGGAGGCCAGACTTGGTGGAGGTGGTTGACAGGGGCAGAGCTGCAGGCTGCTCTGCCCCCTGCTGTGCTCTTTGCTTCAGTGTGAGCTAGGAGGCAGGTTTCAACCCCCTTCCCCCACCGGTGAAATTTTCAACCCCCTCCCCTGCAAAATCTTCAACCCCTCCCAAAAAAAAATTCTGGCTACGGCCCTGGTCATGGGAGTTCTGTATGCCAAGTTTGGTTGAATTCCATTGTTGGGGAGTTCAGAATGCTCTTTGATTGCAGGCGCTACTGCAACTCCCACATGTCTGAGTGTATTTTAACCAAACCTCTCCAGTATTTTCTGTTGGTCATGGCAGTTCTGCATGCCAAGTTTGGTTGAATTCCATTGTTGGGACAGTTCAGACTGCTCTTTGATTGCAGGAGCTACTGCAACTCCCACATGTCTGAGTGTATTTCCCCCAAACCTCTCCAGTATTTTCATGGGAGTTTGGCCAATAGGCTGATCAGTAAACATATTAATGGGTTCCCTGCTGTTATATTAAGACTGTTACCCATGATACGGCATGCTTGAAGTCAAAATTTCATTTATTTGTAATTAGAAATACATATTTCACAATATATAATAACATGATTAATCACTATGCTTTATGTTCAGTTTGTAACAATGAAAATACATCCTGCATATCAGATTATGATTCATTATGATTCATAACAGTAGCAAAATAACAGTTGTGAAGTAGCAACAAAAATAATGTTATGGTTGGGGGGTACCAGAACATGGGGAACTGTATTAAGGGGTCACGGCATTAGGAAGGTTGAGAACCACTGGTGTATATGAAGAGAGGCACCCGATGATGCACAGCTGAAAAATAGAGGGCATCTACACTGCAAAATTAATGTGGTTTGACACCAGTTTGAATGCCATGGCGTAATGCTATAGAATTCTGGGATTTAATATTTTATAAGCTGTTTCACCTTTTCTGCCAAAAGATCAAACTGCAGCTCCAGGATTCCATAACATTGAGTTAAAGTGGTTCTTCATTTTAAATATTCATAGAATCATAGAATCAAAGAGTTGGAAGAGACCTCATGGGCCATCCAGTCCAACCCCCTGCCAAGAAGCAGGAATATTGCATTCAAATCACCCCTGACAAATGGCCATCCAGCCTCTGCTTAAAAGCTTCCAAAGAAGGAGCCTCCACCACACTCCGGGGCAGAGAGTTCCACTGCTGAACGGCTCTCACAGTCAGGAAGTTCTTCCTCATGTTCAGATGGAATCTCCTCTCTTGTAGTTTGAAGCCATTGTTCCGCGTCCTAGTCTCCAAGGAAGCTACTGTTTTGTTACTGTTTTGTTTTTTAACTTCAAAATTAGATATGTACAGTGTGCATAGGAATTAGATTTTTTTAATAAAAAAAACCTATAGTTCGGCCCTCCAACAGTCTGAGGGACAGTGAACTGCCCCTGTTTAAAAAGTTTGAGGACCCCTGGTCTAGACTCACCAGGGCAAATGGGTCTCCTCCCCGGAGTCCAGCTCCTCCTTGCTGTCCTGATGCAGAGAAGGATGCTGCTGACTCCTCCGAATGGCAATCTGTGGAAAGGTTCTTCTCCTTCTTCTGTAGAAACAGCTTCTTCCTGCAGGACAAAGGAAGGGCTTCTTCCTTCCTACTCCTGCTTTCATTGTGGTGGAAGGCAGAAGAAGAAAGGCTTTCCTGTGCGAAGGAAGGGAAGCAGCAACCTGAAGGAGAAGGTGAGGCTGGCCTCTATTTTTAGAGCCAGAGTCACTGACTGCATTCTAAATCAGTCCCAGCTGGTGATCTCTTGCCAAGGAGGGAGAGAAGGGAGTCCCAGCCTGGTCTCTTTACAGTAATGGAGGAGGCTGCTCAGGCCGCGAGACCTGGAGGCGCTGACCCCACTCCGGACGTGGTGCTGGAGGTAGATGGAGGGCTCTTCCCAGCCAACCGACGGGTGCTGTCCCATCACAGCCGCTACTTCCAGGCCCTGTTCTTTGGGGGGCCCTTCCGGGAGCGCTGCCAGCGGCACATCCGCCTCCAGGGCATTGAAGCCGAGTCCTTTGGGGCCCTACTCTCCTGTGTCCAGACAGGGATCCCCCTGGCCATCTCCCGCTCCAATGTGGCATCTCTGCTGGAGGCAGCCGACTTCCTGGCACTGGAGGGGCCCAAGCGGTGCTGCGAGGCCTTCCTGGAGCGGGCACTGCGGACCAGCAACTGCCTGGGCCTGATGACCTTTGCTGAGCACTTCTCCTGTCCACGGCTGCTCTCGGCCGCCCGTGGTGTGGCCCTGTCCCACTGGGAGGAAGTGGCCGCACTCGACGAGATGCCCATGCTGCCCCCAGAGGCTCTGGCTGCCCTGTTGCGCAGTGACCATCTCTTCGTGTCGCATGAGGACCAGACGCTGGAGGCGCTACTGCGCTGGGTGGCTGCGGAGCCCGCTGGGCGCGAGGAGCGCTTCCTGGAGCTGGTGGCCCTGGTGCGCGGTCCCTGCCTCAGCATCCCCTGCATGGACCGACTGATCCGGGATGGCGGAGGGAACAACAAGGGCCTCGAGGCCCGGCTGCTCCGGAAGCTGAATGCCCACCTGCCTCACAGCTGGGCCCCGGGCAAGAGGGGCCCCTGCGCCAAGAGGGACCACGAGGATGTACTGGTCCTGGCTGGGAGGCATGACCGCGAACAGCAGCAGCTCCTCCGCTTCCAGCCCAAGACGGGCACCTGGCGGCCCTGCGCCCCCCTCCAATGCAGGAACCTCACCCAGTACGCTGTTGCCGCAGTAGGTAACCCATGCAGAGGGGGGGGAGGGGGCAAATGTCATCTGGCCAGGCCCCTTTCTGCCCAGCACAATCTGAGCCCTTTTATATAGATGGCTGCCCAGTTAGGGATAAAAAATGCTGTATTAGATAGTGCATTGAATGTACCCCCAGGGTATGTGAAAAATACAGTTCTAATGCACATGTGTTCAGAGCACAGTCCACTCTAAGGGTCAAGAAAGTAGAGATGTGATCCTAGAGATGCAGCTGAGTCACTTCCTGTGATCCCTAGAGGTAGAAATGATTTATATGTGCACTTCTTCTTTGCCATGTGCTTGCTCGGGGATTGCCTGAATACTTCTATTGATTCCTCCCAGAATCTCCTTGGCCTTTGGCACTGCCACAACACACTTGTGGCCTTACAAATATTTTGATTATTTCTGTGAATATTTTTTTGATTATTTCTGCAAATACTTTCTGAATATTATGATTATGTGAATTATTTTGAGATTATATGCAAATATTTTTGTGATTATTTGTGATTATTTCTTCCAATATTTTGATTATTTATTATGAATATTTTTGTGAATATTTCTGCGAACGTTTTTGTGACTATTGTCTGCTCCTCTGGCAGGCGACCTGCTGTATGTGACAGGCGGTTCCACCCGGGAGGAGTGGACCTGGTCGACGACAGACAGAGTGCTGGCCTACAGTGGCTGGGAAGACCGCTGGGAGGAGGGCCCCTCGCTGCAGACGGCCCGGCACAGCCACTGTGCAGCCGGGGTGGGGGGGCGCCTCTTTGTGGCAGGGGGTGCCCTGGGCGAGGGAGGCCTGACTCCCGCCGTGGAGAGCCTGACCCCCGGGCAGCCCGCCTGGCGCAACGCCAGCCCCATGGCCTGTTCCGTGGAGAGGGCTGCCGCCGCCGGGATCGGGGCCCGGCTGCTCTATGTGGTGGGCGGCCTGGAGGAGAGCGGGGCTGTCTGCCCCGCTGTGCAGCGGCTGGACACACAGACCGACGCCTGGGACCTGGTGTCTCGCTCCCCGCTCCCCAGGTGAGGAAGAGTGGAGTAGCCCCAAGGGAAGAAGAAAGGGGCCTTGCAGGAGGAGAGGGGAACAGGAGGGCAGCACAGGGGCGACAGGGGGCCATCAAGCCAGGGGTAAGAGCGATAGATAGGATTGGTATAGAGATTATTATATTTATATTTATACTCTATCTCTCCCAAAGGAGATTCAAAGCGGAGATAGATGGATATTAATAATAATAATAATAATAATAATAATAATAATAATAATAATAATCTTTACTTATACCCCGCCACCATCTTCCCAATGGGGATGCAGGGCGGCTTACATGAGGCCAAGCCCAACAACACAATACAATAAATAAAATCAAAACGCAAACAATAACATAATAAATTACATAAGACTATATATATATAATTAAAAGCATTCATATTATCATAGAATCCTAGAGTTAAGAGACCCCAAGGGCCATCCAGCCCAGCCCCTTAAGATAGAGATACATAGGATTGAGATAGATAGATAGGTATGATAGGTATATCAGAGAATCTTAGCTAAAGATATTGATAGGATTGAGATATATCCATGAGAGGGAGAATCCTATAGTTGGAAGGGACCCCAAAGAACATCCAGTCCAGCCCCGTAAGATAAAGATAGATAAGATAGATAGACAGATATGAGATCGGTATATCATTGACTCCTAGAGTTGGAAGGGACCCTGAGGGCAACCCAATCCCGGCAGAAAAGGCACCATCAAAGCCCCCTCAGATTCCTTCCAGCCTCTGTTTAGAAGCCTCCGTGGACTCCAAGGCAGAGTTCCTCTGCTGAACAGCTCTCATAACAGTCAGGAAGCCCTTCAGGCCTGCAGAGAGCAAGCGTACTCCCTCTACCTCCGTCAGATATTGAAGCTTTTCTCCTCTCTTCCTCAGGTACGACCTCTGCGTGGCGATGCTGAATGGGGCACTCTACACAGTGGGCGGGGGGGTATTGCGCCTGGAGGCAGACACGGGCGAGTGGACCCCCCTTGAGGAAGAGGAGGAGGAGAAAGAGCAGAGGGGGGCCCGTGTGAGCCGGCGGTTCTTCAAGGCCTGCGTGGCGGCCAACGGGCGCCTCTACCTGCTGGGTCAGCGCCAGGGCAATGGCCAGCTGCCCAACTTGCTCCTGCTGGACCCCTACCTGGAGCCCCCCCTCCGCTGCCAGGAGCTGGACCCCGAAGTCCCCTGCCCACTCCCTATCCAGGCCGCAGCCTCAGTGCACTGCTTCGGGCCCTGGCACTGACCGCCTGCCAGCCGGGGCTTCCCTCAAATTCAAGGCAAGTATTGAGGCCTGGTCTGAGGAGGAGGAGGGGGGGGAACCTTTGATGGCGGGGCCTTGTGCTCCTGAATGTGAGCCCCCCACTCCTGTAGTACCTCAGGGAGAGAGGTGCTCTCTGTTGCAGCCCAGCTGCCTATCTGATCCTTTTTTCAACCAAACCCTTTGCGAGGGGCCTTGTGAGTCTGGGACGGATGAATGGGAGAGCGAATGCTCTCTTGGAACCAAATCACTGTATGGTTTTAAATACGGAATAAAAATTACATGCAAAGTGTTTGAACCCAGTTCTGGTATTTTTGGGACATTCTTTCAAGTCTATAGTCTCCGGCCAGTTGCAGCTTATTCAGAACACAAATAAGACACAAACTGTATTTGCTTTCAGAACAAAGGCCATGCAACTTCCAAGCTTGCTTATTGCACCCTTCACACTAGTTTAGCAGACATTTGTTTTTCCTCCCATCCTGCACATTCTTCCACAGGTATATTATATACTTGCTTTACTACCACCAGGTCCTCTGGAGATGCCAGTAGCCACAGATGTAGATGGAAAAAATGGAGAAAAGACTGCTAGAATACATTGGCCATGGAGCCTGGAAACCGCACAACATAATAATAATAATAATAATAATAATAATAATAATAATAATAGATTTATTACCTTGCCACACAAGGCAGGTAATGAGCAGGTTTCCCACAGGACAGGGGTCTCCTCCAGGTTTGGCTAATGCGCTGGTCAGTTCCAGCCACCTTCAGTGGTCACTGTCCACCTCCTGTGCCCTCAGGGGCACATCCCAGCCAGCTGCCGGGCCTGGCGGTCCTCGCGGGGGGTCCATGGCTGGGCATAACCCCCCCGGGGCAGCAGCAGGCGATTGAGGGTCCCTTCGAAGTTGACGTGGCGCCGGGCCATGAGCAGGTAGTGGCGGCCCTCCTCTAGCAGGGGGCAGGTGCAGGTCCCAGGTGCCCAGGCAAACTCCCGGCGCTCCAGTGGGAAGCGGTTGCGGTAAGTCTCCTCCACACGCAGGTCGTAGCGCGTCTCCCGCCCCACCGGGCGCCGGGACAGGATCTGTGCACGGAAGACTGGGGGGAGGGGGAGCATGAGATAGAGCAAAGATATGATCAATATGAAACTATGGATCTGGAATGGGCCTCTAAAGCCTGCTGACAGAGGGCTCCCGGCAGGCGGCTTCTGGTGTTCCTGTTTGGGTGCTAAATGAAATGACAGGCCTTCCCTTAAATATATTCCTTGCCTTGCTTTCCTAATTCAGATCAGGAACAAGAAGATTATAAACACAGAAGCTTTCTTTCTGCAGAACCTCCAAAGGACAGCCAGTCCATCCTCCATAAAGGAAGACATTGCCCGAGCCAGAGATAGGAGAAATATGATATGATATGGTATGGTATTTACACACATACACATACGCACACATAAAATCAATATGGAATTATGGCTTTGGAAGGAGCCTCCAAAGGCCATCCAGTCCAGCCCTGCAAAGCCTGCCGTAAAGGAAGGCACCACCTAGAATCATAGAATCAAAGAGTTGGAAGAGACCTCATGGGCCATCCAGTACAACCCCCTGCCAAGAAGCAGGAATATTGCATTCAAATCACCCCTGACAGATGGCCTGACCTATATGATAAGAGAAGATATGTGAGATATATATATATATATATATATATATATATATATATATGATAGATATAGAATCATATAATTGGGTGGGGCCTTTAAAGAACATTCAGTCCAACCCCCACCTGGCAGAAAGGAAGGCACCATCCAAGCCCTCCTGACAGTGGCCAGCCAGTCATAGATACAAAATATATAGGATCGTAGATTTGGAAGGGGCCTTCAAAGGTCATCCAGTCCAGCCCGCTTCCACTAGTCAGGAAGACCCCATCAAGCCAAGCCCTCCCGCCAGATGACTCACCAAAGTCACTGCTGCAATAGTGGCGCATGCGCTGGGATTTCCCTTTTGCCACAGGGCACTTGCCGCACTGTTCTGCAAAAGGAGAACGAAGGGAGTTGCGCCGTCACCCAAAACAGATGGGTGCCCCCCTCACAAACACACAGAGAATTGGGGGAGGGGTGTTGGAGGCCTACCTTGCTGTGGCGGCGCTGTGGCCGTGGGGGCTTCTAGGGGGTGCTCTCCCTGGGCCTCTCGGGTCTGTTGCTGCCGCCGCAAAGCACTAGGACTGCTGCTGCCCTCCTTCGGGACCCAGAACTCAAATTTGATGCCTGGGTTGGGGGCCTGGAAAAGGACCTGGCAGGCGGGGAAAGTGGAGCATGATGAATGTGAATGTTACAAGGTGCTCTAATCTCGCCAGGAACATAGTTGGAGAGGTCAATAGGGAATTTATTTAATAAGGTAATGTCAAAATTCTAACTCCTCCCAGGATTAACCGTTAAAACTTGTAGGTGTTGTAGTCTGGTATACGTCAGAGGATTCTTGGGTTGAGGGGTTTCAAAATGAAGCATCTGAGAGTGTTCAGGGAGAATTGCAGACAGGTCAGGCTGACCCAGCTGATGTTTTGAATGCTTTAGATCAGGGTTCCTCAAACTTTTTGAACAGAGGGCCAGGTTGGAGGGCCGGATTATAATTATATTATAATTAAAAAATTATATGAATTCCTATGCACACTGCACATGTCTTATTTGTAGTGCAAAAACACTTATAAACAATATAATAATTAAAATGAAGAACAATTTTAAGAAATATAAATTTATTAGTATTTCAGTGGGAAGTGTGTGGCTGCTTTTGGTTGATGAGATAGGATTGTAGTTGTTGTTGTTGTGTGTTTTTAAGTCGTTTCAGTCTTAGGTTGACCCTGAGGGAGGGCCGGGTAAATGACCTTGGAGGGTCATATCTGTCCTCCGGGTCTTAGTTTGGGGACCCCTGCTTTAGATAGTTCCCAGACTCCCAATGAAACTGAAAGTAATGAGTCCCTAGAGAAAAGGCCTTGGGAAGACAAGAAGGTTGAGGAGGTTTCAAAGAAGTGTAGATTAGATTTGAGAATGCAGGGCATGAAAATGATGATGATGATAACGGGGAATCAGTCTCCTGTTCCTATTTCCAAGTTCCTGGTTCTCAAATTGTCAAGAGTCTTATTTCATGTTCTGTCTTTGTTTATGTACCTTTGATGAGTTTACCTGGGAGAGATTCCTGTGTTCATATTCATGGAAATTACCTTGGATTATTTATATGTTTTTGGATTTCTTGATTCTGAGATTTTTCCCTGGCATTTTTGAATTACTGCTATTGAACTCCGGCTTACTTCATATATTACATATTATAGCCTGACTGTCTCTTTTGGATTGGACCTTTTCCCCCCTTTATATTCCTGCAAGGAAGACTCCAGCAATACATGGAGCGAGAGTTGCCAGATGTTCAAGCTGGGTTCAAAAAAGGCAGAGGAACGAGAGACCAGATTGCCAATATCCGCTGGATAATGGAGAAAGGCAAGGAGTTTCAGAAAAACATCTATTTCTGCTTCATTGACTATTCTAAAGCCTTTGACTGTGTGGATCATAATAAATTGTGGCAAGTTCTTGGTGGGATGGGCATCCCAAGCCCCCTTGTCTCTCTCCTGAGGAATCTGTACAAGGACCAAGTCGCAACAGTCAGAACTGACCACGGAACAACAGACTGGTTCAAGATTGGGAAAGGCGTACGGCAAGGCTGCATCCTCTCACCCAACCTCTTTAACTTGTATGCAGAACACATCATGCGATGTGCGGGGCTGGATGAATGCAAAGCTGGGGTAAAAATTGCTGGAAGAAACATTAACAACCTCAGATATGCAGATGACACCACTTTGATGGCCGAAAGCGAGGAGGAGCTGAGGAGCCTTCTAATCAAGGTGAAAGAAGAAAGCGCAAAAGCTGGGCTGCAGCTAAACATCAAAAAACCAAGATTATGGCAACAAGAATTATTGACAACTGGAAAATAGAGGGAGACTTTGTATTTCTAGGCGCAAAGATTACTGCAGATGCAGACTGTGGCCAGGAAATCAGAAGATGCTTACTTCTTGGGAGGAGAGCAATGTCCAATCTCGATAAAATAGTAAAGAGTAGAGACATCAGACTGGCAACAAAGATCCGCCTAGTCAAAGCCATGGTATTCCCTATAGTCACCTATGGATGTGAGAGCTGGACCTTAGGGAAGGATGAGCGAAGGAAGATCAATGCTTTTGAGCTGTGGTGCTGGAGGAAAGTGCTGAGAGTGCCTTGGACTGCGAGAAGATCCAACCAGTCCATCCTCCAGGAAATAAAGCCCGACTGCTCACTGGAGGGAAAGATACTAGAGACAAAGTTGAAGTACTTTGGCCACATCATGAGGAGACAGCAAAGCCTAGAGAAGACAATTATGCTGGGGAAAGTGGAAGGCAAAAGGAAGAGGGGCCGACCAAGGGCAAGATGGATGGATGGCATCCTTGAAGTGACTGGACTGACCTTGAAGGAGCTGGGGGTGGTGACGGCCGACAGGGAGCTCTGGCGTGGGCTGGTCCATGAGGTCACGAAGAGTCGGAGACGACTGAACGAATGAACAACAACAATATTCTTTTCTCAATACACATTTTATTACTGGACTTGGCCTCTGGTGTGGTGCTGGGTGAAGGGGAATCTCAGTGCTAGAGTGCAGCAGTAGGAAACTTCTCAATGTGCAAGGTGTTTGGCTTCCTTGCTCCTCTCATCACCTTCTTCCAAACGGCTGGCTTCAAGGAAGCTGCTGAATCTGGTTAGATAAGTTTAATTGGGTTTTTGATGAATATGTAAATTGATTTTTTAAAAAAGAAGGGCAAAGGTCTCACCATGATGGTCAGTTCCTCCTGGGTGGGCCCTGGGGCTTCCAGGGTCTCCAGGACATCGGCTGTGCGGGAATAGTACATCTCGGTCCCAGCCGCAGGGTAAAGGCCCGGCCGGTCAACCGTCCAGTCCCCGTTGAGCAGGAAGCGCTGCTGGGCATCCATCAGAGCTATTTTGGGGGCAGAGGGAGGAGGGTCAAAGGGCAGCCAGGGGCCTCTCTTTGGTCCCAATGTCCGAGCTCTTTGGCCCACTTACCCAGGTAGTTGCGACTGCGGTCAGTGACCTTGATGTGTCTTGCTCCAGATGGGATCCGGGTCACATTCTTGTAGCCAAAGAAGCCTGTCCAAGGAGAAGGGGATCAAAAAAGTTGAGGGAGGTCAAAGGGCAAGGGTCACTGAAGAAGGAGGGGCGTATGTTGAGTTGTGGGGGGAGGGGGCGGTGCTCTCAGCAGCAGCATTAGCATTAGCATGGTGCCAAGGGGGCAAAAGGAGGGGAATTTGGGGGAGGGGTCTGCCACCCAATGAAGGGAAAACACTGTGGCATCATCAATTGCATCAGGGAAATGGGATGTATCATGTACGGCCAGGAGGGAGCGTATCAGTAGTAGGCGGCCAACTGTTGGGAGGGATTTGATTGTGTCTTCCTGCCTGTAGGTTGGGGTGAGACTGATTCTGTTTGGCCCCCATGCTATCTAACTGCTTGGAAGGTGAACTGGTTGCACAGGAAACAGATGGAGGATGTATTGTCGAAGGCTTTCATGGCCGGAATCACTCAGTTCTTGTGGGTTTTTTCGGGCTATATGGCCATGTTCTAGAGGCATTTCTCCTGACGTTTCGCCTGCATCTATGGCAAGCTTCCTCAGAGGTGACCTCAGACCTCACCTCTGAGGAAGCTTGCCATAGATGCAGGCGAAACGTCAGGAGAAATGCCTCTAGAACATGGCTCTATAGCCCGAAAAAACCCACAAGAACCTAAGGGAAGTCTGCTTCTTCTGCCACCGTCCTTTCCTTTTGGGTGTGCCAGGGGAGAGGTCAGGCCCATAACTGGAATGGGGGGGGGGGAGTGAAGGAGGGGGGAGCGGAGAAGCCAAAGCCAAAGCATTCACCCTGGGGGTGGGGCGGGGCGGGGAGTGCCTGTCAATCACCGGCGGGCGGGAATGCCTCCCGGAAGACCCCCTCCACCCGCAGGCAGCTGGCATTCCGGCCATTGCACTCGCCACAGGCGTCTTCTCGCCCTGCATCAGGGCCCAGCGTCCCATCACAGCCTGCTCTCTATTAGAAGAAAAACAATAATAATAGTATTTAATCTATATATATTAAAATGTTCTGTGCGTAATGAGTACCTTAAAAACAAAAGAACCAATGAACGAAATCACACCAAATTTGGCAACAAAACGTCTCACAACACAAGGAGTGACCATCACTCAAAACATTATGATTTTGTCATTTGGGAGTTGTACTTGCTGGGATTTATAGTTCACCTACAACAGTGGACAGGAGCAGAATTCAAAACGATCTTGACAGATTAGAGAGATGGGCCAAAACTAACAAAATGAAGTTCAACAGTGACAAGTGCAAGATACTCCACTTTGGCAGAAAAAATGAAATGCAAAGATACAGAATGGGGGACAATGCCTGGCTCGAGAGCAGTACATGTGAAAAGGATCTTGGAGTCCTCGTGGACAACAAGTTAAACATGAGCCAACAATGTGATGTGGCGGCAAAAAAAGCCAATGGGATTTTGGCCTGCATCAATAGGAGCATAGTGTCTAGATCTAAGGAAGTAATGCTTCCTTGGTTAGACCACATCTGGAATATTGTGTCCAATTCTGGGCACCACAATTCAAGAGAGATATTCACAAGCTGGAATGTGTCCAGAGGAGGGCGACTAAAATGATCAAGGGTCTGGAGAACAAGCCCTATGAGGAGCGGCTTAAGGAGCTGGGCATGTTTAGCCTGAAGAAGAGAAGGCTGAGAGGAGATATGATAGCCATGTATAAATATGTGAGAGGAAGCCACAGGGAGGAGGGAGCAAGCTTGTTTTCTGCTTCCTTGGAGACTAGGACGCAGAACAATGGCTTCAAACTACAAGAGAGGAGATTCCATCTGAACATGAGGAAGAACTTCCTGGCTGTGAGAGCTGTTCAGCAGTGGAACTCTCTGCCCCGGAGTGTGGTGGAGGCTCCTTCTTTGGAAGCTTTTAAACAGAGGCTGGATGGCCATCTGTCAGGGGTGATTTGAATGCAATATTCCTGCTTCTTGGCAGGGGGTTGGACTGGATGGCCCATGAGGTCTCTTCCAACTCTTTGATTCTATGATTCTATGATTCTCAACCTGGGGACCCCAGATGTTTTTGGCCTACAACTCCCAGAAATCCCAGCCAGTTTATCAGCTGTTAGGGTTTCTGGGAGTTGAAGGCCAAAAACATCTGGGGACCCCAGGTTGAGAACCACTGACCTACAACCAAAGAACATTCTGAACTCCATCAATGATGAAATTGAACCAAACTTGGCACACAGAACTCCCACGACCAACAGGAAATACTGGAAGGGTTTGCTGGGCATTGACCTTGAGTTTGGGAGTTATAGTTCACCTACATCCAGAGAGCACTGTGGACTCAAACAATGATGGATCTGGACCAAACTTGGCACAAATACTCAATACGCCCAAATATGAACACAGATGGAGTTTGGGGGAAATAGACCTTGACATTTGGGAGTTGTAGTCACTGGGATTTATAGTTCACCTACAATCAAGGAGCATTCTGAACCCCACCAACGATGGAATTGAACCAAACTTGGCACACAGTTCTTCCATGACCAACAGAAAATACTGGAAGGGTTTGGTGGGCAGTGTCCTTTGGTTTTGGAGTTGTAGTTCACCTACATCCAGAGATCACTGTGGACTCAAACAATGATGTATTTGGACCAAACTCTACACAAGTACTCAGTATGCCCAAATGTGAACACTGGTGGAGTTTGGGGAAAATAGAATCTCGACATTTGGGAGTTGTAGTTGCCGGGATTTATAGTTCACCTACAATCACAGAGCATTCTGAACCTCACCGATGATAGAATTGGGCCAAACCTCCCACACAGAACCCCCATGTGGACCACAGCAACGCGTGGCAGGGGACAGCTAGTAGAATGTAAGCAACCCAGCCCACTCTCTGCCTGGGAGACTAATAGTACCATTTATTATAATAATGAACATTATGCAATCTGCTCACCCAGCAGTGCCCGCTGATGCAGAGGTCCTGGGATGGGGGTGGACCACAGCGCGTTCCATCCAAGGCGCGGCCGAATGTGTAGTAGAAGTGGTGGCCCAGGGCCAGACAGGCCAGGTCACATGAGTTGGGGGCTGCAAGCATTACACTCATTATATTGTATTATTCATTTATATCAGGTATCCTCAAACTAAGGCATGAGGGCCAGATCAAGGTAATTTATCCAGCCCTCGCTCAGGGTCAACCTAAGTCTGAAATGACTTGAAAGCACACAGCAACAACAACAACAACAATCCTATCTCATCAGCCAAAAGCAGGTCCACACTTCCCATTGAAATACTAATAAGTTTGTATTTGTTAAAATTGTTCTTCATTTTAATAACTGTATTGTTTTTAAGTGTTTTTTGCACTACAGATAAGATATGTGCAGTGTGCATAGGAATTCATTCATGCTTTTTTCAAATTATAATCTGGCACTCCAACAGTTTGAGGGACTGCGACCTGGCCCTCTGTTTAAAAAGTTTGAGGACCCCTGATTTATGTGGTCATGGGCTTCTTATACTGCTCTATCATATTACATTGCAATTATTGGAATTTCTCTCTCCCTCTGTATCAAGATTTGAAGAGGTTGGCCTAGATAGCCTTTGGGGATCCCTCAAAAGTGGGTGTCCCTCAGGGGGTGGGGGGGATGCCTCACCTCCATGGAAGGGGACCCATCGGTAAGGATCCCGGCCCCCTGGTAGGGGCTTCCCATTGTAGAGGCCACATTGGAGGTCGCGGAAGGGGACCGAACCCGGCGGGCACTCCTGGGGAGAGAAAGAAGAGAGAAAGACAGGAAGGGGCCACAGCAGGCATGTGGCCGGGGGGGGGGGGGTTGAGGGGCTTCAGCCCTCCCCCCCCCCCCCGAAATTCTCATGGCCTTACTGGTGCATTATTTAAACTGTTATGTTTATTCATGTCATGATCTGATCAACATACTCAATATATCCCATATGCATGGGGTTATTGGGGTAATGATACAAAAGGTTTGCTAGGGTAGACCCTCTTTCACTCAGACTCAGCCCCCCCCCCCCCCCGAAACTCAGCCCCCCCCCCCGAATCGAAATCCTGGCTACGGGCCTGGGCCACAGGGCATGGTTTGGTCCCCGGGGGCCCTTCCCCTTATTGAGGGGGGGTCTCACCTACCTCCAGATCACAGGCACGGTACTGGCGGGGGGGCCCCATGCAGGGCTGCTCCTCCGGAAACCTTGCAGAGGGAAACAACAGCAAGGTGTAAATAAGCACAACAACAACCACCACCTTCAGGGTCCCAAAGAGGTGAGGGTGAAGCCCCCCCCCACCAAGTGCGTCAAAGGAAGTGCTGTGCCTTTTATTATTGAATTAAGGAGCCCCCTGTTAAACCCCTGTGCCGGCAGGACTGAAGACCAACAGGTCACAGGTTCAAATCCGGGGAGAGGCGGATGAGCTCCCTCTTTCAGCTCTAGCTCCTCATGCGGAGACACGAGAGAAGCCTCCCACAAGGATGATAAAAACATCAAAATCATCCAGGCGTCCCCTGGGCAACGTCCTTGCAGACGGCCAATTCTCTCACACCAGGAGTCACTCCTGGCACGACAAAAAAAAATTATTGAATTGTGTTTATTTATTATTGTTGACTATGAAATTATTATGCTGGGCTTTAGCATAGCAGGTGAAACTGCCAGCTGCAGAAAATCTTGCCAATCAAAAGGTCGTCAGTTCAAGCCCGGGTCGGTGTGAGCTTCCGACCATCAGCCCAGCTTCTGCCCACCTAGCATATTTAAAATAGCAATGTGAGTAGATAAATAGGTACTGCTTTAAGTGGGGAGGTAATGAAAGGTGCCCATAAGGACATGCCAAGCAGAAGGTCATTTACGGACAACAAAAAGCTCCTTGTCAGAAAAGATGGAGTGACTGCACCCCCACTCCCGAGCACAGCACAGCCTCCAGACAGGCATGTAGCCGGGGGGGGGGGGGGGGGGCTCGGGGGGCTTCAGCCCCCCCCCCCCCAAATTCTCATGGTGGTTCGCAAAAAGGCCTTACTGGTGCATTATTTAAACTGTTATGTTTATTCATATCATGATCTGATCACCATACTCAATATATCCCATATGCATGGGGGTATCGGGGTAATGATACAAAAGGTTTGCTAGGGTAGACCCTCTTTCACTCAGACTCAGCCCCCCCCCAACTCACCCCCCCCCCCCGAAACAAAATCCTGGCTACGGGCCTGCCTCCAGATGCTGGAGATGGAAAAAGATGGGAAGCCTTTACCTCTGTTTATGTGCTGTCTTTCCTTGTCAATTGTATAATGGCATTGAATGTTTGCTGTAAATGTGGACTATAATCTGCCCCGAGTCCCCTTGGGGAGATAGGGCGGAATATAATTACAAAGTATAGTATATTATTTATTTATTTCTTATCAAGGGCATTGCATAAATAAGTATAAAACTGATAAAAATAGGAGCACCAGCAGCTTAATATCTTTTCACCAGAAATGGGCAACAGCAACTGCATTGTCTGTAGCCTCCAACAACTCTTCCTCTGTGCATGAGGCAGGACATTGCAGACAAGCATACAGATGCAGAGTTGTCTATTCTGCTCCATAGTTGCACAAGGTGGAGGATTCTTCTAGGTAGTGCCATTTGGCCAGGTGGTCTTTTGATCTGCCCACTCCGCTTTTGAGTCTGTTCAGCGACTTCCAAGTTGCCCATTCTTGGTTTGCCCCTGGAGGCAAACCTCCTTTGTGGGTTGGGGTTTCCTGGTTGAGCTGCCCAGAGGGACGCTCTTGCTGTTGCTGGGGGAACGTTATGAGAGTGGTGGTTCTCACGAAGCTTTCCCTTGATTTGAGTCTACTGGGAGGAGGCTGATAGCTATGCAGTGGGTGGCTTTCACAGGGTTCAACCTTATTTCTCTAGCATTGGCAGCAACTTTCCATCACACATCAGGGGGCAATGCCAGCTAGCTTGTAGAGTTTATCAACAGGTGTAGGTTTAAGGCATCCTGTGATTATTCTACATGTCTTGTTCAATGCTATGTTCACCTGCTTCGCATGGGCAGACTTGTGCCAAGCAGGGCAGGTATGCTTGGCAGTCAAGTCAGACAAAGCTAGGGCTGATGCTCTTATTTGTTTTGGGTCTGAACCCAAAGTTTCCACAGGATATAATAATAATAATAATAACAACAACAACTATGAAATTATTATTTATGAAGTTATTAATTATACTATTATTATTTATAAAATTATTATCTATGAAATTATTATTATCTATAATAATTTCATATAATTTCATAATAATTTCATTTCCATGTCTGATCCCACAGCAAGCTGGCTTCAGAAAAGGCAAAAGCTGCACATCGCGAGTGTTGAACCTGACTCAGCACATAGAAGATGGCTTTGAAAGGCAGCAGATCACAGGAGCTGTCTTCATAGACCTGTCCGCAGCCTATGATACTGTGAAGCACCGCCTCCTCCTAAGAAAAATGTATGATATCACAAAGGACTACCACCTCACCCGCCTCATAGGAAACCTGCTACAAAACAGGAGCTTTTTTGTTGAGCTCCAGGGCCAGAGAAGCAGAGGGCGGAAACAGAAGAACGGCCTGCCTCAGGGGAGTGTGCTTGCTCCATCCGTGTTCAACATCTACACAAATGACCAGCCACTGCCAGAAGGGACAGAGAGTTTCATCTATGCTGATGATCGTGCCATTACTGCTCAAGCAGGGAGCTTTGAGATGGTAGAACAGAAGTTTTCCGAAGCTCTAGGTGCTCTTACTGCATATTACAGGGGAAACCAGCTGATCCCTAATCCATCTAAAACACAGACATGTGCCTTTCACCTTAAGAACAGACAAGCATCCCGAGCTCTGAGGATCACCTGGGAAGGAATCCCACTGGAGCATTGCAGCGCACCCAAATACCTGGGAGTCACTCTGGACCGTGCTCTTACCTACAAGAAGCACTGCCTGAACATCAAGCAAAAAGTGGGTGCCAGAAACAATATCATACGAAAACTGACTGGCACAACCTGGGGATCACAGCCAGACACAGTGAAGACATCTACCCTTGCGCTGTGCTACTCTGCTGCTGAGTACGCATGCCCAGTGTGGAACACATCTCACCACACTAAAACAGTGGATGTGGCTTTTAATGAGACATGCTGCATTATCACGGGGTGTCTGGGCCCTACACCACTGGAGAAATTACACTGCTTAGCCGGTATTGCAACACCTGACATCCGCCGGGAAGTAGCAGCCAATAGTGAAAAGACCAAGGCAGTGACATCTCCAGCCCATCCCTTGTTTGGGTATCAGCCAGCACGACAATGACTTACATCTAGAAATAGTTTTCTAAGATCTACAGAGACACTCGCTGGAACACCTCAGCAAGCGAGAGTCCAAAAGTGGCAGGCTCAAACCCAGAACCTCAACCAATGGCTGATACCAAATGAGAGACTCCCTCGTGGGCGCACAGAGGACTGGGCGACTTGGAAGGCGCTGAACAGACTGCACTCTGGCACCACGAGATGCAGAAATGGGGCTACAAAGTGGAATCCACGACATGCGAGTGTGGGGAAGAGCAAACCACTGACCACCTGCTGCAATGCACCCTGAGCCCTGCCACATGCACCATGGAGGACCTCCTTGCAGCAACACCAGAAGGACTCCAAGTGGCCAGATACTGATCAAAGGACATTTAATCAACTACCAAACTCACAAATTTTGTATTTTGTCTGTTTGTTTGCTTTGTTCGGTTAGAAATGTAATATAATGGACTGGTTGCCCTGACACGACAAATAAATACATATAATCATCTGTGAAATCATTATTCTTATTGCCATTCCTCCACAGAAACTGTATTATTTTCTCCCTTAGTTAGAACAGTGGTTCTCAACCTTCCTAATGCCACGACCCCTTAATATGCTTCCTCATGTTATGGTGACCCCCAACCATAAAATTAGTTTAATTGCACTTCATACCTGTCATTTTGCTGCTGTTATGAATAGCAATGAAAATATCTGATATGCAGGATGTATTTTCAAACACTGGACCAAATTTGGCACAAAGACCCAATACACCCAAATTTGAATACTAGTGGGATTGGGGGAGGGTATTGATTTTGTCCTGTGGGAGTTGTAGTTGCTGGGATTTATGGTTAACCTACAATCAAAGAGCATTCTGAACTCCACCAACGATGGAATTGAATCAAACTTGGCACACAGAACTCCCATGACCAAAAGAAAATACTGGAAGGGTTTGGTGGGCATTGACCTTGAGTTTTGGGAGTTGTAGTTCACTTACATCCAGAGAGCACTGTGGACTCAAACAATGATGGATCTGGACTAAATGTGGCATGGATTCTCAATATGCCCAAATGTAATAGCCATAATGAATGGCCAGGGTAGTGGGGTTTGGGGAAAATAGACCTTGACATTTGGGAGTTGTAGTTGCTGGGATTTATAGTTCACCTACAATCAAAGAGCACTCTGAACCCTGCCAACGAATGAACTGGGCCAAACTTCCCATACAGAACCTCCATAACCAACAGAAAATACTGTGTCTAAGAGCATTCTAAGAGCATTCTAAGAGCATTCTGAACTCCACCAACGATGGAATTGAATCAAACTTGGCACACAGAACTCCCATGACCAAAAGAAAATACTAGAAGGGTTTGGTGGGCATTGACCTTGAGTTTTGGGAGTTGTAGTTCACCTACATCCAGAGATGTGGACTCAAACAATGATGGATCTGGACCAAACTTGGCACCAATTCTTAATATGCCCCAATGTAAACACTAGTGAGGTTTGGGGAAAATAGACCTTGACATTTGGGAGTTGTATCTGCTGGGATTTATAGTTCATCTACAATCAAAGAGCATCCTGAACCCTGCCAACGATTGAATTGGGCCAAACTTCCCACACAGAACCTCCATGACCAACAGAAATTACTGTGCTTTCTTGTGGTCTTTGGTGACCCCTCTGACACCCCCTCGCGACCCCTCCAGGGGTCCCGACCCCCAGCTTGAGAAACACTCAGTTAGAAGGAGTTGGTTCTTTATTGTATCATTTATGGGAGGGAGCCATAGGGAGCTCTTTCCCTTTCAGGCGTATAGCCTCACAGACAGATATAGCAGCTTCCTTAGAGCCAGAACCATTGGGAAGAAGGGGATGAGAGGAGCAAGGAAGCCGAGCACATCGCATGTTGAGAAGCTGGTGCGAGAAATGGAAGAAGCCCGGCCTGCCAGGCGTGTGCCCAGGCCATGTCCTCATGCAGACTCACTGGAGACACGTCCGAGTGCGGAAGGCAGCCCCCCCTCCGCAGGTGCTGGAACAGGGGCTCCAGGGACCCCAAGGCGCCCAGGCTCCATGGCCACCTCCTCCTCCTCCTTCGGTGCCGCCCGTCCGCATGGGGTCTGACCCCTACTTGGGGGAAGGAAACAAAAAGGAATAACAACAACAACACTTTATCTGTAGACCGCCATATCTCCCCGGAGGGACCCAGGGCAGTTTCCAACACAATGGCGGAAAGGAAGGAAGGCAACAGGGGTGACCATCATCAGTAATAAGAACAACAACAATGATAAATGATTGATAGTGAATACAATAATCTATATAAATAAAAATGTAATGTCTGTTTGTGATACCATCAGAACTCAAAAACCACTGGGGGAATTGACACCAAATTTGGACACAAGACACCTAACAGTCCAATTTATGTCCTCCACTCAAAAAAATTGATTTTGTCATTTGGGGATTGTCGTTGCTGGGATTTATAGTTCACCTACAATCAAAGAGCATTCTGAACTCCACCAATGATGGAATTGGGCCAAACTTAGCACACAGGGCTCCCATGACCAACAGAAAAAACTGGAAGGGTTTGGTGGACATTGACCTTCAGTTTGGAAATTATAGTTCACCCACATCCAGAGAGCACTGTGGACTCAAACAATTATGGATCTGGACCAAACTTGGCACGAATATTCCATATGCCCAAATATGAACACAGATGGAGTTTAAGGGAAATAGACCTTGACATTTGGGATTTGTACTTACTGGGATTTATAATTCACCTACAATCAAAGAGCATTCTGAACTCCACCAATGATGGAATTCAACCAAACATGGCATACAGGACTTTCATGACCAACAGAAAAAACTGGAAGGGTTTGGTGGACATTGACCTTCAGTTTGGGAATTATAGTTCACCCACATCCAGAGAGCACTGTGGACTCAAACAATGATGGATCTGGACCAAACTTGGCACGAATATTCCATATGCCCAAATATGAACACAGATGGAGTTTAAGGGATATAGACCTTGACATTTGCAAGTTGTAGTTGCTGGGATTTATAGTTCACCTACAATCAAAGAGCATTCTGAACTCCACCAATGATGGAATTCAACCAAACATGGCATACAGGACTTCCATGACCAACAGAACACACTGGAAGGGTTTGGTGGGCATTGACCTTGAGTTTGGGAGTTGTAGTTCACCTACATCCAGAGAGCACTGTGGACTCAAACAATGATGGATCTGGACCAAACTTGGCACGAATATTCCATATGCCCAAATATGAACAGAGATGGAGTTTGGGGAAAATATATCTTGACATTTGGGATTTATAGTTACTGGGATTTATAGTTCCCCTACAAACGACAGAATTGGGGCAAATTTCCCACACAGAACCCCCATGACCAATAGAAAATACTTAAGGCCATCCAGTCCAACTCTCTTCACCAGGGCAAGAAAATGAAATCAAAGCCCTCCAGACAAAGAGCCATCCAGTCATAAATATAGATAGATACATATGATTCACACACACACAGAGATAGATGTGAAAGGGACCCCCAAAGAAGGACTATGATATGTTGCATATTCCAGGGTAGGCAAACCAGACACTCTCCACATCAACACTGACAAAGAAACAACAAGAAATGCTGTTTACTCACAAGCAGAAAGGAATTACATATATTAGAAACCAACACTTTCTCATTACTTGATTTTCCAGATCACCAGACTGGGCCACAGCAACGCGTGGCAGGGGACAGCTAGTAATAATACTAATAATAATATAAAAATAGATGAGAAACGAGTATATTGACAGCAATAATTATAATAATAAATGATTGATAGTGAATACAATAATAACAATCATAGATGATAATAGATGATCTGTGGAATAATGTCCAGGGTGGGAGAAAGAACTCTTGTCTGCTAGAGGTATGTGTGAATGTTGATTTGTATTGAATGGCCTTGCAGCTTCAGAGCCTGGCTGGTTGCTGCCTGGGGAATCCTTTGTTGGGAGGTATTAGCTGGCCCTGATTGTTTCTTGTCTGGAATTCCCCTGCTTTTTGAGTTTTGCTCTTTATTCACTGTTCTGATTTTAGAGTCTAAAATGACTGGTAGTGAATACAATAATCATCATAAATGATAATAGTGATAATAAGGAGAGTAATAATAATAAATGATTGATTGTGAATACAATAATAATGACAATAACAGATGATGCATCCATGGCTATGGCAACTATGTGTGAATGTGCTTTGGAACAAAGGCTCTGCATTAACCCAGCAAAGGTCAAAGGACTGGGATATTTATGGCTGGAAGGGCTCAGCATCCAAGAAAAGGCAGCTGTGTCTTTTGCCCTTCATAAACCAAGGCAGAAATCACCCAGATATCCCTGCAAACGCTGCAGCAGCAGCTGCTGGAAGAAATGACCTTGGGACATTCTTTATTATGATTATGATTATGATTATGACTATTATTATTATGTTTATGTTTTTTAATATCCCGATTACTCTCTCCACAAAGAAACTCAAAGCAAACATTAAAAATCATGACAATTTAAAAATCATACAAATATTAAAACAGTATTAAACATCATTAGTATTAAAGACAGCATTGTAAAGCAGACCAAGCAATAGGATCAGGTTAGGTAAAGGTAAGGTAAGGTACAGGTTTTTGCCTGACATCAAGTCCAACTCTGGGACTGGTGCTCATCTCCATTTCTAAGCAGAAGAGCTGGCGTCAAGTGTCTGGAGAACAAGCCCTATGAGGAGCAGCTGAAAGAGCAGGACGTGTTTAGCCTGCAGAAGAGAAGGCTGAGGGGAGACGTGATGAGGGCCAGGGATCAAGAGGTGAGGGGAAGTCATAGAGAGGAGGGAGTAGGCTTGTTTTCTGCTGCCCTGGAGACGAGGACGCAACGGAACAATGACTTCAAACTACAGGAAAGGAAGGAGATTCCACCTGAACATGAGGAAGAACTTCCTGAGTGTGTGTGAGAGAGCTGTTCAGCAGTGGAACTCTGTGTGGTAGAGGCTCTTTCTTTGGAGGCTTTTAAGCAGAGGCTAGATGGCCATCTGTCAGGGGTGTTTTGAATGGGATTTTCCTGCTTCTTAGCAGAATGGGGTTGGACTGGATGGCCCATGAGGTCTCTTCCAATTCTAGGATTCTACTAAATAAATATATATATGAAATTTTATCTTGACATTTTAATGATGATATTTTTAGTTATCTTTTAACCTAATCAGGTTTGAATGTGTGTTGGTTCGCTGTTGTGGGGTCTTGGGATGGTGATTGTTGTCTGTTTGTGCATGTTTCTGTTTTTGTTTTTAATGTTGATGCGGTCAATAGATTATTCAATAAACTTTGCTTACTAAATAAATATAATAAAATATAATATTTTACTATTAGGAAATATAATATTTATTATATATGTTATTATAGTAAAATTATTTATTGTTATAGTAATGTATTATATTTATTAGTATCATAATACATTGCATTCCATTTATTATTATCATGTATTATGCACATAACAATGATGACAACAACACAACAGCTTTGTCTTTTTTGCAGCAAACACTGGAGCGCAATTCTAGCAGTGGCGTGAGAGAGGCCTGCTTGCGGCTTCTATCAACAAATCTAATCCTGAGATATCACATCCCCAGTCGCTCACTTGCTCACTTGAAGCCTCACATTTTCCATTTGCGTTTGTTATCTCTCTCTCTGCCTCTCTTGCAAGTGGCTTGCTTCCCAATGGGATGACGCACTTCCCTCCCTTTTGCCTCCCTTGTGTTTTATGTTGAATGTCATTTGTTCTGTTTGACTTTGCACATTGTGTTGATAGAGGTTATTATTGTCTATTTTATGTTGTTCTGGTTTGCATTGCTGCTGTCTTGGAAAATGCCCTGAGTCCCCTTGGGGAGATGGGGCAGGATATTAATAAAGATTATTATTATTATTATTATTATTATTATTATGTATTGTCGAAGGCTTTCATGGCCGGAATCACTCAGTTCTTGTGGATTTTTTGTGGCTATATGGCCATGTTCTAGAGGCATTTCTCCTGACGTTTCGCCTGCATCGATGGCAAGCATCCTCAGAGGTGAGGTTATTATTATTATTATTATCACCATCACCCCAATCCCAATCCGAAGCTCACCTGAGCAGCAGCAGCAGCCAATGGTAGAGCAAGGCAGAACAGGAGCAGCCGGATCAAGGGGCACCTGGGGTCAAATCAAAACAATAATATTTTATTTATTTATTTATCTGGGGTATTTCTGCCCCACCTTTCTCCCATCAAACAGAAATACAAAAAAGGATAAGACCATAAGGAGACCAGAGGAGGGCGACTAAAATGATCAAGGGTCTGGAGAACAAGCCCTATGAGGAGCGGCTTAGGGAACTGGGCATGTTTAGCCTGAAGAAGAGAAGGCTGAGAGGAGATATGATAGCCATGTATAAATATGTGAGAGGAAGCCACAGGGAGGAGGGAGCAAGCTTGTTTTCTGCTTCCTTGGAGACTAGGACGCGGAACAATGGCTTCAAACTACAAGAGAGGAGATTCCATCTGAACATGAGGAAGAACTTCCTGACTGTGAGAGCCGTTCAGCAGTGGAACTCTCTGCCCCGGAGTGTGGTGGAGGCTCCTTCTTTGGAAGCTTTTAAGCAGAGGCTGGATGGCCATCTGTCAGGGGTGATTTGAATGCAATATTCCTGCTTCTTGGCAGGGGGTTGGACTGGATGGCCCATGAGGTCTCTTCCAACTCTTTGATTCTATGATTCTATGATTCTATGATTCTATAATAAAACATCAATCCATAAAATCCATAAAGTAAAAGTAATAGCCTCCTATTAAGATCAAGAACATTGTTATTTTATTATATATTATTATTTTATTTTTATATTTATCATTTTATTATATTACTATGGTTGTTGTATTTTATTTTATTAATATATCATTTTTATTTTATTACATTATTTATTATATTATTTATTTATTTACTCTATTTCTATACCGCTTTTCTCAGCCCGTAGGCGACTCAAAGCGGTTTACATAGTACAAATTATCACAAGACAGTGTCATAGGCAATTAAAACACATTATACATAACAGTCAATATCAATAAACAATCACTATCATAACGCCACGGCACCAAATCAGAACCATTCTCATAATCCTTGTTCCATGTTCCTATGTCCGATTGCACCGTATTCCTATAATCAATTGCACTGATTTAGCCAAACGCTTGTTCGAAGAGCCAGGTCTTCACCTTCCTCCGGAACGTCAACAGTGAAGGGGCCTGTCTGATGTCTACAGGTAGGGCATTCCACAGCCGAGGGGCCACCACCGAGAAGGCCCTGTCTCTCGTCCCCGCCAGGCGCGCCTGTGATGCAGGCGGGATCGAGAGCAGGGCCTCCCCAGATGATCTTAATGTCCTAGTCGGTTCATAGGTGGAGATGCGTTCGGAGAGGTTAGTAGGGCCGGAACTGTTTAGGGCTTTATAGGCTAAAGCCAGCACTTTGAATTGTGCCCGGTAGCAGATTAGCAGCCAGTGGAGCTGGCGCAACAGAGGAGTGGTATGCTCCCTGAGTGCCGCTCCTGTTAGCAACCTGGCTGCCGGGCGCTGGACCATTTGAAGCTTCCGAGCAGTCTTCAAGGGCAACCCCACGTAGAGAGCGTTGCAGTAGTCTAGACGGGATGTAACCAGAGCGTGGACCACCGTGGCCAAGTCAGACTTCCCATGGCTTCCCAGCTGGCGCACAAGTTTTAATTTAATAATTATTATAAGAGCCCCCAATTGTTTATTTTATATTTATTTATTTTATTGTCTACAGACAACACCAGCTCTTTGGCTTCGAAATGAAGATGAGCACCAGAGTCCCAGAGTTGGACACGACTGGACTTAATGTCAGGGGAAAACCTTTACCTTTACTATTAATTTTTATTAAAAATGGATGGATGTCTCTCTGTCAGATGGTACCATCCTCTGTTGCAAAAGGGTGGTTGCACTGGATGGCCCCTTGGGGTCCCAATTCTAGGAAATTATTATTGTGTTTTTGCAGCAAACAAGGTCACTCTGCTGGCTGTTATATTGGATCACACGTCAGACACTTCCCAAGTCATAGAATCATAGAATCAAAGAGTTGGAAGAGACCTCAGGGGCCATCCAGTCCAACCCCCTGCCAAGAAGCAGGAATATTGCATTCAAATCACCCCTGACAGATGGCCATCCAGCCTCTGTTTAAAAGCTTCCAAAGAAGGAGCCTCCACCACACTCCGGGGCAGAGAGTTCCACTGCTGAACGGCTCTCACAGTCAGGAAGTTCTTCCTCGTGTTCAGATGGAATCTCCTCTCTTGTAGTTTGAAGCCATTGTTCCGCGTCCTAGTCTCCAAGGAAGCAGAAAACAAGCTTGCTCCCTCCTCCCTGTGGCTTCCTCTCACATATTTATACATGGCTATCATATCCCCTCTCAGCCTTCTCTTCTTCAGGCTAAACATGCCCAGCTCCTTAAGCCACTCCTCATAGGGCTTGTTCTCCAGACCCTTGATCATTTTAGTCGCCCTCCTCTGGACGACTAAAGTGTCTAGGACTGTGTGATGTATCGGTGAATAATGTGTGCAGATCCCAGTAGGGTGGCCTTTTGAAGCTGGCATATGGTAATTTTGTCAGAGCTGATTGTGTTTAAGAGCAGGCCAAGATCTTTAGGCACTGCACCCAGTGGGCCGATCACCACTGGGACCACGTTTACTGGCTTGTGCCAGAGTCTTTGCAGTTCTATCTTTAAATTCTCGTATCGTGTCAGCTTTTCCAGTTGTTGTTGTTGTTAGAGGAGTCAATGCAATGTGCAGTTGAATATGGATGCTGTCATGTCCATATATATACACACACATACACATACCCGCTCCTTTTCATATCCAGAGCGAGACGGCTATCTGTCAGGAGGGATGGGATTGTGTCTTTTCCTTTCTGGCAGAAAAGGGGGTTAGATTGGATGGCCCTTGGGGGTCTCTTCCAACTCTACATCATTATTATTATCGGGTTGTTGAAAGTTTTTCGGGCTATATGGCCATGGTCTAGAGGCATTCTCTCCTGACGTTTCGCCTGCATCTATGGCAAGCATCCTCACAGGTAGTGAGGTGGTGTCCTCATTACCTCTGAGGATGCTTGCCATAGATGTAGGCGAAACATCAGGAGAGAATGCCTCTAGACCATGGCCATATAGCCTGAAAAAACCTATAACAACCCAGTGATTCCAGCCATGAAAGCCTTCGACAAAATATTATTATTATTATTATTATTATTATTATTCAGAGATCATGATGATGATGATGATTACCGGATGGTGCTTTCCCTGCCTGGCTATCTGTTGGGAGAGATCAGATGGAGGAAGGAAGGCGGGAGGGGGTTAGTCTGAATGCCCTTTGGAGACCCCCCTTTCGACTGTCTCCCCCCCCCCCCCCCCCCCCCCCCAGGAGAGAGAGAAGGAAGGAAGGCAGGCGGGCAGGCCAGGCCCTAGGGCCGCCACTCTACTCACTTGCGGGGCCCCTCCTGTGGGGTCTGGCTGTGAAGGGCCATGGGGTCAAGTGGCCAAGGGGGTGCCCAGGGCTGGGCCTGGCACTCAGCAGCAGCAGCCGAGGCTGCTGCCTTGCTGCTGCTGCTGCTCCTGCTTCATGCTCTGGCTCCTGCGCCCCATCCTCTTGGCAGGCGTCCCAGGACAGTTCTGTCTTCCTTTCTTCCTCTCCTTCCTTCCCTCTTTCCCTCCCTCTTTCCCTCCCTCCATTCCGCCCTCCAGCAGCAACTGGTGTCATCATTCACATCCAGCCAGAGAACCAGCAGCAGAGTTAACCCTTCCACACCACATCCACAGCTAAACACCGTCTTTGACAATATTATAGTCATTATTATTATTATTATTATTATATTTACTATTAGTACCATTATAGTCCTATATTCACCCTTCCACGCCAGATGGAGAGATAAGCATAGCTCCTTCCTTTACAGTCTTACAAGGCTGTCTTGACTCCGAGCCACAGAATGAAGACAGCCTTGTTCGGGTCCTGAACTGGTGCTTGGTGGCTGTGTCTGGATAGAATCATAGAATCAAAGAGTTGGAAGAGACCTCATGGAAGAGACACAGCTGTATCAAATCTGCATTGAATTGGGTTACATGGCAGTGTGGAATCAGATAACCCAGTTCAAAGCAGATATTGTGGATCATCTGCCTTGATATCCTGGGATATATGGCTGTGTGGAAGAGCCCTAAGACACCAAGAAAACACCCTTTTGTTGCTGTTGGGTTAGGCTGTGAGACATCACTGCTCCAAGGTTCAGGTCCAGCCCACCTGGCCAACCGCCTCTCCTCATATGAACCTGCCTGGACACTGCGATCATCATTGGGGGAAGTCCTCCTCTTGGTCCCACCTACGGCAGACCTGAATGGACTCATCCATCACTCTCCTTCTCCTTTAGGGAGCAAATAAAAAAGCTTCCTATGTACCCAGGCGTAATGGGATGCGCATGTATAAAGATCTGGCTTTATGAAATAGGCAATGGAATCTAGGCATGGCTTTTAACTCTGTTTTGATTGACATTGTGTAACTTGTTCTTACTGCTTTTTATGTGACTTCTATTCTTGAAATCTTTATATAGTTTTATCTGAATTTGTTTAATTTATTGTTGTATTATTATAGCATTGAATGTTTGCCTTTTCTGTCATGAGCCACCCTGTGTCCCCTTGGGGAGTTAGGGTGGGAGGGAAATACAGTTTTGTTTACTTATTTATTTATTTATTATTTATTTATTTGATGCACTTATTAACCGCCATTCTCAGCCCTTACGGGCGACTCATGGCGGTGTACAGTACACATAAAAAGACAGTTACAGAGGCCAGTATCAACAACATATGACTATACAACAAATACAAACTACATAAAAATCCGCTTCGTCTCTTAGTAGAATCATAGCCAGTCTCATCTTCCTTATACCATTCCAGTTCTCATTACCGTAATGTAATTCATAGCCAGTCTCATCTTCCTTATACCATTCCAGTTCTCATTACTTACTTAGAATCATAGAATCAAAGAGTTGGAAGAGACCTCATGGGCCATCCAGTCCAACCCACTGCCAAGAAGCAGGAATATTGCATTCAAATCACCCCTGACAGATGGCCATCCAGCCTCTGTTTAAAAGCTTCCAAAGAAGGAGCCTCCACCACACTCCGGGGCAGAGAGTTCCACTGCTGAACGGCTCTCACAGTCAGGAAGTTCTGCCTCATGTTCAGATGGAATCTCCTCTCTTGTAGTTTGAAGCCATTGTTCCGCGTCCTAGTCTCCAGGGAAGCAGAAAACAAGCTTGCTCCCTCCTCCCTGTGGCTTCCTCTCACATATTTATACATGGCTATCATATCCCCTCTCAGCCTTCTCTTCTTCAGGCTAGACATGCCCAGCTCCTTAAGCCGCTCCTCATAGGGCTTGTTCTCCAGACCTTTTATCATTTTAGTCGCTCTCCTCTGGGCACATTCCAGCTTGTCAATATCTCTCTTGAATTGTGGTGCCCAGAATTGGACACAATATTCCAGATGTGGTCTAACCAAAGCAGAATAGAGGGGTAGCATTACTTCCTTAGATCTAGACACTATGCTCCTATTGATGCAGGCCAAAATCCCATTGGCTTTTTTTGCCGCCACATCACATTGTTGGCTCATGTTTAACTAGTTGTCCACGAGGACTCCAAGATCTTTTTCACACAGACTGCTCTCGAGCCAGGCGTCCCCCATTCTGTATCTTTGCATTTCGTTTTTCCTGCCAAAGTGGAGTATCTTGCATTTGTCACTGAATGAGGGCAAACTGACCAGGGCATAGGGTTACAGCCTGTGCTAGACGGGTTACACTCCCCCTAAAGACTCAGATTCGCATCTTGGGAGTTCTCCTGGACTCATCGCTGAGCCTGGAACCTCAGTCTTGGTGGTGGCCAGGGGAGCATTCACACAATTAAAACTTTTGTGTCAATTGCGTCCATACCTTGGGAAGCCTGACTTGGCCACAGTGGTCCATGCTCTTGTTACATTCTGAATGGACTACTTCAACGCACTCTACATGGGGTTGCTTCTGAAGACTGTTCAGAAGCTTCAAATGCTCACCGGAGCGTCATACAGGGAGCATACCACCCCACTGTTATGTCAGCTCCACTGGCTGCCGATCCAGTTCCGAGCACAATTCAAAGTGCTGGTTTTGACCTACCAAACCCTATACGGTTCCGGCCCAGAGTATCTGTCCGAACGGATCTCGTTCTACGTCCCACCTCGGAGTTTAAGATCTTCTGGGGAGGCCCTGCTCTCGGCCCCACCTCTATCACAAGTGAGGTTGGCGGGGACGAGGAGCAGGGCCTTCTCGGTGGTGGCCCCTCACCTGTGGAATTCACTCCCCGGGGAAATTAGGTCATCAACATCCCTCCTCTCGTTTAGAAGGAAATTGAAAAATTGGATCTGGGACCAGGCTTTTGGGGAATCTGGCAGATAAAAGGACAAGCAACAACTAGAACTGATGGATTCGACAATGTGGAATTGAATTTATTGACTCTGAGTTGGTAAACGTTGAGCATTAGATTGGTTTTTTAGGGACTGTGATGTATAAGTGGATTGTTTTTAATTGTTTTAATTGACTTAATTGCTGTTTATATATGTTTTATTTCTTACTTTGTTGTTGTGCTGGCATCGAATTGTGCCTTTTTGTAAGCCGCCCTGAGTCCCCCCTTGGGGGTTGGAAAGGGCGGGGTAGAAGTGCGAGAAATAAAAATAAAAAAATAAATATGTATTATTTTATCATATTTATTATAATATTTATTATATTTTATTAATAAATATAATGCATATAACAAAAAAAATATCTATCACAAGTGAGGCTGGTGGGGACGAGGAGCAGGGCCTTCTCAGTGGTGGCCCCTCACCTGTGGAACTCACTCCCGGGGGAAATTAGGTCATCAACTTCCCTCCTCTCCTTCAGGAGGAAAGTAAAGACATGCTTGTGGGACCAGGCATTTGGGCACTCTGGCAGATAAAGGACTGCGACTACGGATAGGAATAGACAATGTAGAACGAAGTATGGACTCTGAGTTGGTGAACGCTGTGCTTGAGATTGGCTATTGACTGTGATATATATTGTTGTTTTAATTGTTTAACCGTTTAACTGCTGTTTTTATACGTTTATTGTATTATTGTGTAGGCATCGAATTGTGCCATTTCGTAAGCCGCCCTGAGTCCCCCCTCGGGGGTTGAGAAGGGCGGGGTAGAAGTATACGAAATAAATAAAATAAATAAAAAATAAATTGTCCAACAGACAGCAGCCAGGTTGATCACCGTGGCGGTGTACAAGGAACATGTTACCTCCGTTACGCCAGCTCCATTGGCTGCCAGTCTGCTTCTGAGCACAATTCAAAGTGCTGGCTTTATAGAACTTTATAGGAGATTTCACCTGAACATTCTGACTGTGAGAGCTGTTCAGCAGTGGAACTCTCTGCCCCAAAGTGTGGTGGAGGCTCCTTCTATGGAGGCTTTTAAACAGTAGCTGGATGGTCATCTGTTGGGGGTGCTTTGAATGCGATTGTCTTGCTTCTTGGCAAGGGGTTGGACTGGATGGCCCATGAGGTCTCTTCCAACTCTATGATTCTTAACCGGTGAGTCAGTGCCCTCAAACCCCTCCAGTAGGTTCAGTTGGTCATGAGGGTTCTGTGTGCCAAGTTTGATTCAGGTGGGGGTCAGTTTCTCTGGTTGTAGGTGAACTACCAAAACTCAAGGTCAATCTCTCCCAAACCCCTCCAGTAATCAAATTTGGACGTACCAGTATGCGTGCCAAGTTTTGGTCCTGATCCATCAGCTTTTGGGTTCACAGTGCTCTCTGGATGTAGTTGAACTACAACTCCCCCTAATGAAGATAAATTTCCCCCAAAGAACTCCAGTATTTTTTTTTTGCTGGCCATGGGCGCTCTTGTGTGCCAAGTTTGGTCCAATTCTCTTTTTGGTGGGGTTCAGAGTACTTTTTGACTGTAGGTCAATCTCAGTACCTACAACTCCCCCCAAAACCCAGCAGTATTCCAATTTGGGTATATCAGGTATGTGTGCCAAGTTTGGTCCGGATCCATCATTGTTTGGGTTCACAGTGCTCTGTGGATGTAGGTGAACTACAACTCCCCCCAAATACCTCCAGTATTTTTTGTTGGTCATGGGGGTTCTGTGCACCAAGTTAGTTCCAGGTCCATCGTTGGTGAGGTTCAAAGTGCTCTTTGATTACACGTGAATCCCAGTACTTAAAACTCCTATAAATCATGATGAATTCCTCCCAAATCTCTCCACTATTTTTCTTAGGTCATCGGGGATCTGTGTGCCAAATGTGGTCCAGGTCCATTGTCAGTGCTGTCTTCATCCAGGGTGAACTACAACTTCCATCATGTTTAGTCAGTCCCCCCAAACCTCTCCAGTATGTTCACTTGGGTGATGGGCAGTATGGTGTTTGTGGAGGACATTACCTGCAATGTCTTTGGAGGGAGGACCATTGGTGTCTTCTGCATAGTGAGAGCTATAGCTCTTTGTGGAAGTGGGAACTTGTTTGTATAAGTGGACACCCTTGCCACATACACGCATACATATTTTCACTTTTATTATGCATATAGATTATTAGTACCATTATGGTAATATAAATTTATTATATATATATACACACACACACACACACACAGACATACACACACATACATACATACTCTCTCTCTCTCTCTCTCTCACTCACACACACACACACACACACACACACACAGAGAGAAGTATCATGATAACAAATATTATAATACTAGCTTGGGGACCCAGCAGTGCCCGGGTTATTTGAGAAAAAGCATTGTGTGCTAAATTTGGTCTTTCTCAGTTATTTATGTGGCTCACAGCAGTCTCTGGAAGTTAGTGAAGGTACTGCGAGTCCCATCGCCCATGGCCCACCTTCCTCCAAACTGCACCAGGATGTAGAGTTTGTCATGGGGGCTCTGTGTGCCAGATTTGGTCTTGATCAGTTATTGGATGAGGGTCGCAGCAGTCTTGGAAAGTGAGTGGTGGTACTTCAAGTCCCATCATCCATGGTCCACCCTCCTTTATTTATTATTTATAGTATTTATATTCTGCCCTTCTCACCCCGAAGGGTACATGGCAAACATTCACGTACATGGCAAACATTCAATGCCAAAGACACACAATAGATATAGACAGACAGTCAGAGGCTATTTAACTTTTCTGGCCGCCAGGGGAGCTGTCACTTTCATTGTCCATCTGCGACACTGATGAAGTACTTCCACATTCCCCACATGCTTTGCTGGAGTCTTTTTTAAGGCCTCATAAATTAGTTAAATTAGCCTCCCTACACATAGGTGGTACCTAATTTTCCTACTTGACAGATGCAACTGTCTTTTGGGTTGCAAAGGCCGACAACAAGCTACACAATGAGTCGGAAGCTCTGACTCGGGCTGGCTTTGAACTCATGACCTTTTGGACTCATGATCATGAGTCTTAATGCAGCTGACACTCAGCCAGCTCCACCATAGTCCTGGTGCTTTAGGATGTAGAGTGGGTCATGGGGGCTCTGTGTGCCAAGTTTGGTCTTTATTGGTCTTTGTTGGGGGCTGCAGTGGTCTATGGGAACCAAATGGTTGGACAGTACTATAAATCCCATCATCCCTTGTCTGTCCTCCTCCAAACCTCACCAGGAAGTAAAGGGGGTCATGGGAGTTATGTCTGCCAAGTTTGGTCTTGATCAGCCACTGGATGAAGGTCGCAGCGGTCTTGGGAAGTGAGTGGAGGTACTTCAAGTCCCATCATCCATGGACCACCCTCTTCCAAACTGCAGTAGGACGTAGAGTGGGTCATGGGGGCTCTGTGTGCCAAGTTTGGTCTTTATTGGGGGCCACAGTGGTCTGTGGGAACCGAAGGGATTGAAAGTATTACAAATCCCATCATCCATTGTCCATCTTCCCCCAAACCTCACGAGGATGTAAAGGGGGTCATGGGGGTTATGTGTATCAAGTTTGGTCCAGGTCTGTCACTGTGCTGGTCACAGTGGCCTGTGAAAGTGGGAGCCAATCAGAAAGCTGCTGCATACACCTCCATAAGTCTGCCCTCTGCATACATACATACATAGAAACATTCACTTTTATTATATACTAGTTTGGGGAACCAAAGCTGCCCGGGATATTTGAGAAAGGAATTGTGTATCAAGGTTGGTCTTTATCAGTTATTTATATGGTTCGGAGTGGTCTCAGGAAGTTAGTGAAGGTACTGCGAGTCCCATCATCTGTGGTCCATCCTCTTCCAAACTGCACCAGGATGGAGAGTGGGTCATGGGGGCTCTGTGTGCCAAGTTTGGTCTTGATTGGTCATTGGTTGAGGGTCGCAATGGACTCAGAAAATGAGTTAAGGTACTGCAAGTCCCATCATCCATCGTCCATACTCCTCCAAACAGCACCAGGATGTAGAGTGGCTCATGGGGGCTCTGTGTGCCAAGTTTGGTCTTGATCAGTCATTGGATGAGGTTTGGTGCTGTTTGGAAGAGGATGGACTATGGGACTCGCAGTACCTTCACTAATTTCCTGAGACCACTGCAAGCCACATAAATAACTGATAAAGACCAACCTTGGCACAAATAACCTGGGCACCACCGGGTCCCGAAACTAGTATATTATAAATATTATATTATAGTTATTATAGTGATAAATTGTATTACAATGAGTATCATTACAGTCATACTATAATTAAGGTAATATATCAACACTATAATTATAGTTATATATTCTATTTTATATTCTTATATATTTTATATCAATTAATATTAGTATTACAATAATATTCCCTATATTCCTTTCTAGCATCACAGAATCTTACACTTGGAAGGGGTGAGGCCTATTGATGTCAGGAGAGCGTCATCATGCAGGCAGGCATGCCCTCTCCCTCCCAGCCAATGAGAGCGCACCCTCCCTCCCCGCCTCCCCTTGGGGGCGTGGCCAAGAGTCAATCTCAAAGGGGCGGGATATTATTATTGCTATTATGATCATCATTATGTTAATATAGAATATATTAATTATTATTACAGTACATTATATGAATTATATTTATTAGTATATCTATAATATTCATGTGTTATACTAATTATTATAGTAACATAACACATTTGTTATATGTATTATATTTTATATTTATTATTCTTGTAATAAATCATATGATATTTAATTTATTCTCATTCTGGTTATATATATTTATTATTCTAGTAATATATCATCATCATCAATGTAATATTTTATTAATTTTATAATATAAATTAGTGTCTCGTTGTATTGTTACTGTTTATTGTTTACTTTGCTTAACTATTTTTAATTTGCTTTATGTATTGTATTGTTGTATTGTGTTCTGAGGCTTCGGCCTGTGTAAGCCGCATCGAATCCTTCGGGAGATGCTAGCGGGGTACAAATAAAATAATAATAATAATAATAATAATAATAATAATAATAATAATAATAGTATTATAATTAAAGAAGGGAAAGGAGGGAGGAAGGAAGGGAAGGAGAGGGAGAGACAGAGGGGCAGATGGAAGGAAAAGAAGGTGCTTGCCCAGAGTTGCTTGGGGGCCTCATAAGCTTTAATTAGAATTAGCAGCCCGGTTGGACCTGGTTCCAAATTCGAACTTGTATTAGTTTTTATTCGGAGGCCAAGAAAATGAGGCGCAGAGGCATCGATGGGTCCCCGCTGTGTGTTTGCTGGGCGGATCCGAATGCCAAGGCCTCCTCAGTCTGCTTGGTTGCTGTCCACCTTCAGCCCTTTGCTGGCCAAGAAGGCGTCTGGCTTGGGCTCCCTCCCCAGGAAGTGCACCAGCATCTCTGAGGCATCCAGGGAGCCCCCCGGGCGCAGGATGTCACGGCGGTAGTCCAGACCCACCTGCAGGGGAACAGAAGGGACAAGCCGGTGGTCCTCATTGAGGGCAGAGGGAGGTAGGCAGGCAGAAGACCCTAACCCCATTGTCCTCTCCACCAGCCTCTCACGCCGGTCCTTCCCCCTACTGCAGTGTTTCTCAACCTGGGGGTCGGGACCCCTGAAGGGGGTGTCAGAGGGGTCACCAAAGACCACCAGAAAACACAGTATTTTCTGTTGGTTATGGAGGTTCTGTATGGGAAGTTTGGCCCAGTTCATTCGTTGGCAGGGTTCAGAGTGCTCTTTGATTGTAGGTGAACTATAAATCCCAGCAACTACAACTCCCAAATGTCAAGGTCTATTTTCCCCAAACCCCACTACCTTGGCCATTCATTATGGCTATTACATTTGGGCATATTGAGAATTCGTGCCACATTTAGTCCAGATCCATCATTGTTTGAGTCCACAGTGCTCTCTGGATGTAAGTGAACTACAACTCCCAAAACTCAAGGTCAATGCCCACCAAACCCTTCCAGTATTTTCTCTTGGTCATGGGAGTTCTGTGTGCCAAGTTTGATTCAATTCCATCGTTGGTGGAGTTCAGAATGCTCTTAGATTGTAGGTGGACTATAAATCCCAGCAACTACAACTCGCACAGGACAAAATCAGTACCCTCCTCCAATCCCACCAGTATTTAAATTTGGGTGTATTGGGTCTTTGTGCAAAATTTGGTCCAGTGTATGAAAATACATCCTGCATATCAGATATTCATATCAGATTACTATTCATAACAGCAGCAAAATGACAGTTATGAAGTAGCAATGAAATTAATTTTATGGTTGGGGGTCACCACAACATGAGGAAGCGTATTAAGGGGTCGTGACATTAGGAAGGTTGAGAACCACTGCCCTACTGGATAGTTAGGCTAGCATGTCTGAGGAACACACCCCTTTTATGCAAATCCCTCTCCTCTCCTCTGTTCAACATCTTTATTAATGACTTAGATGAAGGGCTAGAAGGCATGATCATCAAGTTTGCAGACGACACCAGATTGGGAGGGATAGCCAATACTCCAGAGGACAGGAGCAGGATTCAAAACGATCTAGACAGATTAGAGAGATGATTGGCCAAAACTAACAAAATGAAGTTCAACAGGGACAAATGCAAGATACTCCACTTTGGCAGGAAAAACGAAATGCTAAGATACGGAATGGGGGACGCCTGGCTCGAGAGCAGTACGTGTGAAAAAGATCTTGGAGTCCTCGTGGACAACAAGTTAAACATGAGCCAACAATGTGATGTGGCGGCAAAAAAAGCCAATGGGATTTTGGCCTGCATCAATAGGAGCATAGTGTCTAGATCTAGGGAAGTAATGCTACCCCTCTATTCTGTTTTGGTTAGACCACATCTGGAATATTGTGTCCAGTTCTGGGCACCACAATTCAAGAGAGATATTGACAAGCTGGAATGTGTCCAGAGGAGGGCGACTAAAATGATCAAGGGTCTGGAGAACAAGCCCTATGAGGAGCGGCTTAAGGACCTGGGCATGTTTAGCCTGAAGAAGAGAAGGCTGAGAGGGGATATGATAGCCATGTATAAATATGTGAGAGGAAGCCACAGGGAGGAGGGAGCAAGCTTGTTTTCTGCTTCCCTGGAGACTAGGACGCGGAGCAATGGCTTCAAACCACAAGAGAGGAGATTCCATCTGAACACGAGGAAGAACTTCCTGACTGTGAGAGCCGTTCAGCAGTGGAACTCTCTGCCCCGGAGTGTGGTGGAGGCTCCTTCTTTGGAAGCTTTTAAACAGAGGCTGGATAGCCATCTGTCAGGGGTGATTTGAATGCAATATTCCTGCTTCTTGGCAGGGGGTTGGACTGGATGGCCCATGAGGTCTCTTCCAACTCTTTGATTCTATGATTCTATCCTCTGACACATCTCAGGGACACCCCCCCCCCTTTTATGCAAACCCCTCTCCATCCTCTCCTCCTATCCCCTTCTTCTTCTTAAGACTGACACTTCTCAGGGACACGCCTCTTGTTGAAATCCCCCTCTTTTCTCCTCCAATCCCCTTCTTCTCACGGACCTGCCCCTTCTCCCAAGTTCCAGCCTCTGAGTTCTCCATGCTTGTTCTCCTCCAGTGAGAATGGAGAGAGGCAAGGTGTCTCCAGCGAGACAGATCATTAGATAACTAGGTCCTCGATCACTTTCCTATGTAGAAATATAGTTCTTGAATAAAGGCTTTTACAATGAAGGGAGGGAGGAAGAAGGGAAGGAAGAAAAGGGGAAGCCACACCTTGGGGTTGAGGATGCCCTCCTGCTTGAAGCGGGTGCAGAACATGTCCATGGAGAAGACCTCGCTCCAGAGGTAGCCGTAGTACTGGGCGTCGTAGCCCCCTGCTAGGTGCCCAAAGGAAGCTGGCATGTTGGTCCCTGTGAAGAGAAAGGAAGGAGGATGATCCTCTGGATGGACAGCTTCATTAGGACTATTGTTATGTTTATTGATACCCTGCTTTACCTCTCCCAAAGGACAATCAAAGCTGCTATGTAACCATTATTTATATTACAATGTATTATTATTACATTTGTTTGAATTGTCGAAGGCTTTCATGGCTGGAATCACTAAGTTCTTGTGGGTTTTTTCGGGCTATATGGCCATGTTCTAGAGGCATTTCTCCTGACGTTTCGCCTGCATCTATGGCAAGCATCCTCAGAGGTAGTGAGGTCTGTTGGAACTGGGAAAAGGGTTTATATATCTGTGGAATGACTGGGGTGAGACAAAGGACTTTTGTCAGTGTGAATGTTTCAACTGACCACCTTGATTAGCATACAATGGGCTGACTGTGCCTGGAGCAAACTCTTCTTGAAAGGTAATTAGATGTCCCTGCCTGTTTCCTCTCTGCTGTTTTTGCTGACGTTTCGCCTGCATCTATGGCAAGCATCCTCAGAGGTAGTGAGGTCTGTTGGAATTAGGACAATGGGTTTATATATCTGTGGAATGGCTGGGGTGGGGCAAAGAGCTCTTCCCTGCTGGAGCTAGGTGTGAATGTTTCAACTGACCACCTTCATTATCATTTGAAGGCCTGGCTGAGGCAGGGAACGTCTTTTGTTTAGAGGTGTTAAGATGTGCCTTGTTGTTTCCTCTCTGCTGTTTTGCTGTTGTAATTTTAGAGTGTTTTAATACTGGTAGCCAGATTTTGTTCGTTTTCATGGTCTCTTCCTTTCTGTTAAAATTGTCCACATGCTTGTGGATTTCAATGGCTTCTCTGTGTAGTCTGACATGGTGGTTGTTGGTGTGGTCCAGCATTTCTGTGTTCTCAAATAATATGCTGTGTCCAGGCTGGTTCATCAGGTGCTCTGCTATGGCTGACTTCTCTAGTTGAAGTAGTCTGCAGAGCCTTTCATGTTCCTGGATTCGTGTCTGGGCAATGCTGCGTTTTTATATGATTTTTTATATGATGTGTTATGTACTAGTTGTGGATTGTTTTAATTGTGATAACTGTTTTTAACTATGGTTTTGTATATTATGTGTAAAGTGTATAGGCATCAAATTGTGCCTTTTTTGTAAGCCGCCCTGAGTCCTCCCTCAGGGGTTGAGAAGGGCGGGGTAAAAGTACCTGTAATAAATAAATAAATAAATAATCCATTCATCGTGCCCTTGGTCAGCCCCTCTTCCATTTTCCTTCCATTTTCCCCAGCATCATTGACTTCTCCAAGCTTTCCTGTCTCCTCATGATATGGTCAAAGTACTTCAACTTTGTCTCTAGTATCCTTCCCTCCAATGAGCAGTCGGGCTTTCTTTCCTGAAGTATGGACTGGTTGGATCTTCTCGCAGTCCAAGGCACTCTCAGAACTTTCCTCCAGCACCACAGTTATTATTATTACATTATATTATTATCCTGCACAAGTTTGCAGTCCTCATTGACGACTTAGGCAGATGAATGAGTTGGCAGGAAAACCCTTCTCCCATTGGCCTCTATGCCTGCCAGTTCTCTCCTCTAATCCTCTTCTTATTAAGTCTGTCACTTCTCAGGGACACACACCCTTTTATGCAAATCCCTCTCTATCCTCTCCTGTTATCCCCTGACACTCCTCAGGGACACACTCCTTTTCATTCAAATCTCTCCAATTATATTGATACTTCTCATGAACACACTCCTTTTAATGCAAACTCCTCCCTTCTCTCCTCCTATCCCCTGGCATTCCTCAGGGACATGCCCCCTTTTAGGCAAATCCCTCACCTGGGGTGGCCGGGACGCACAGGATCTCGTCGCACAGTCGGGCGTACTCCTCTGCAGGGTCAGCACCGGGCCGCGTGTGCAGGGCTTGGTCCACTTTGGCCAGCACAATCTGCCGCAGGTTGAAGAGCCCTGGGGGGGGGGGGGCAGGGAGGAAGGAAAAGCAGAGGGGGATTCTGGGACAGCGCCCCCAAGACCAGGCTGTCCTACCAGGAGGTCCCGCCCCTAAGACCAGGCTCTGCCCCAAGACAGGCCCCGCCCTAACACTAGGTCCTGCCCCAAGATAGGCCCCACCCCCAAAGAGAGGCCTCACCCTAACACCAGGCCCCACCCCCAAAACCCATCCCAAGAGCAGGCCCCGCCCCCAAATACAGGACCTGCTCACAAGTGCAGGCCCCATCTACAAGATGGGACCCCACCCAGAAGACCAGACCCCGCTCCCAAGAGGAGCCCCCCCCCCCCCAGGAGTTCTGACCAGCATTGGCCTGCCGGGAGCGGATGAGCTGGTCCATGAGCACCTCAGGGAGAACCTCCCCGGTGCGGTGGTGCCGCGACATGCGCCGCAGGGGCTCTTTCTCCCAGACCCAGTTCTCCAGCATCTGTGAGGGCGCCTCCACAAAGTCGCGCTCCACGTGAGTCCCACTGAACATGGCAAACTCCACCTGTTGGGGGAGGGGGTGGAAGGGTGAAGGGTCAGCACAACACCAAAAAGGACCCCCCTCAGGATCCCCCCCCCCCCCGTATCATGTCATGTCATTATGACGTCATCGCATGTGGACCAACAGGAGAGATAAATATATCATAAAGTGGGGTATAAATATAATAATAATAATAATAATAATAATAATAATAATAATAGACACCCCCCCCCCCCAAAAAAAGGGCATCCAGTTCAATCCCCTTCTCCCTGGAAGAAAGGCTCAATCCAACCCCTTCTGACAGATGGCCACCCAGCCTCTGCTTCATAGCAATAAGAAGAAGAAAGGTACAATCTGATCCCTCCCGACAGATGGCCCTCCAACCCACCTGGGAGCAGAGCTGGTGCATGACGTGCCCGAACTCGTGGAAGTAGGTCTCCACCTCATCATGTTGAAGGAGAGCTGGGGCCTGAGCTGTGGGCTTGGAGAAGTTGGCCACCATGGCGGCCAGTGCAGCCTGGCGGCGACCGTCCGGAAGCAGGCAGCCCGGCTGGAGGCCGAAGCAGGCCGCGTGGCCGTACTTGCCCTCCCTACAGAAGGACAGATTTGCATAAAAGGGGGGAGTGTCCCAGAGAAGACTCAGGGTATAGGAGGAGATGGCAGCGAGGGATCTGAATACAAGGGGGCGTATCCCTGAGAAGCATCAATAAAACAAGAGGGATTTTGAATACAAGGGGACATGTTCCTGTGAAGAAGGTGATTGGAGTAGTGGGTAAAAGAGGGATTTGCATAAAAGGGGGCGTGTCCCTGAGTTGTCTAAATAAATGTTTATTTGAGAAAAATTTACAGTTATATAGACATATACTATACATTTCCCCCTCTTTTATTTACATTCACCCCTGTGCTCCCCTTCTCCAGAGCCATCCCTGAGAAGCAAGGAAAGGGATTAGAAAGGAAGATACAGAGGGATTTGCATAAAAGGGGCATGTCGCTCAGCAGTGTCAGTCTGACAAGAAGAACAGGACAAGATAGAGAGGGATTTGCATAAAAAGGTGCATGACCCTGAGAGGTAGCTTTGCAAGGAACGGGATTGGAGAGAAAGATAGAGAGGGATTTGTATAAAAGGGTGTGTGTCCCTGATGAGTGTCCAATCTATATCCTGCTGCTTGATTGGATTGAAGGGGATGACAGGGATTTGCACAGAAGGGGGTGTGTCCCTCGAAAGAGAGGCTCACCTGGGGTGCAGGTCCAGGTAGAAGTGACCCAGGGCGTCCCCGGAGGCGGCGTCCCGGACGGAGTAGAGCCGGACATCGGGGTGCCAAGCAGTGGGAGCACCCTCTCCTCCTGTCTCCAGATGGAAATCCAGGCCCAGCAGCTCCTGGTAGAGGCCCAGCAGGCCCTGGGTGACAGCCTCCAGCGGGAAGAACTCCTTGAGGCGCTCCTGATCCACACTGAAGCGCGTCTCCTCCAGCAGGTTCATGTAGAAGCGCAGGTCCCAGGCCCAGAGGCGGCCGTCAAAGGGCAGGCCCCGCCCCTCGCACTCCGCCCGCTTCAGCTCCAGCAGTGCTGCACGCTCACGCTCTCCCAGTGGAGCCAGCTGGCCTGCCAGGTCATCTGGGGGTAAAACAGGGATCAGCAAAGGTCACGGGGGCCATGCATGGGGAAGCCCAGCAACTGGACTGGCCCCAGGACCCTGTGATATATCTCAACTCTTTTATTCTACTAGCTTGGGGACCCGGCGCTGCCCGGGTTATTAGAGAAAGTGGGTAATGGCGATTCTGTATGCCAAGTTTGGTCTTTATTGGTCATTGGATGACGGTTACATTGTTTTCAGGAAATGAGTGAAGGTACTTGAAGTCCCATCATCCATGGTCCACCCCCCTCCAAAGAGCAGCAGGATATAGAGTGGGTCATGGGAGCTCTGTGTGCCAAGTTTGGTCTTGATCAGTCATTGGATTAGGGTTGCAGTGGTTTCAGTACATGAGTGATCAGAACACTGGGAGCAGTGCCTAAAGACCTTGGCCTGTACTTAAATGCAATTGGCACTGACAGAATTACCATCTGTCAGCTGCAAAAGGCCATCCCTCTGGGATCTGAACACATTATTTGCTAATACATCACACAGTCCTAGACACTTGGGAAGTGTCCAATGTGGGATCCAATACAACATCCAGCAGAGTGATCTTTTTGCTGTGGATGAATCCTGTTGTGTTTCAAATAATAATAAATAGGGCAGGGACGGACTGGATGGTCTTTGGGGGTCCCTTCCAACTCTGGTGCCCTGTGATACACACACATATATCTCAACTCTAGGATACGCACCCAGGAAGTGTCCCACAGTTTTCCGGTCCTTGGCCATTGTCATCTCCAGGGCGAAGTCAGCGTGAGTGGGAAAGCCCAGCAGGGAGGCCTTCTGCGCCCGCAGCTCCAGCAGCTCCTTCAAGATGCGAGAGTTCTCCTGCAAGGGACGGGAGGGACGGTCAGCACTGTGGCCACCTTTGGCCCCCGACACCTAACTCAGACCCCAGCCCACCTCCTTGCAGCGGGAGTTGAAGCACTCCTCCATACGCTTCCGGGTCTCCGGGACATGGCACTTCTTCATGAGGGGGAAGTAGTGCGGGTACTTGAGGGTCACCTTTAGCCGCCCATCCTCCGTCTTCTCCAGCGAGGACAGGAAGTCCTCTGGCAGGCCCCCTGCAGGAGAAAGGAGGAGGGGCATGCCCCTTTTTATGAAAATCCCTCTCCCTCCTATTCCCTTGACTCTTCTCAGGAAAACGCCTTCTTTTATGCAAAAAGCCTAGACTACTGCAACGCTCTCTACATGGGGTTGCCCTTGAAGACGGCCCGGAAGCTTCAATTAGTCCAACATGCAGCAGCCATGATTCTAACAGGAGCGGAACGCAGGGAGCATACAACCCCACTGTTGCTCCAGCTCCACTGGCTGCCGATCTGCTACCGGGCTCAATTCAAGGTGCTGGCGTTGGCCTTTAAAGCCCTAAACGGTTCCTGCCCAAGCTACCTATCTAACCACATCTCTGCCTATGAACCCACCAGGACTTTGAGATCTTCCGGGGAGGCCCTGCTCTCGATCCCGCCTGCTTCTCAAGCACGGTTGGCGGGGACGAGAGATAGGGCCTTCTCGGTGGTGGCTCCTCGGCTGTGGAACGCCCTTCCCACGGACATTAGGCTAGCACCATCTCTAATGGTATTCCGCAAAAAAGTGAAGACCTGGCTGTTCAAGCAGGCATTCGAATAACTGGCGCAATGATTGGCAATGAACATAGGAATTGGAACAATGGATGACGAATCTGGATTATGTTTTTGATAATGAGACGACTGTGATCAGTTATCGTAGTAAGTGTTTATTGATTGGGTAATGTGTTAGGTTGTGAATTGTTATATTTGCATTGAATTATTGCTGTTTTTATTGGTTGTGAACCACTGTGAGTCGCCTTCGGGCTGAGAACAGCGGTATATAAGTAAAGTAAAGTAAAGTAAAGTAAATAAATAAATACATTCTCCTCTCTCATCCCCTCCTATCCCCTGACACTCCTCAGGGACACAACCCATTTCATGCAAATCCCACTCTCTCCTTTCCTCCTATCCCCTTACTTGCTAGACTACTTCTCAGACATACGCCCCCATTTATTCAAATCCTTCTCTCTCCTCTCCCCCAATCCCCCCCCCGACACTTCTTAAGGACACCCCCCCCCCCTTCATTCAAATCCCTCGTTATATTGATGCTTCTCAGGGACATGCCACTTTTTATTCAAATCCCCCTCCATTCTCTCCTCCAATTCCTTCCTCTTTTAGGCTGACACTTCTCAGGGACACACCTCCTTTTATGAGCCCACACCAAGCACCTGAGATCTCCTGAGAGGATGGAGAGGGTCAAGATACTTTCCAGTGAGCTAGAGAAGTCAGCTTGTGAGATCCTGTGTTGAATTTCCTGCCTAGAAATGTAGTCCCCTACAATGAAGTCTGATCTGGCCACAGTGGTCCACGCTCTTGGTACATCCCGTATAGACTACTGCAACGCACTCTACGAGGGGTTGCCCTTGAAGACTGCTCTGAAACTCCAACTGGTCCAGCGAGCGGCAGCCAGACTGCTTACCAGAGCGACATACAGGGAGCATACCACCCCCCTGCTGTGTCAGCTCCACTGGCTGCTGGTTCAATTCCGAGCACAATTCAAGGTGCTGGTTCTGACCTACAAAACCCTTTACGGTTCCAGTCCAGCGTATCTGTCCAAACGTATCTCCCTCTATGTCCCACCCCGGAATTTGAGATCATCTGGGGAGGCCCTGGTCTCGACCCCACCGCTATCACAAGGGAGGCTGGTGGGGACGAGGAGCAGGGCCTTCTCAGTGGTGGCCCCTCACCTGTGGAACTCTCTCCCTGAGGAAATTAGGGCATCAACATCCCTCCTCTCCTTCAGGAGGAAGGTAAAGGCGTGGTTGTGGGACCAGGCCTTCGGGCAATCTGATAATTAGACATGGACAGCCAGATGGATAGGACTGAAAGGACTGACAATTGTGGAATGGGAATTTAAACTATGAGATTGTGAAACGCTGACCGTCAATGAATTTTGTATTGGTTTTTATTGCTTTTATTGGTTTTTATGGTTGTGTTTGCCTATACTAATTACTGTTTTCTGTTAACTGTTATTGCCAGAATGCTGTTTTGTTAACTGATGTTATTGTCTTTTGCTGTATGTGATGCGGGCATCGAATTGTGCCTTGCTTTTGTAAGCCGCCCTGAGTCCCCCCCGGGGTGAGAAGGGCAGGGTAGAAGCAACCGAAATAAATATAAATAAATAAAATAAATAACTCTTTAATGCTTGCAGCTTCACATGATTTGAAAGAATGCAGGTCTGCCTTACCCAGCTCTTCCCTGGAGAAGGGCAGGAAGGTAGTGTCCTCATTGAGGTTCTTGTTGAAGTCAATGCAGAGGACGCTCAGCCTTTTCTTGATCTCCTTGATTTTCTGAAAGACATACAGAGGCCCCAAAATATTATGATATAATGTATATAACGATATATTGAAACAATACACCAGGACACAAAATATTATATTGCACGATTATATAATAATACAAAAGATAGTATAATATAATAAGGATAATATAAAATAATATAAAGATAATGTAACAATATAATGATAAAATATAAAAGTATAAAGAAAATATATTAATATAAGGATACAATAATAGACTACAATACAACGATAATTTAATATAAGAATATAATACAAAAGTATAACGGTAACATAATATAATGACAAGAATATGGTATAAGTCTATAATAATATATCGTATTTTAATTTAATAACCCGGGTACTGTAATCCCATCATTCGTGGCACATCCTGCCCTAAACCGTTGTAAAGTGGGTCATTGGGCCTCTGTGTGCCAAGTTTGGTCCTGATCTGTCATTGGTGTGGGCCGCAGTGCTCTAAGGTAGTGAGTTGAAGTAGTGCAAGTCCCGTCATCCATGGTCCATCCTCCCTCAAACTGCACCAGGATGTAGAGTGGGTCTTGGGGGGGGGGGGGGGGTCTGTGTGCTAAGTTTGGTCTTGTTCTGTTCATTGTTGGGGGCCACAAGGCCTCAAACTCTAACCTTTTCCCTCTCAGCCACTTCAGAATGTTAGAATGTTGATACTGGCCTATTAGAAACCATATGCACATTATACCACAGTGGGACCCATTCAGAATGTTAGAATGCTGAGGCTGGCCAATCAGCAAGCATATGCAATTTATACCACAGTGGCAACCAATCAGAATCTTAGAATGTTGAGGCTGGCCAATCAGAGACCTTATGCAAATTGTACCACAGTGGCAGCCAATCAGAAAGCTGCCACATACACCTACGTCTGCCTTCTGCATACATACATACAAACATTCACTTTTATTATATACTATCTTGGGGACCTGGCGGTGCCCAGGTTATTTGAGAAAGGCATTGTGTGCCAAGGTTGGTCTTTATCAGTTATTTATGTGGCTCACAGTGCTCTCAGGAAGTTAGTACAGGTACTGCGAGTCCCATCGTCCATGGTCCACCCTCCTCCAAACTGCAGTAGGATGTAGAGTGGGTCATGGGGGCTCTGTGTGCCAAGTTTGGTCTTTATCAGTTATTTATGTGGCTCAGTGGTCTCAGGAAGTGAGTGGAGATACTTCAAGTCCCATCATCCATGGCCAGGCCTTGAAACTGCACCAGGATGTACAGTGGGTCATGGGGGCTCTGTGTGCCAAGTTTGGTCTTGGTCAATCATTGGATGAGGATTGCAGTGGTCTCAGGAAGTGAGTGGAGGTATTTCAAGTTCCATCATCCTTGGTCCCCCCCCCTCCAAACTGCAGTAGGATGTAGAGTGGGTCATGGGGGCTCTGTGTGCGAAGTTTGGTCTTTATCTGTCTTTTTGGGAGGCCACAGTGGTGTGTGGTATCTGAAGGTTTGAAAGTACTACAAATCCCATCATCCATTGTCCACCCTCCCCCAAATCTCACCAGGATGTAAAGGAGGTCATGGGGCTTATGTGTGCTATTTCTGGTCTTGATTAGTCATTGGGATGAGGGTTGCAGTGGTCTCGGGAAGTAAGTTAAGGTACTTCAAGTCCCATCATCCATGGCCTGCCCTCATCCGAACAGCAGTAGGATGTAGAGTGGGTCATGGGGGCTCAGCATGCCAAGTTTGCTCTCTATCAGTCTTTGTCGAGGGCCCCAGTGGTCTTTGGGAACCGAAGGGTTTGAAAGTACTACAAATCATCCATTGGTCGTCCTCCCCCAAACCTCACCAGGACGTAGAGGGCATCATGGGGGTTATGTGTGCCAAGTTTGGTCCAGGTACGTCACCCATATGGAAGTTGCCACATACACCACCACATACATACATACATACATTCAAGTTATATATATTGTCTATATATTGGCTATTTGTGTGTATGTGTGTGTGTATGAGAGATAGATAATAATAGACTTCAATTGGGCCCCAAAGGGCATCCAGCCAAGCCGCGTTCTGAACTAGTAGTAATTTGTAAGTCAGATGTCAACAACTCAGGGACGGCTTGTGTGTATCTATCTATCTATCTATGAATGAGATAGACACAGTATCCTAGACTTGGAAGGGCCCCCCAAATGCCATTCAGCCCAGCCTTGTTCTTAACTTGCAAGTTGGGTGTCTGTAACTCAGGAATGACTTGTGGGTGGGTGTGATAGACATAGTATCCTAGATATGGAAGGGACCCCTGAAGGCCATCCAGTCCAGCCCCGTTCTTAACTAGGAGTCATTTGCAAGTTGGATGTCTATAACTTGGGAATGGCTTGTGTATGTATGTATATATGTATATGATATAGAGATAGTATCCTAGATTTGGAAGGTTCCCTCAAAGGCCATCCAGTCCAGCCCTGTTCTGAACTGGGAGTCGTTTCCAGGGCTGATGTTTGCAACTCAGGGATGGCCTGTGTATGTTATATATCCCAGACGTGGACGACCCCCTCGAAGACCATCTAGCTGGGCCCGGTTTCTTTTCCCTTTCCCACCTGCTGGGTCTCCTGCGGGAGGTGCAGTCCGCTCCGCCGGCCCAGCTTGAGCAGCCTCTCCAGGTACCGCTTGGCCTCCGAATTGAGGGGTCCGCCATCATCGCCCAGCTTCTCCTGGAAGGAAGGGAGGAAGGGAGGCATGAGAGCCAAGAGAGGCAAGCCCAGAGTCTCCCTTTCCCCTTCTTACCTGGAGCCAGAGGAGGCGCTGGTAGACATCAGCCCGCATACTGGTCTCCACGTCGAAGGCCGAGAGGGCTTTATCAGCCTCAGTGCTGGCCGCCCGGACCGCCTGGCAGGGGGATACATGCTGCGGGAAGTCCAGCAGGTTCCGCTGCCCTGAGACACAAGCGCCACCCAAGAGTGAATGAAACCCCTTCCTTCATGCAGGAAAAGCACCCTCAAAGCATTCTAATAATAGTAATGATAGTACTGATAATGAGAGCACCTCTTCACCCACCGGTGTAGTGTGTTTCTGCGTTGGCCAGGGCCTGGAGGGTGTTCTCGCAGGAGACCTCCTCGCGCTGCAGGGCTGCCACCGCGTCGTAGGTCCTCTTGCTCCGCGCAATCAGCTCCTCTGCACTGCTCCGGATCTGGGCGGCCGTCAGGTCCCAGCGCAGCGCCAGGCCTCCAGTGGAGGAGGAGAGGGGTGCTGCGGCGGGGGGGCCCTCTCGCACAGGATCTGGGCACAGGCACACGGCTCACAGTTAATGACCATGGGGCTGGGATGGGTGGCCTTTGGGGGGCCCTTCCACACCCAGGATACTAGTTCTATCACTCACATACATTAGGCCATCCCTGAGTTACAGACACCTGACTTACAAACGAGTCCCAGGTAAGAACAGGGCTGGACTGGATGGCCTATAGGGACCCCTTCCAAACCTAGGATAATCTCTCTCTCTGTCTATCTCTCTATCTATGGATATACACACAGCCCAACCCTGAGTTACATACATATGACTCCTAGTGAAGAATGGGGCTGGGCTGGATGGCCTTTGGGGACCCCTCCCAAGCCTACGATACTATATTCATCTATATCTATATATAGCAGCCCCCTCAATAGTAGTCATGGGCGATTTCAAACTCGGCCAAGAGTACAAAGTCCAACAAGTTCTTTGCTTGCCTTGCAGACAATTTTATGGTCCAGAAGGTAAAAGAGGCAACAAGGGGATTTGCTACTCTCAATCTAATCCTAACAAACGATGATCAATGCAGTAGAAGTGGTCGGATCGTTTAGGGGCAAGTGACCATATGCTCCTGCAGTTTGAGGTACAAAGGAAGGCTGAAACGAAGACAAATCAAACCTGCATTCTGGACTTTAGGAGAGCTGACTTCCGAAAAATTAAGGAAACACTGAGCAGCATTCCGTGGATGCTGATACTAAAAGACAAGGGAGTTACGGATGGATGGGAGTTTTTCAAGAATGAAATACTCAAGGCGCAATTGCAAACAGTGCCAACAAAGAGAAAAAATAATAAAAGAAATGCAAAGAAGCCAGAATGGATGTCCAAAGAACTTCTAACTGGGCTAAGACTCAAAAGAAACATGCACAAGAAGTGGAAAAAGGGAGAAATCACCAAAGAAGAATGCAAAGAATAACAAACTCCTGTAGGCCAGATCAACTACACCCAAGAGTATTGAAGGAACTAGCGAAAATAATTTCAGAAACTCTGGCAATCATCTTTGAGAGTTCTTGGAGAACGGGAAAAGTACCAGCAGATTGGAGGAGGGCCAATGTGGTCCCAATCTTCAAGAAGGGAAAAAAGGCCGACCCAAACAATTACCATCCGGTCAGCCTCACATCGATACCAGGCACGATTCTGGAAAAGATAGTTAAAGAACTGGTCTGCAAACACTTAGAAACAAATACGGTCATCACTAATAGTCAACACGGATTTATCAAAAACAAGTCATGTCAGACTAATCTGATCTCTTTTTTTGATAGAGATAAAAGCTGGGTAGATGCGGGGAATGCCATGGATGTAGCATACCTGGATTTCAGTAAGGCCTTTGACAAGGTCCCCCATGACCTTCTGGCAAACAAACTAGTCAAATGTGGGCTAGGCAAAACTACGGTTAGATGGATTTGTAATTGGTTAAGCGAACAAACCCAGAGGGTGCTCCCCAATGCTTCCTCTTCATCCTGGAAGGGAATGACAAGCGCAGTGCCGCAGGGTTTTGTCCTGGGCCCAGTCCTGTTCAGGTTCTTGATTAATGACTTAGATGAAGGGTTAGAAGGCATGATCATCAAGTTTGCAGACGACACCAAATTGGGAGGGATAGCCAATACTCCAGAGGACAGGAGCAGAATTCAAAACGATCTTAACAAATTAGAGAGGGGTTAAAACTAACAAAATGAATTTCTATAGGGACAAATGCAAGATACTCCACTTGGTCAGAAAAAATGAAATACATAGATACAGAATGGGGGACTCCTGGCTAAACAGAAGTACATGTGCTTGCTGATGGACTTTTAAAAACTTAGTGGCCTCAACTGCTCCATTTCAAATGAAATGCAAAGATACAGAATGGGGGACAATGCCTGGCTCGAGAGCAGTACATGTGAAAAAGATCTTGAAGTCCTTATAGACTACAAGTTAAACATGAGCCAACAATGTCATGAGGCAAAAAAATCCAAAAGGATTTTGGCCTGCATAAAAAGGAGTATAGTGTCTAGATCCAAGGAAGTCATGCTACCCCTCTATTCTGCCTTGGTCAGACCACACCTGGAATCACGCTGTCCAATTCTGGGCACCACAATTGAAGAGAGATATTGACAAGCTGGGATGTGTCCGGAGGAGGGCAACTAAAATGATCAAGGGTCTGGAGAACAAGCCTTATGAGGAGCGGTTTAAAGAGCTGGGCATGTTTAGCCTGCAGAAGAGAAGAATGAGAGGAGACATGTATAAAATGTGAGGGGAAGTCATAGGGAGGATGGAGCAAGCTTGTTTTCTGCTGCCCTGGAGACTAGGACGCGAAACAATGGCTTCAAACGACAGGAAAGGAGATTCCACCTGAACATGAGGAAGAACTGCCCGGCTGTGAGAGCCGTTCAGCAGTGGAACTCTCTGCCCCAGAGTGTGGTGGAGGCTCCTTCTTTGGAAGCTTTTAAACAGAAGCTGGATGGCCATCTGTCAAGGGTGCTTTGTATGCAATATTCCTGTTTCTTGGCAGGGGGTTGGAGTGGATGGCCACCTGAACATGAGGAAGAACTTTCTGATTGTGAGAGCTGTTCAGCAGTGGAACTCTCTACCCCAAAGTGTAGAAGTAGAAGAACTTTATTTTTCTACCCTGCCTCCATCTCTCCAAACGGACTCGGGGCGGCTTACATGGGGCCAAGCCCAAAACAACATACAATTAAAAACAGAACAATAACAAATTAAAATAGCATAAAACAGCATAAACAATAATAAACAAACATCAAAAGCAATAGCAGACTGATTTTGGAGGGGTGGGGGGAGAGGCCACTATGCAAACTGATTAAAGGATAGGGTGGTTTAAAAAGGTGGATAGAAACATATAGTAGCATAGGAAATAGCATGGAAACAGAGCAATTAAACAGGATCAATTCGCTTTAACTTAAAAATATAGTAATGTAATATAGGAATTCAGATTCAGGTCATGATACAGGTCATCTGTCACAGGAGTCGTCAGTCAAATGCACAACAAACATGAGCTGGATGAGGACCAACAAGCTGAAATTTAATCCTGACACGACAGAGGTCCTCCAGGTCAGTCGCTTGGCCCAACGGGGTATAGAGTGGCAACCTGTGTTTGATAGGGTTACACTCCCCTTGAAGACACAGGTCTGCAGTTTTTAATTCCTTACGGAATGTGGGTACGGAGGGTGCAAGCCTAATCTCCCTGGGGAGTTCCAGAGACGAGGGGCCACCACCGAGAATGCACTTTCTCTCATTTAGTTTCAACAAACTGAAACTAAATCCAGACAAGACAGAGGTACTCCTGGTCAGTCGCAAGGCCGAGCAGGGTATAGGGTTACAGCCTGTGCTGGACGGGGTCGCACTCCCCTTGAAGGCGCAGGTTCGCAGCTTGGGTGTGACCCTGGACTCATCGCTGAGCCTGGAGCCCCAGGTTTCAGCGGTGACCAGGGGAGCATTTGCACAGCTTAGGCTCGTGCGCCAGCTGCGCCCGTATCTTGGGAAGTCTGACTTGGCCACGGTAGTACACGCTTTGGTCACATCCCGCCTCGACTACTGCAACGCTCTCTACGTGGGGCTGCCCTTGAAGACGGCCCGGAAGCTTCAGCTAGTCCAACGCGCGGCAGCCATGTTGTTAACAGGAGCAGGGCGCAGAGAGCATACAACGCCCCTGCTGTCCCAGCTCCACTGGCTGCCGATCTGCTACCGGGCCCAATTTAAGGTGCTGGTGTTATCCTACAAAGCCCTAAACGGTTCCGGCCCAAAATACCTTGCAGACCGCATCTCGGCCTACGAGCCCACGAGGACCTTGAGATCATCCGGGGAGGCCCTTCTCTCGGTCCCGCCTGCCTCACAGGCACGTCTGGCGGGGACGAGGGAGCGGGCCTTCTCGGTGGTGGCCCCCCGGCTGTGGAACACCCTCCCTGCTGAAGTTAGACAGGCGCCCTCCTTGATGGCCTTTCGTAGGAGTCTGAAAACATGGCTCTTCGAGCAGGCCTTCAACTGAGTGCTATCATTGGAACGACACTGGAATGGACTATGACTATGAAATCGACTATGACCCCAGGATTTGACGAAGCGGATTTTTAGCATAAGTATGTGTTGTGTAGTATTGTCGTGATTTTCTGTACACTGTCTTTTCTATGTTGTTGTTCACCGCCACGAGTCGCCCTAGGGCTGAGAGTGGCGGTCAATAAATGCAAGAAATAAATAAATAAATAATAAATCCCTACCAACCACGCCTGTGACGGGGGTGGGAGCAAGAAAAGAGCATCCCCGGAATATCTTAAGGACCGTGTGGGCTTGAAGATAGGCAGGTCCTGAACTGTTTAGAGCTTTATAGGTAATAACCTGCACCTTGAATTGGGACTGGAAACTTATCGGTAGCCAGTGGAGATATTTAAACAGGGGGGTTGACTGCTCCCTGTAATTTGCTCCAGTTAACAATCTGGCCGCTGACCTTTGCACCAGTTGTAGTTTCTGAACCGTCTTCAAGGGCGACCCTATGTAGAGTGCATTACAATAGTCCAATCTTGAGGTAACTAAAGTGTGGACCACCATGGTCAAGTCAGACTTCTCGAGGTACAGTCGCAGCTGACGCAGAAGTTTGAACTGTGCAAAGGCCCTCCCGCCCTCTGCCGATGCCTGAGCATCAAGTGTCAGCGCTGAGTCCAGGAGGACCCCCAAACTGCAGACCTGTGTCTTCAAGGGGAGTGTAACCCCATCAAACACAGGTTGCCACTCTATACCCCGTTCGGCCAAGCGACTGACCTGTCTTGTCAGGATTAAATTTCAGCTTGTTGGCCCTGATCCAGTTCATCACAGCAGCCAGGCACTGGTCCAGGATCCGAGGGGCTTCCTTGGATTTTGGTGGAAAGGAGTAATAGAGTTGCATGTCATCTGTGTAGAGATGACAACGAACTCCAAAACTCCAGATGACCTCACCCAGTGGTTTCATGTAGATATTAAAAAGCATGGGGGAAAGAATAGAACCCTGCGGGACCCCATAGGTCAAAGGCCAGGGGTCCGGTCAGGTATCCCCCACCTTCACCAACTGGGTGCAGCCCTCCAGAAGGAATGGGGGCACTGCATTCCAAAGAGCCATCCCAGAAGGATACCATGATCGATGGTATCGAAAGTCACTGAGATGTCCAGGAGAACCAACAAGGTCACACTCCCCCTGTCAAGTTCTCTGTAGAGGTCATCCACCAAGGCAACCAAAGCAGTCTCGGTACTGTGACCAGGCCTGAAACCAGACTGCGATGGGTCCAGAAAATCGGTTTCGTCCAGGAATCCCTGGAGTTGAGAAGCAACCACTCGTTCCAGAATCTTACCCAAAAAAAGGGAGATTTGAGATTGGCCGATAGTTGTTCGATATTGATGAGTCAAGAGATGCCTTTTTAAAGAGCGGTCTCATGACTGCCTGTTTTCGGCATGGTGGAATTTGCCCTTGCTCCAATGAAGCATTTATTATCTTTTACAACCAATCGGCCACCCCTCCTCCAGCAAGTTTTATAAGCCACGACGGGCAAGGGTCTAGTGCGCATGTAGTCGCCCTCACCGCTCCAAGGATCCTGTCCATGTCATCAGGCTGCACCAGTTGAAATGAATCTAATAAGATCGAACTGACCGATGCCTCGGTTACCTCACCTGACAATGTAAGAATGTTGGCGTCCAGATCGGAGCATATCTGAGCGACTTTATCTGCAAAATGATGCGTGAACTCGCTGCATCAAGTGATTGGATTGTCGAGGAGCTCCTCCATCCCAGGAGGGTGGGCATAGTCACCCAGCTTGTCCAATCAGATTTTGGTAATACAAGCTAGAACGGCCTTTTCTTCCAGGACCAAGTCCTGGATAACTCCTGTTTTACCGTTGACCTTAAGCCTAGGGGGTCTGTCATTATTATTATTATTATTATTATTAACTTTATTTGTACCCCGCTAGCATCTCCCGAAGGACTCGATGCGGCTTACAAAGGCCAAAGCCTCAAAACACAAACATAACAATACATAACCTAATGCAAATTAAAAACAGTTAAAGCAATATTAAACAACAAGTAATAAAACAATACACCAGGACACAATAAAACTGGGCCGGGCCAGAGTAATGGGTACAAATTAAAAGTGCTGATGTGACAGGTGATATGTGAGGATTATAGGGTAAGTGCAATGTGCCAGCAATCTTAATTTCTAATAAAGTGCTTCTGGGACTTGTTGTTGGAGTTTTCCTATTCTGGAAAGGCACATCGGAACAGCCAGGTCTTCAAGTTCTTTCTAAAGACTGCCAACGTAGGGGCCTGTCTAAGATCTTTGGGGAGGGTATTCCAGAGTCGAGGGGCCACCACAGAAAAGGCCCTGTCTCGCGTCCCCACCAGACGCGCCTGCGACGCAGGCAGGACCGCGAGCAGGGCCTCTCCGGATGAACGAAGTGAGCGCGTGGGTTCATAAACGGAGATGTGGTCACGCAGGTAGGAAGGTCCCAAACCGTTTAGGGCTTTGTAGGTAAGCACCTGCACCTTAAATTGGGCTCAGAAGATAAACGGCAGCCAGTGGAGCTCCTTGAACAGGAGGGTTGAACTCTCTCTGTAAGGAGCACCAGTTAACATTGTGGCCGCTGCCCGTTGGACCAGTTGAAATTCCCGAGCCGTTTTCAAGGGCAGCCCCACATAGAGCGCATTACAGTAGCCCAATCTAGAGGTGACCAAGGCGTGGACCACCCCGGCCAGATCAGCTTTTGCGAGGTATGGTTGCAGTTGGCGCACGAGTCTCAATTGTGCAAAAGCCCTCCCGGACACCACCGACGTCGGAGCCTCAAGCGCAAGTGATGAGTCCAAGAGAACTCCCAAACTGTGGACCTGTGACTTCAGAGGGAGTGCAACCCCGTCCAACACAGGTTGCCACCCTATACCCCCATCAGGTTTACGATCGACCAGGAGGACCTCTGTCTTGTCGGGATTGATCTTCAGCTTGTTCTTCCTCATCCAGATTAGACACAACGGCCAGGCACTCGTCCAGCACCCGAGAGGCCTCCTTGGAGTTAGGTAGAAATGAGTAATAGAGTTGTGAGTCATCTGCGTAGAGATGGCACCTAACTCCAAAACTCCGGATGACCTCTCCCAGCGGTTTCATGTAGATGTTTAAAAGCATGGGAGACAAAATAGAGCCTTGCGGGACCCCACAGGTCAAAGGCCAGGGGTCCGAGCAGGCATCTCCCAGCTTCACCATCTGGGATTGACCCTCCAGGAAGGACCGGAGCCAGGACAAAACCATGCCCCCAAGACCCATCCCAGAGAGTCAACCCAGAAGGATACCATGATCGATGGTATCGAAAGCCGCTGAGATGTCCAAGAGAACCAACAGGGTCACACTCCCCCTGTCCAGCTCTCTACGGAGGTCATCCACCAAGGCGACCAAAGCTGTCTCGGTGCCGTGACTAGGCCTGAAACCAGACTGACTGATCTAGGTAGTTGATGTCATGTAGGCTAACCGGCTTAACTTGCCTCAGGGTTGCAAGAACTTTGTTGTGCTTCTCCTTGAGTTGATGAATTCAACCAGATCCTCTCCTCCTCTCCCCCCCCCCCCCACTACCTCAATGGTCTCCCCCCGAGTCGGGACCCTTCCCCCCCACACACACACCCAGGGTAGGCCAGGGCAGTAGTAATATATAACGGGGTAAGTCAACTGTCTGATCCCAGGGAATCAAAATATATCCTGTTCAAGGAGCACCACTGGCTGCCGTTTATTTTCCGAGCCCAATTTAAGGTGCAGGTGCTTACCTACAAAGCCCTGAACGGTTTGGGACCATCCTACCTGCGTGATCGCATCTCTGTCTACGAATCCACGCGTTCACTTCGATCATCCGGAGAGGCCCTACTCGTGATCCCGCCTGTGTCGCAAGCGCATCTGGTGGGGACACGAGACAGGGCCTTTTCTGTGGTGGCCCCCCGACTCTGGAACACCCTCCCCAAAGATCTTAGACAGTCCCCTACACTGGCAGTCTTTAGAAAGAACTTGAAGACCTGGCTGTTCCGATGTGCCTTCCCAGAATAGGAAATCTCCAATACCAAGTCCCAGAAGCACTTTATTAGAACTAAGATTGCTGCACACCGCACACTGCACTTGCCTTATAAGCCTTATATACCACCTGTCACATCAGCACTTTTAATCCTATACCCATTACTCTGGCCCGGCCCAGTTTTATTGTGTCTTAGTGTATTGTTTATTGCTTGTTGTTTATATTGCTTTAATTGTTTTTAATTTGCCTTAGGTTTTGTATTGTTATGTTGTGCTTTGAGGCCTTGGCCTTTGTAAGCCGCATCGAGTCCTTTGGGAGATGCTAGCGGGGTACAAATAAAGTTTAATAAATAATAATAATAATAATAATAATAATATCCTGGTGCAATGCTTAATGGAGCGGGGGTTTCCTGGAGAAGCGAAAGGAGGGAGTCATCTAAAGTACTGGAGGGATTAAAAGGCTCCTATGGAGGCTCTTAAACAGAGGCTGGATGCCCATCTGTTGGGAGTGCTTTTAACGCGATTTTCCTGTTTCTTGTCAGGGGGTTGGACTGTTAATTTTTATTTTTTGTATGTATGTATTTTATCTTTTATGATTTAGCTGTAAATCGCCTGGAGCATTCTCGGATGGAGGGCGATTAATAAGTTATTAAATGATGATGATGATGATGATGGATGGAAGGAAAGGTCTCTTTTAACTCTATATCTATATCATGGGACTTCTCTGGTTGCTCCAAAGCTCTAGGTGCTCTTACTGCCTATTACAGGGAAAACCAGCTGATCCCCAACCCATCTAAAACACAGACATGTGCCTTTCACCTTAAGAACAGACAAGCATCCCGAGCTCTGAGGATTACCTGGGAAGGAAGGAATCCCACTGGAGCATTGCAGCGCACCCAAATACCTGGGAGTCACTTTGGACCGTGCTCTGACCTACAAGAAGCACTGCCTGAACATCAAACAAAAAGTGGGCGCTAGAAACAATATCATACGAAAGCTGACTGGCACAACCTGGGGATCACAACCAGACACAGTGAAGACATCTGCCCTTGCGCTGTGCTACTCTGCTGCTGAGTATGCATGCCCAGTGTGGAACACATCTCACCACACTAAAACAGTGGATGTGGCTCTGAATGAGACATGCCGCATTATCACAGGGTGTCTGCGCCCTACACCACTGGAGAAATTACACTGCTTAGCCGGTATTGCACCACCTGACATCCGCCGGGAAGTAGCAGCCAATAGTGAAAGGACCAAGGCAGAGACATCTCCAGCTCATCCCCTGTTTGGGTATCAGCCAGCACGTCAACGACTTAAATCAAGACATAGTTTTCTTAGATCTACAGAGACACTCGCTGGAAGACCCCAGCAAGCAAGAGTCCAAAAGTGGCAGGCTCAAACCCAAATGAGAGACTCCCCCCTGGGCACACAGAGGTCTGGGCGACTTGGAAGGCGCTGAACAGACTGCGTTCTGGCACCACGAGATGCAGAGCCAACCTTCAGAAATGGGGCTACAAAGTGGAATCCTCGACATGCGAGTGTGGAGAAGAGCAAACTACAGACCACCTGCTGCAATGCACCCTGAGCCCTGCCACATGCACCATGGAGGACCTTCTTGTGGCAACCCCAGAGGCACTCCAAGTGGCCAGATACTGGTCAAAGGACATTTAATCAACTACCAAATCTGCAAAATCTGTGTGTTTTTTTTTCCTTTTTCTTTTTAATCTGTGTGTTTGTTTTGCTCTGTTAGAAGTGTAACACAATGCTTGCTGATGACACGATAAATAAATAAATGGGACTTCTGTGCCTCTCTAGGGTGAAAGGGGGCAGCCTCCAGACCTGCCCCTTGCTTTTCCCCATCAGGACAATGATAATACTACTACCAATAATAATAAGGCCCCTTCCTCACCTGTCGGGGGAGCCATGTGTGCTGCTGCTGCTGCGTCTGCTACTTCCGGTGCTTCTGCTGCCAATCCTCTGGTGGACCGCCCCCTGGCCTACTAAGAAACTCCGCCCCTTTTGACGACGGCACTCGGAAGTGTTGGGACAGCGCCACCCTCCCCGCGCCCTTTGGCGTCCTCCTCCTAACCTAACCTAAGCTTTTCAACCTGACATCTAGAGATAGACAAACTGCGCATGCGATCCCTTGGCAATTGCACTGACCGGGACTGCGCACGCGCTCTCTTCGAGGAAAAGGAGAGAAGGAAGTGGGCCTCCCGCGGCCCTTGCCACTGATTGACGCAGGCGCAAAAGCGAGTTCCGCCTCCTCTTCTTCCTGCGCAGGCGCGCTTGGGAGCAGGCGAGGCGAGACAAGGGGGCCTGGTCTGCGCATGCGCACTCGGGGGAAGGAGGGGAGGAGGAGGCCTCTGCTTGCCTGCCTGCTTGCTGCCACTGGTGAGCTTTCTTCTCCAAAGCGCCCCCCTTTGTGTCTATTATTATTGTATTCATGTATATTCTGCTTTCTCTCTCCATAAGGAGGCTCAAAGCATCTATCCATCTAGATTATTATATTACATATTTATTATTGTTGATATTATATGTATTTATGTCTTGCTTGATCCCTCCATAAGAAGACTCAAAGCAGATATGTGTTATTATTATTATATTGCATAGTTATTATAGTTGTTATTGTTATCAGTATTTATTGACACCTCATCTTATCTCTCCCAAAGGAGACCCAAGCTGCTATGTATCTGTTACTATGTATTTTTTATATTGATTTGCACCCCACTTTACCTCTTGCTTTCAGTGACCGTGTACCTATTATTATTATTAATAATGGAAGCAGCTTTGGTCACCTTTGTGAGTGGGTTGCCTCCGCAGGGAGTTCGGCGTGGGTCGGGTGTCCCTATTGGTTCTCTTGGATCTCTCACCGGTTTTTATACAATTGACTATGGTGTCCTTCTGGGCCGGCTCTCCGGAAGGGTCTTGGGAGCATTGCACTTCAATGGCTCCTCTCCTTCCTGGAGGGCCACACCCAGTATGTGAAGTTGGGGGACTCCTTCTCGAACCTCTTGGCCTGTGACCTATGGCAGTGGTTCTCAACCTTGGGTCCCCAGATGTTTATGGCCTACAACTCCCAGAAATCCCAGCTAGTTTACCAGCTGTTAGGATTTCTGGGAGTTGAAGGCCAAAAACATCTGGGGACCCCAGGTTGAGAACCACTGACCTATGGGGTCCTGCAAAGGTTCCATTCTCACCCCCCCATGTTCTTCAATATCTACATGAAACCGCTGGGCGAGGTCATCCCGAGTTTTGGGGTTCAGTGCCATCTCTATGCAGATGTCACCCCAACTCTATTATTCGTTTCCAGCACAATTTAAGGAGGCTCCCCGAGTCCTGGACCAGTGCCTGGCAGCTGTGATGGGCTGGATGAGGACCAACAAGCTGAGACTCAATCCAGACAAAACAGAGGCTCTCCTGGTCAGTCACAAGGGCATTTCAGAGCCGGGGGCCACTACTGAGAAGGCCTTCTCTCTTGTTCCCACCAACTGTGGAGGTGGGAGCAAGGGAAGGGCCTCCCCGGCAGATCTTAAGGCCTGGTCCACAGGGGGAGATGCGGTCGCGTAAATATGCTAAACTCGAGTCCTGGGCCAGTGCCTGGCAGCTGTGATGGGCTGGATGAGGACCAACAAGCTGAGACTCAATCCAGACAAAACAGAGGCTCTCCTGGTCAGTCACAAGGGCATTTCAGAGCCAGGGGCCACTACTGAGAAGGCCTTCTCTCTTGTTCCCACCAACTGTGGAGGTGGGAGCAAGAGAAGGGCCTCCCCGGCAGATCTTAAGGCCTGGTCCACAGGGGGAGATGCGGTCGTGTAAATATGCTAAACTCGAGTCCTGGGCCAGTGCCTGGCAGCTGTGATGGGCTGGATGAGGACCAACAAGCTGAGACTCAATCCAGACAAAACAGAGGCTCTCCTGGTCAGTCACAAGGGCATTTCAGAGCCGGGGGCCACTACTGAGAAGGCCTTCTCTCTTGTTCCCACCAACTGTGGAGGTGGGAGCAAGGGAAGGGCCTCCCCGGCAGATCTTAAGGCCTGGTCCACAGGGGGAGATGCGGTCGCGTAAATATGCTAAACCCGAACTGTGTAGGGCTTTGTAGGCAATAACCTGCACTTTGAATTGGGCCCGGAAACACATAGGCAGCCAATAGAGGTGCTTTAATAAGGGGGTGGTATGTTCCCTATAATCTGCTCCTGTCAGCAACCTGGCCACTGATCTTTGCACCAGCAGTTTTCGAGCTTCTTCAGAGACAGCCCCATGTAGAGTGCATTGCCGTAATCCATCCAAGATGTAACTAAGGCATGGACCACCATGGCCACATCTGGCTTTTTATATGGCAGGAGTACATTTATATCTGGATGAACTCTCTGGGATAGGATGTGACTTGAGGGCCATTGCTTTGCAGTGGTTCTGCTCCTTCCTGGAGGACCAGACCCAGATGGTGGTGCAGGGGGACTGTGGGGTCTCTCAAGGTTCCACTCTATCTCCCATGCTCTTCAATATCTACATGAAACCGCTGGGCGAGGTCATCCGGAGTTTTGGAGTTCGGTGCCATCTCTATGCAGATGTCACTCAACTCTATTATTCATTTCCAGCACAATCCAAGGAGGCTCCCCGAGTCCTGGGCCAGTGCCTGGCAGCTGTGATGGGCTGGATGAGGACCAACAAGCTGAGACTCAATCCAGACAAAACAGAGGCTCTCCTGGTCAGTCACAAGGGCATTTCAGAGCCAGGGGCCACTACTGAGAAGGCCTTCTCTCTTGTTCCCACCAACTGTGGAGGTGGGAGCAAGGGAAGGGCCTCCTTGGCAGATCTTAAGGCCTGGACCACAGGGGGAGATGCGGTCGCGTAAATATGCTAAACCCGAACTGTGTAGGGCTTTGTAGGCAATAACCTGCACTTTGAATTGGGCCCGGAAACACATAGGCAGCCAATAGAGGTGCTTTAATAAGGGGGTGGTATGTTCCCTATGAAACATGCCCCGGTGGCGCCGTGGGTTAAAGCACTGAGCTGCTGAGCTTGTTGAGCGAAAGGTCGCAGGTTCGATTTCGGGGAGCGGCGTGAGCGTCCGCTGTCAGCCCTAGCTTCTGCCAACATAGCAGTTCGAAAACATGCAAATGTGAGTAGATCAATAGGTACCGCTCCGGCGAGAAGGTAACGGCGCTCCATGTAGTCATGCCGGCCACATGACCTTGGAGGTGTCTACGGACAACGCCGGCTCTTCGGCTTAGAAATGGAGATGAGCACCACACCCCAGAGTCAGACATGACTGGACTTAATGTCAGGGGACTACCTTTACCTTTACCTATGTTCCCTATAATCTGCTCCTGTCAGCAACCTGGCCACTGATCTTTGCACCAGCAGTTTCCGAGCTGTCTTCAGAGACAGCCCCATGTAGAGTGCATTGCCGTAATCCCTCCGAGATGTAACTAAGGCATGGACCACCATGGCCACATCTGGCTTTTTATATGGCAGGAGTACATTTATATCTGGATGAACTCTCTGGGATAGGATGTGACTTGGGGGCCATTGCTTTGCAGTGGCTCTGCTCCTTCCTGGAGGACCAGACCCAGATGGTGGTGCAGGAGGACTGTGGGGTCTCTCAAGGTCCCACTCTATCTCCCATACTCTTCAATATCTACATGAAACTGATGGGTGAGGTCCTCCGGAGCTTTGGATTTGGGTGCCATCCCAACTCTACTACTCTTTTCCACTCCATTCCAAGGAAGCTCCCTGGGTCCTGTACCAGTGCCTGGCAATTTTGATGGGCTGGATGAGGGTCAACTAGCTTACAATCCTGGTAAGTTGCGAGGCTGATCAGGGCCTAGGATCAGGGCGAGGCTGATCAGGGCCTGTGCTTGACGGAAGGGGTCACGCTGCCCCTGAGGACATAGTTCTGCAGCCTGGGGGTCCTCCTGGACTCAGTGCTGACCCTTGAAGCTCAGGTATCGACGGTGGCCCGGAGGGCCTTTGCATAGTTAAAGCTTGTGCACTATCTGCGACCGTACCTCAAAAAGCCTGATGGCCATGGTGGTCCACGCCTTAGTTACATCCAGAATAGACTACTGAAATGCATTCTACGTGGGCTGCCTTTGAAGACGGCTCGGAAGCTGCAGCTAATGCAAAGATCAGCAGCAAGGCTTCTAACTGGAGTTAATTATAGGGAGCGCAGGATGCCCCTATTAAAGCAGCTCCACTGGCTTCTGATAAGTTTCTGGTCCCAATTCAAGGTGCAGGTTACCACCTACAAAGCCCTACACAGTTCAGGTCCAGCCTATCTTCGAGACCGCATTTGCTTCTATGAACCGGTGTCAGTTTTGAGATCTGCCTGGAGGCCCTCCTCTTGGTCCCACCTCCGTCTCAAGTGCGGTTGGTGGGGACGAGGGAGAGAAAGAGAAGACCCTTCTTGGTGGTGCCCACCCTCCTGGGGTCTGGAACACCCTCCCCAGGGAGAGTACTTTTGGAAAGAGCTAAAATGTGGCTTTTGAAACAATTTAAGATAGTTGCCATTGATTGCCAATTATCTTTTAATCATGGCTACAGCCATATTTTGCTGTCTCTATTTAATGGAAGCTGCTTTTGTTAATTTAATATATTGGTTTTATCGGATGTGTTATTGATTTTATGCTGTTGTATTGCATGTGTGTTATATTGTAAGCGGCCCCGAGTCCCTATGGGAGATGGTGGTGGGGTATAAATAAAAGTTTATTATTATTGCTATTGTTATTATATTGATTTGCACCCGGCTTTATCATCTGCACCAAGGAGACTGAGAGAGATGGCTGACAACAAGCGCCTGGCCTTCGCCATCGTCCGATTCCTGCAGGATCAGCTCCAGGACGGAGGCCTCTCCCCGGATGCCCAGGAGAGCCTTGAAGGTGGGCCCTCATTCAAATATCATCAGCATCATAACAATGCCCTGCCTTTTCTCTCCACAAGGAGACTCAAAGCTTTTGGAAGAACGCCTTTTGGAGATCATAACTTTTAAGGAAAAGCCTGACCTTTCAGAAAGGAGCCAAAAACCCTTTAGAGTAGAACCTTCTCTTGTGCCATACAACCAAATATAATTATGCAATGCAGTGGTCTCGGTTGTTAGACTGAATAACCTGTTATCTCTGATCTGTTAAGAAAACAGAGATAATTCTGTTTGAGATCATTCTCTGTGCCATCCGACAAGGGCATCTCTCTTATAACAAAACATCAAGAATGTGATCTGAGGTCTGAAGTAGGCTGTAGTAGTCTGCTGTCTGTCTGATCATCTAGTCTGCAGCCCCTTTTATAACTTCTCAGGAGCCATAGAGTAAAGGAATCTGCATATCAGATCATGCATACAGGAAACAGTAAGCAGCAGGATCATAGATAGATATTACTAGAGAAGGCTTAAGGAAGGTTGTCATTTCCAACAAAAGCAGCATGGTAAAAATATTGTTATTACGTATTATTATTATTATTTATACCCTGCTTTTTTCTCCACAAGGAGACTCAACATAAAATATTGATGGCACTACAAATAGTTCATTGCTCAATCAGTAGGGTTGCAAACTCTTCTTGAAGGGTGAATAGATGTCCCTGCCTGTTTTTCTCTCTGCTGTTTTTGCTGTTGCAATTTTAAAATGTTTTAATACTGGTAGCCAGATTTTGTTCATTTTCATGGTTTCTTCCTTTCTGTTGAAATTGTCCACATGTTTGTGGATTTCAATGGCTTCTCTGTGTAATCTGACATGGTGGTTGTGAGCGTGGTCCAGCATTTTTGTGTTCTCAAATAAAATGCTGTGTTGGTTCATCAGGTGCTCTGCTATGGCTGATTTCTCTGGTTGAAGTAGTCTGCAGTGCCTTTCATGTTCCTGGACTCTTGTTTGGGCAATGCTGCGTTTGGTGGTCCCTATGTAGACTTGTCCACAGCTGCATGGTATACGGTAGACTCCTGCAGAGGTGAGAGGATCCCTCTTGTCCTTTGCTGAACGTAGCATTTGTTGGATTTTCTTGGTGGGTTTGTAGATTGTTTGTATGTTGTGTTTCCTCATCAGCTTCCCTATGCGGTCAGTGGTTCCCTTGATGTATGGCAAGAACACTTTTCCTCTGGGTGGATCTTTGTCTTGACTCTCGTGGCTTGTTCTTGGTCTTGCAGCTCTTCTGATGTCTGAGGTGGAGTATCCATTGGCCTGGAGAGCCCAGTTGAGGTGGTTCAGTTCATCTTGGAGGAGGTGGGTGGATGCTGTTAAGATGTTCCAGGAACCTGTTGAGTTCTCCATGGCTCCAAATGGTGAAAGTGTCATCCACATATCTGAACCATATCGTGGGCTTTTTGGTTGCTGTCTCCAGGGCTTGTTCTTCAAAGTGTTCCATGTAGAAGTTAGCTATGACCGTGCTGAGAGGGCTCCCCATAGCTACTCCATCTTTCTGTTCGTAGAATTCATTGTCCCACTGAAAGTAACTGGTGGTGAGGCAATGGTGAAACAGAGCCGTGATTTCTTCTGGGAACCTCTGGTTGATGAGTGCCATGGTGTCTGCTACTGGGACCATGGTGAATAGAGATACCACATCGAAGCTGATCAGTTTGTCGTTTGTATTTAGCTTGAGATTGCTGATTTTTTCTATGAAGTCGGCTGAGTCCTTGATGTAGTGTGTAGTGAGCCCAATATGGCTTTGTAACTGTGCAGCAAGAAATTTTGCTAGGTCGTATGTGGGGGATCCAATGGCACTCACGATGAGTCTGAGTGGGGTGGAGTCCTTATGGATTTTTGGGAGTCCATAAAGCCTGGGTGGATGGGCTTCCGATTTACATAGCTGTTGTCGTATGTCAAAGTTTATTGAGGAGTTCTTAATCAGGGTGTTGGTTTTCCTGGTTATTTTGGCAGTTGGGTCTTGCTTGAGTTTTTTGTATATAGTAGGGTCCAGGAGTTTTCTGATCTTCTCCTTGTATTGTTCTGTATGCATGATTACTGTGGCATTCCCCTTGTCTGCTGGCATAACGAGGATATCAGGATCTGAATTCAGTTCTCTGATGGCTTGTCTTTCCTTCCTAGTAATGTTACTGGAGGGAAGTTTTGCCTTTTTCAGGATCCTTGCTGTTTCTGCTCGTACTTCTTCTGCTTCCTCCTCGGGGAGGCGATAAATTGCTGATTCAACATTGGCATGATGTTTTCTACTGGGATCCTGGTGGCGGTTACAGCAAAGTTTCCTCCTTTCGCTAGTATGGATACTTGGTCTTCAGAGATTTGTCTGTCTGTCAGGTTGATGGTGGTCCGTGATGTATCCAGTTCTGGTTTCGGCTGTTGCTTTTGGCGTTTGTGGAATTTTTGTTTTTGTCTGTTGGTGTGGACAGCCATGTTTTTCTCCATTTTCCTGTAAGTGAGGTTGTCTATTTTGTCCCAGTCCTGGGAATTCATCTTCTGGCTGATGTTGATATGGAGGTGCAGCAATTCCTTGTCTGTGTTTGTGAGTTCTTTGCGGATGGTGTGAATTCTCTCTCGTAAGAGGTTGCGTTCTAGGCGGTCATAGATCCGATGAGCCTGTGGTGTTTTGAAAGTCCTTTTAGCTGCAAGAAATTGTGGGATAGTATCTGTGTCTCTGCAGCGTAGAAGGAAAGTCAGGGAGCACAGTAGATGTGCTTTCCTGGTCCTTAGTTTCTCCAATTTCCTTGTGTCTTGGAACAGTTTCTCCCCGTAGAGATGTTCAATGTATTGTCGAAGGCTTTCATGGCTGGAATCACTAGGTTCTTGTGGGTTTTTTCGGGCTATACAGCTAAACAACAGAGAGGAAAAAAAACCAGGCACAGATTAACACTTCCCAGCAACAGATTTTCCCAGGCTCAGGCAGGCCTTCAAATGCTAATGAAGGTGATCAGCTAAACATTCACACCTAACTGCAGCAGGGAAGAGCTCCTTGCCCCACCCCAGCCATTCCACAGATATATATAAACCCATTGTCCTAATTCCAACAGACCTCACTACCTCTGAGGATGCTTGCCATAGATGCAGGCGAAACGTCAGGAGAAATGCCTCTAGAACATGGCTCTATAGCCCGAAAAAACCCACAAGAACCTAACTCTTTTCTACTTGATCCATGTGCGAATGTTGCAATTGGCCTGCTTGATTACCATTGAATAGCCTTGCAGCCTCAAAGCCTGTCTTCTTCCTGCCTGGGGAAATCCTTTGTTGGGAGGTGTTACCTGGCCCTGATTATTTCATGTCTGGAATTCTCTGTTTTCTCAGTGGTGTTCTTTATTCACTGTCCTGCTTTCAGAGGTTTTTTTTAATACTGGTTGCCCGATTTTCAAAAATAAGGAGGAGGAGGCACTGGAGTAGCTCCCGTAATGGCCTCTCCCAACAGGAAAATAACACGGGGGCGTGGCTAAAACATATAAATCAGTCAAGCATCATAAACAACACATTGAACAATTAAAATATCTATAAAATTATAAAAATATATATAGCTGTTCAATAAGTTAGGGTAATCATTGTCAACATCATCAGTTGAGGTGGGATCAATGGTGAGCTCTTCTTTTTCCTCTCTATAGGCTAACATACAAAAGTAGGTTTTTAGTTGTTTCTTGAAGGAGAGGAGTGAAGGGGCCATTCTGATTTCTAAATTCAGTATTCCTTCCCTCCTGTTCCTTCCTTCCTTCCTTAGTGGCCGTCCAGTGCCTTGAGACAGCCTTTGGGGTCTCCATGGAGGACCGGCGCCTGGCCCTCTCCCAGACACTGCCAGAGATCTTCGAAGCAGCCGCCGCAAAGGTAGGTGCAAAACTGGTTGGAAATATAGTTCTAAGGGACATGTGGTCGCGCACGGTTATATAGGAATGCATTGGCTGTCACCCTGTTGCGCAAAATACTGTTCTAAAGGACATGTGGTTACACATCTGATGAAAGGGTTAAGAGGCTGTTTATTGTTATTAATTGTGCAACTTTATTAAGTTGATAACTGCTTTTATACTGTAACATTGAATTCTGTTGTCTCTTGTGTTGTGAACCACTGTGAGTCGCCTTCGGGCTGAGAACAGCGGTATATAAGCAAGGTAAATAAATAAATAAATAAGGTGGTGATGTGGAACTGGAGGGACAAGCAAAGAAGCAGAGTCGTGGCCATGCAGCTGGCATGATGTGTAATACATCATTCACTGTTGTGACTATGTGCAGAGGCGGCCCTAGGTAATTTTCAACGGTGAGCAAACAGTATTTTGGCACCCCCTTCCCCCAACCAATCATTGATATGTATTTTCTGTTCGTCGTGGGAGTTCTGTGTGCCATATTTGGTTCAGTTCCATCATTGGTGGAGTTCAGAATGCTCTTTGATTGTAGGTGAACTATACATCCCAGTAAGTACACTTTCCGCACTTGCTCCCTTGCCTGGCCCACTTTGGGTCCGGAGGCGTGCCTGAAGACCCCGGCATGTGCACCAAAAGTCACCTCTTCTCCTGACTTTCTCCTCAGCCATTGGGACCAAGAGAGAGACAGAAACAGAGAGAGAGACAGAGGTGGAGATGCCCACCTTTCCTGAAGGTAGGCACAAAAACAAAGGAGGGAGCAGAGGTGGGAGATACCTCCAGCCAGAGGGGCTCTCTCTCTCTCTCTCTCTCTCTCTCTCTCTCTCTCGGTCCCAATGGCTGAAGAGAAAGTCAGGAGAAGAGGCGACTTTTGGTGCGCATGCTGGGGTCTTCAGACACGCCTCCGGACCCGAAGCGGGCCAGGCGCGGCAGCTCTGCCCCTTGGCCCACCCGCGGATTGAGGAGAGGAGGCGGGTGGAGCGCCGGGGGATCGGGAAAGGGAGCCGGTCATGGGGAAGGGATCGAACGCGGAGAACGATTGAGCGCCGGCTCTGTTCGCGCAGCCGGTGGCCGGGTGGAGCAGGAACGAGAGGGGCTAGGCGAGGCTCAAGGGCCCAATCCCTTTGGGAAGAGGCTCGCCCGGCAGCGAGGCAAGAAAGCCGAGGCTCCCCCCGGACTGCTAGGGCTGTTGTGAGCTGAGGGGGCGCTCCTCAAGTGGCGGTCGAGGGGCATTTACAGAGGCACCTCCGCGCCCCTAGCAAAAAAAAGTGTTCTGCGACCACTTACTTCACGTAATGGACGAGCCACCCCTGACCATGTGACAGGCATGATGAGGGTTGGATCATTAACTATTGACCTTGTTTGATGATGAGAAGCAATGAGTATCAAACCATGTGTTCTCTCTCTTGGCATGATTATCTCGCTTCTCGCTGTACATCTGTTACTGATGTCTGTCACTGTCGGGAGTATATCTCTGTATATAGCGATAGGAAAGCGGGGGATCCTGATGTGTATGTGTATACAGCATAAGGGATGTGTGTGTGTACAGCCATACACAAGGCAACGTGTCAAGATTAAAAGCCTCCCTTGTGAGTTTGGATGGAAACTGAGTCAAAGAGTTTTCTTAAATCAAGACTGAGCTAGCTTTGGCCTTCCTCCCTCCAGCTGTTTTGGTTTTCAACTCCCACATTTCCTAACAGCCGGTAAATATAATATAATAAATAATAAAATAAAATATTATTATAATAAAAGTATTTTAAATATATATAATAATAAAATAATAAAATATTTAAAATCTATAATAATAAAATAATAAAATATTTCAAAATATATTATAATAAAAATAATATAATATACCATATATACTGGAGTATAAGCCGACCCAAATATAAGCCGAGGCACCTAATTTTACCACAAAAAACTGGGGAAACTTATTAATAACACAGCAAGTAAAGGATGAACAAACAAAGAGTTGCAAAGAAGACTTGGTCAAACAAAGTCCGAGGTCGAAGTAAGCCAAATCCGAAGTTGCAAGGTTCCAAATTTCACGTAGGCAGCATTGTAGTCAAAACCAGTCCGAAGTCAAAGAAGGGGAAATCCGCACTCACGAGAATCCAAGCCGAGTTGTAACACACACGAACGGAAGCAGCAACCTGCAGATCCAGGACCCAAACCCAACATGAAAACGGCAGCGACAAAACCCAAAAACCAACACTTTGCCTTCTGCAAAGATCCTTCGTTTCAAAACCTACTTTTATCTTACACCTCATCATCCAAAGATGAGCTGACCTCCGCCCCGCCATCATCTCTTACAGCTGTCCTTGACTCCATACCTGAACCCCGACGCCCATCCCTCCAACTCCTCCATCTTTTGTCAAGACTTAGATCTCCCCATGACTCAGCAGTATCTCCCAATTGCCAATCCCCACCACCAGAAAACCCCACAAACGTGTCACTAGAAGTTGGCTGAGTACATACATCTCAAACCTCTTGTACCTTAGTCCAATCCAGTGGGTCATCCCCATCCCCATCACTCCCATCCCCATCACTCCTAGAGAAACCCATGAAAGACTCTTCATCTGTGGGAGGAGTAAGTATATCCTGGATCTTCTTCCTTTGCCGCTCCTCATCCGATTCCTTCTCCCGAGTAACCCTCTTAGTTCTCCTATTCACATCCACTATATCTCCTTCCTCTCCCTCACTCATTGACCCTTTGCTCTCATAAAACCCTTCGAAGGAGTCTTCATTGGTATGTAACATAAGTATATCCCAGATCCTTTTCCTTTGTTGTTCCTCATCTAGCTCTTGCTCACGAGCCCTCCTTTTCCCTCTTCTGACCCCCCATACTACCACTTGCAGTGTTACTAACAGCCTCTACTACAACAGTCCATGTTGGCCCAGGCCTGCCTTAAACAGTGAGCTGCAATAAGGTCAGAGGCTGTGCAGTAAAACTCTGCAGACAACTGGTAAAGCCTCTGCAATGTACAGGTTGACTTTTCATAGCTTGTCCCTTAGACCATCAGTCTGGTGTGCAGCAGCGTATATTAGGGAGAGCGTGATTGTGAAGGAGAAGACTATAAATCACGCACCCATCCGTCATTTCACACCCACATCTCATTTCTCCCAAAATGTTGCAGGAGCCTCAGCAAGACACTCCGAACCTGGAACCGGTCACTCCCTCGGAAGAAGACGCGGCCGAAGCTGAGAGGCTAAAAGCTGAAGGTAAAAGGAAGAAAGGGAGGGGATGGAGGGAGGGGATGAATGGAGCCATTGGGGTGGAGGAAGAGCCGGGGAAAGGAAGGGGGCCACCGTCTGCCTCTCTTCCAGGGAACGAGCAGATGAAAGCGGAGAACTTTGAGAGTGCTGTCTCCTTCTACGCCAAGGCCATTGAGCTCAACCCCTCCAATGCTGTCTACTACTGCAACAGGTATGTTATTATGGATAATAATGGATGTGGGGGTAGCCTGGCCTCTCCTGAGCATCCCGTTATTGTTGTTGTTATTAATCATAATGGATGTGGGGCTGGCCTGTGTCGTCGTCGTCTTCTTCTTCTTCTTCTTCTTCTTCTTATTATTATTATCATTATTATTATTATTATTATGGATAATAATGGATGCAGGACTGGCCTGGCAGCCTCTCCTGCATGTCCTATTATTGTTGTTGCTGTTGTAGTATTTTTATTATTCATTATTATTGATAATAATGGATGTGGGGCTAGCCTGTGTCTTATTATTATTATTATTATTATTATCATTATTATTATTATTATTATTATTATGGATAATAATGGATGCAGGACTGGCCTGGCAGCATCTCCTGCATGTCCTATTGTTGTTGTTGCTGTTGTAGTATTTTTATTATTCATTATTATTGATAATAATGGATGTGGGGCTAGCCTGTGTCTTATTATTATTATTATTATTATTATTATTATTATTATTATGGATAATAATGGATGCAGGACTGGCCTGGCAGCATCTCCTGCATGTCCTATTATTGTTGTTGCTGTTGTAGTATTTTTATTATTCATTATTATTGATAATAATGGATGTGGGGCTAGCCTGTGTCTTATTATTATTATTATTATTATTATTATTAATAAAGGATGTAGGGCTAGCCTGCATCCCATTGTTGTTGCTGTTGTTGCTGTTATGGATAATAATGGATGCATGGCTGGCCTGGCCTTTTCCTCAGCATATTATTATTATTATTATTATTATTATTATTATTATTATTCCATTGGATCTTTCAGGGCCGCCGCTTACAGCAAGCTGGGAAACTATACCGGGGCCGTGAGGGATTGCGAGAGAGCCATCCACATCGACCCCAAGTACAGCAAAGCCTACGGGCGGATGGGGTGAGAGCCAGCCTGGGGCAGAGAGTGGGGGGGGGGGGGGTGGGTCCCTGACTTCCAAATGACTCCTAGTTAAGAACAATAGGATACTATATCTCATATACATATATATATATACAGGTCATTCCCTGACTTACAAACATCAGACTTGCAAAAAAACTCCTAATTAAGAATGCAGGAGCTTAGATAACAGGGAGTGAGAGGACTCTCCCCCTCGGAAGGAAGGGAGATCCACTCCCGGAAGAGTCATTATTATCAGTGGGAAAGGAGTCTCCGCTGATAATTAATGCCTAATCCTTGTTTCCACAAGGAGCCATATTTCCCAAAATCCCCTTCTCACAGGGACAGGAAGTGAGCCTCCCTCCTTCTCTGTCTCGCTGGGAATGGAGTAAAGGGAGTGTTTTGTAATATTTTTTGGAGACTTATGATCTTTGGAAATGCATGACCTTGTTAGAAATCATAACATTTTGGGAAAATGATGCCATAACCTTTCGGGGAAAATTGCATTCATTACAATTTTGGAAAACCTGGAATCTCCCTGAGAAGGGTTTAAAACTCGCTTGAGTCATCCTTCTTCTTGGTGGTAAATATATCCACAAGCATTCATGCAAGGTAATTTGGTTTCTCAGCTGTTAGACTGATATACCTAGATTGGCATAGCTTCGTGCCTAACAGTTCAAAGAGACCACGCCTGGAATATTGTGTCCAATTCTGGGCACCACAATTCAAGAGAGATATTGACAAGCTGGAATGTGTCCAGAGGACAGCGACTAAAATGATAAAGGGTCTGGAGAACAATCCCTATGAGGAGCGGCTTAAGGAGCTGGGCATGTTTAGCCTGAAGAAGAGAAGGGTGAGAGGGGATATGATAGGGGGGATATGATGTATAAATATGTGAGAGGAAGCCACAGGGAGGAGGGAGCAAGCTTGTTTTCTGCTTCCTTGGAGACTAGGACGCGGAACAATGGCTTCAAACTACAAGAGAGGAGATTCCATCTGAACATGAGGAGGAACTTCCTGACTGTGAGAGCCATTCAGCAGTGGAACTCTCTGCCCCGGAGTGTGGTGGAAGCTTCTTTGGAAGCTTTTAAACAGAGGCTGGATGGCCATCTGTCAGGGGTGATTTGAATGCAATATTCCTGCTTCTTGGCAGAATGGGGTTGGACTGGATGGCCCATGAGGTCTCTTCCAACTCTTTGATTCTATGATTCTATGATATCTAGGTATATGCACAAAAGCACACACACAGACACATATATATATTTATACACACACACATATAGTAGAGTTTCAGAAGTGTTCATTTCAGTTGCCCAAAAAACATCTCCTCTCCCTTCAAACGTCTTGGTTTTAAATCATGCTCTCAAGAGATCAAAATAAGCAGACTTCTTTAAAAGTAACATAGTTTGTTTACTCACAACCTTCATGTATTCAGCATACTGGTACTTTGCTTATCAGTACAGTTAAAGATAGGATTTGAAGTAGTTTCTCTGTGTAGGTAACACAGGGCATCTTTCTCCAAATCAACAATCCAAAGTGCAAAGTATCTCTCTGTTCTGAGAGTCTAATGGAGTGTCTGTCTAGTCTGAAAGTCCAATGGACTCTGACATCTAAAATGGAGTCTGAGTCCTGAACAATCCCAGATTGGATCATAACACAGAGTTAAGGAAAACTGCATACCAATACATATACAATACAGTAAGCAATCTAAATTATATACATTTTATTTATCGTGTCATCCGCAGCCAGAACATTGTATTACTTTTCTAACAGAACAAAACAAACAGATAAAAAAAACAACAACACAAATTTTGCAAACTTGGTAGCTGATTAAATGTCCTTTGACCAGTATCTGGCCACTTGGAGTGCCTCTGGTGTTGCCGCAAGAAGGTCTTCCATCGTGCATGTGGCAGGGCTCAGGTTGCATTGCAGCAGGTGGTCAGTGGTTTGCACTTCTCCACACTCGCATGTCGTGGATTCAACTTTGTAGCCCCATTTCTTAAGATTGGCTCTGCATCTCGTGGTGCCAGAGCGCAGTCTGTTCAGCGCCTTCCAAGTCACCTAGTCTTCTGTGTGCCCAGGAGGGAGGCTCGCATCTGGTATCACCCACGGATTGAGGTGCTGGGTTTGAGCCTGCCACTTTTGAACTCTCGCTTGCTGAGGTGTTCCAGCAAGTGTCTCTGTAGATCTGAAAAAACTATGTCTTGATTTAAGTCGTTGACGTGCTGGCTGATACCCAAACAAGGGATGAGCTGGAGATGTCTCTGCCTTGGTCCTTTCACTATTGGCTGCAACTTCCCGGCGGATAACAGGTGGTGCAATACCGGCTAAGCAGTGTAATTTCTCCAGTGGTGTAGGGCGCAGACACCCTGTGATAATGCGGCATGTCTCATTAAGAGCCACATCCACTGTTTTAGTGTGGTGAGATGTGTTCCACACTGGGCATGCGTACTCAGCAGCAGAGTAGCATAGCACAAGGGCAGATGTCTTCACTGTATCTGGTTGTGATCCCCAGGTTGTGCCAGTCAACTTTCGTATGATATTGTTTCTGGCACCCACTTTTTGTTTGATGTTCAGGCAGTGCTTCTTGTAGTTCAGAGAATTATATACATAACAAATAACTAGTATAGGAGGCTTGAAGAAGGTTGCGATGTCCAACAATGTTTGAGAAGTCTTCCTGAGCCTTTCTGTTTCCCCCTCTCTCTCTGTCTCCCTTCCACCACGCAGCCTGGCGCTTTCCAGCCTGAACAAGTTCTCGGAGGCGGTGGTCTACTACCAGAAGGCCCTGGAGCTCGACCCCGAGAACGAGACCTACAAGTCCAACCTCAAAGTGACCGAACAGAAAATGAAGGAGGCCCCCAGCCCGGTGGGTTTCCAATGCGAGCAGAGGGGGGAAAGGGCGGCAGGCAGGAAGTGACTTCAGGTCTTTCTTGTATCGTTTAAGGGAGGGAGCCATAGGGCCGTAGCCAGAAAAAAATTTCGGGGAGGGTTGACAATTTGGGGGGGGGTGAAAATTTCGGGGGGGGGGTTGAAAATTTTGGGGAGGGTTGACAATTTCGGGGGGGGGGGGTTGAAACCTGCCTCCTAGCTCACACTGAAGCAAAGAGCATAGCAGGGGGCAGAGCAACCTTCCATAGCCTGTAGCTCCACCCCTGTCAACCACCTCCACCAAGTCTGGCCTCCTTAATGAGAGCATTCAACACACACACACTCAACTTGGTTGCTTCACTACATCGGCTATTGCTGCAAGTAATGACAGTGTGAATAAATTGTCAATATTTGTTTGAGATAGTGCTTACAGTTCTGGAGGGACTCTTAATTTTTTGCATCTCATAGACTTAGCATGGGGATTTGGTTAACCAGTTAAAATTCATGAGTAAACCAGGTTTTTTTAAAAAAAAATCTGAAAAATTTCGGGGGGGGGGTTGAACCCCTAAAACCACCCCCTCGCTACAGGCCTGGTAGGTCTTCCCCTTTCAGACTCAAAGCCTCACAGCCAGAGCCATTGGGAAGAAGGTGATGAGAGAAGCAAGGAAGCCGAATACACTGCATGTTAGAAGTTGTTGCGGGAAGTTAACTGCTTCTCTGTGTGAATCCAACTCTGTCCCTGGTGAGATTAGAACACCTTCGAGAATTAGCTTGGGGGCAGGACAATTATTTTCTATAAAATTATTATTATTATTATTATTATTATTATAAGGAGCCCCCGGTGGCGCAGTGGGTTAAAGCCCTGTGCCGACAGGACTGAAGATCGACAGGTCGCAGGTTCGAATCCGGGGAGAGGCGGATGAGCTCCCTCTATTAGCTCCAGCTCCTCATGCGGGGACATGAGAGAAGCCTCCCACAAGGATGATAAAACATCAAAAATCATCCAGGCGTCCCCTGGGCAACGTCCTTGCAAACGGCCAATTCTCTCACAACAGGAGCGGTTGCTCCTGACACGACAATAAATAATAATAATAATAATAATAATTGTCTATGAAATTATTATTATTGCCTGTGAAATTATAGTTCTGTCTGTTGCACCCCAGGCCTGGAAGCACCTACAACCACAGCACTAGACAAGAGTCCAGAGTATATTTATTATTATTTATTTAGAGTTAGAGTCTGGGGAGGGACTCAGGCCGGCTAACAACATAAAATTCAATACAATAAGAAAAACATTATAGGTCATCAATATAAAATACATTAAAATACACTTCATACAATTCATACAAATTACAGTAAACAGTTTATTGTAAAAACACGTACACGTATATGAAAAATCAGGAATAAAGAGAGAAGATAGATAATCCAAAAAAGTGGGTTGCTGTGAATTTTCCGGGCTGTATGGCCATGTTCCAGAAGCATTCTCTCCTGACGTTTCGCTTGCATCTATGCCAAGCACCCTCAGTGGTTGTGAGGTCTAAAAAAGAGTTAGCAATAGGTTTGTTGGTTTTTGGTTTTTTGTCATGTCAGGAGCGACTTGAGAAACTGCAAGTCACTTCTGGTGTGAGAGAATTGGCCGTCTGCAAGGACATTGCCCAGGGGACGCCTGGATGATTTGATGTTTTTATCATCCTTGTGGGAGGCTTCTCTCATGCCCCCATATGAGGAGCTGGAGCTGATAGAGGGAGCTCACCCGCCTCTCCCCGGATTCGAACCTGTGACCTGTCAGTCTTCAGTCCTGCCAGCACAGGGGTTTAACCCACTGCGCCACCGGAGGCTCCTTTAGCAATAGGTGATAACCAAACAGTGATCCAAATGTTTCATGCAGAATCCAAGGTAACATAGTCCAGAAATATCTAAAAAGTCACAAGTACAGTCTAAGTCCACAGGCAAAAGGTATACTTAATAAACTTGAGCAGGAATACAAAATTAAGAACATAGAAAACTAAATATACTAAAATACTAAAATCCAAAACCAAGGCTTGACTTGAAACAAGAACCAGAGAACTCAGGCCTAGCTTCTCACTTGAACACTACATTGCCTAAACTAACCCTTAGGTAAAGGGTTAGTTCAGGCAATGTAGTGTTCAAGTGAGAAGCTGCCTATTTTCTGCTCTAATCTGTAAATGAAGGCTTTTGTTGATCTCTGTAGCTCCAGGTGTTTTTCCCTGGGAGCCTTCCGTATCACTTCGGTCTTTGCTTAACTCCTTATCTAATGTTGCAGTTTCTGGCTCCTCTGGCTGACATTGAAGCCTTGCACTTTCTGAGTCAGATTTCTCCCAGAGAAATTGGGAGGGATAGCCAATACTCCAGAGGACAGGAGCAGAATTCAAAACGATCTTGACAGATTAGAGAGATGGGCCAAAACTAACAAAATGAAGTTCAACAGGGACAAATGCAAGACACTCCACTTTGGCAGAAAAAACGAAATGTAAAGATACAGAATGGGGGACAATGCCTGTCTCGAGAGCAGTACGTGTGAAAGAAATCTTGGAGTCCTCGTGGACAACAAGTTAAACATGAGCCAACAATGTGATGTGGCGGCAAAAAAAGCCAATGGGATTTTGGTCTGCATCAATAGGAGCATAGTGTCTAGATCCAGGGAAGTAATGCTACCCCTCTATTCCGCTTTGGTTAGACCACACTTGGAATATTGTGTCCAATTCTGGGCACCACAATTCAAGAGAGATATTGACAAGCTGGAATGTGTCCAGAGGAGGGCGACTAAAATGATCAAGAGTCTGGAGAACAAGTCCTATGAGGAACGGCTTAAGGAGCTGGGCATGTTTAGCCTGAAGAAGAGAAGGCTGAGAGGATATATGATAGCAATGTGTAAATATGTGAGAGGAAGCCACAGGGAGGAAGGGAGCAAGCTTGTTTTCTGCTTCCCTGGAGACTAGGACATGAAACAATGGCTTCAAACTACAAGAAAGGAGATTCCATCTGAACATGAGGAAGAACTTCCTGACTGTGAGAGCCGTTCAGTAGTGGAGTGTGGTGGAGGCTCCTTCTTTGGAGGTTTTTAAACAGAGGCTGGATGGCCATCTGTCAGGGGTGATTTGAATGCAATATTCCTGCTTCTTGGCAGAATGGGGTTGGACTGGATGGCCCATGAGGTCTCTTCCAACTCTTTGATTCTATGATTCAGAGAGAAGCATCTTTACCCTGACTTGAATCCCCAGCACATTGTGCCCCAGGAAACCCCCCAGGAAATCTCACAATCCTCTCTAAATCATCAGTGAACCTATCAGTCTCAGGCTGCACTACAACACTATCTATGAAATTATCTATGAGATTATCATCATCATCATTATTATCTATGCAATTCTGTGAAATTATTATCTATGAAACTATTATTATTGCCATGCCCCCACAGAGACTGTATTACTTTCTCTAAGTCAGCCTCCCTGAGTTAGAAGGGGTTTGGTTCTTTATTGTGCAGTTTACGGGAGGGAGCCATAGGAAGCTCTTTCATTTTCAGACTCATAGTCCCACAGCCAGATCCAGCAGCTTCCTTGGAGCCAAAGCCATTGGGAAAAAGGGGATGAGAGGAGCAAGGAAGCTGGGCACATCGCACGTTGAGAAGTTGGCCAACGTGCGATGTTGGTGCCCCAGTGAAAGTGGAGGGGGAAAGGAGGATGTTTTATATGTATTTTATTTTATATGTATTTATTTATTTATCGAGGCAGTGTTTCTCCTGCCTTTCCCCATTGAGGGGGCCAAGGCAGCCAACAGCCTTTATGAAACACACACAGTACAAACGCTTGTGTTTCTCCCTCCTTTGCAGACAGGGACCTCCGGGGGCTTCGACTTGGCCGGCCTCCTCAACAACCCCAGCTTCATCAACATGGTGAGTGAATGAGTGAGTGGCTTCTCCCACCAACCAATGGGATAAAACAGAGACAGTGAAACTACCCTATTGGCTTGAGTCTAAGGCTTCCCCTTTGGGGACTCAATGGCCTCTCCAAAATTGAGGTGTGCATTAGATTTGCAGAATATAGCAATCTGAGTGCTGAGCCAAAGCACAAAAGGGGAAGGCGTATTTATGTATACCCCGCCTTCTGTCTCCCGAAGGAGACTCAAAGCGGCTATGTATTATCATATTATAACATATTATTATATTACATACTAGTTTGGGGACCCGGCGCTGCCCGGGTTATTTGAGAAAGGAATTGTGTATCAAAGTTGGTCTTTATAAGTTATTTATATGGCTCGAAGTGGTCTCAGGAAGTTAGTGAATGTACTGTGAGTCCCATCATCTGTGGTCCATCCTCCTCCAAACTGCTCCAGGATGGAGAGTGGGTCATGGGGGCTCTGTGTGCCAAGTTTGGTCTTGATTGGTCATTAGATGAGTGTTGCAGAAGTCTTGGGAAGTGAGTGAAGGTACTTGAAGTCCCATCATCCATAGTCTGTTCTCCCCCAAACCTCACCAGAATATTGAGTTGGCCCTGGGGGCTCTCTGTGCCAAGTTTGGTCTTTATTGGTATTTGGATGAGTGTTGCTCTGGTTTCAGGAAGTGAGTGAAGTCCCATCATCCATGGTCCATCCTCCTCCAAACGGCACTAGGATGTAGAGTGGGTCTTGTGGGCTCTGTGTGCCAAGTTTGGTCTTGATCAGTCATTGGATGAGGTTCACAGAGGTCCCAGAAAGTGAGTGATGGTACTGCTACTCCCATCGTCCATGGTGCATCCTCCTCCAAACTGCACCAGGATGTAGAGTGCGTCATGGAGACTCGGTGTGCCACGTTTGGTCTTTATCGGTAATTGGATGAGGGTTGCAGTGGTTTCAAGAATTGAGCAAAGGTACTGCAAGTCCCATAATCCATGGTCCATCCCCGGCCAAACCACACCAGGACATAAAGTGGATCATGAGAGGTCTATGTGCCAAGTTTGGTCCTGATCTGTCATTGGATGAGGTTAACAGCGGTCTCAGAATGTGAGTGATGGTACTGCAAACCCCATCATCCATGGTTCAGCCTCCTCCAAACTGCAGTAAGATGTCGAGTGGGTCTTGCAGGCTCTGTGTGCCAAGTTTGGTCTGTATTGTTAATTTTCTGACAGAGCCCCTGGCCTTTTCCTTTCTTCTCTTTGTCATCTCGGAATCTTGGAATTGTGGCTGGCCAATCAGAGACCATATGCAAATTTCCTTCTGTCATTTCTCCGTTTCTGTCATGAACCCTTTTCTCCACCAGTGGCTCCTGTTGCAGCTGGCCAATCAGAGACCATATGCAAATAGCACCACAGTAGCAGCCAATCAGAAAGCTGGCACATACCCGGTCGCACCACCGCATACAAACTTTGACTTTTATTATATACATAGATAGATAGATATAGATTTGTTGTTGTTATATACCTTTTGCCCCGCTTTATCTCTCCCAAAGGAGACTCAAAGCAGTATGGCATAAAAGCATCAGCATACAATTAAAATATTATATTATTATTATTACCCCGCTTCCCTCCCTTGTTTTAATTCAACAGGCAGCAAACCTGGTGAACAACCCACAGTTGCAGCAATTGTAAGTATGAAAAACTTTGTCTGGGAAAGGGGTCTGTCTGCCTTTTTGGGCAATCGGTCTGCCTCTCCTTCGGAATCCCATGCATCCTATGATAGGTGGTGATACATGTAGAAGGGATCCCCAAAGGCCATCCAGCCCAGCCCTATTCTGAACTAGGAGTCATTTGTAAGTTGGATTTCTGTAACTCAGGGATGGCCTGTGTATACGTGTATGTGTGTGTATATATGATATAGATATCGTATCCTAGGTGTGGGAGGGTACCTCGAAGGCCATCCAGTCCAACCCCATTCTTAACTAAGAGTCATGTGTATAACTCAGGGATGTGCTCTGCGTGGGTGATTGTATATGAGATAGAGTATCTTGGATTGGGGAGGGGCCCCCAAAGGCCATCCAGCCCAGCCCCCATGTTTACCTGGGAGTGGTTTGCAAGCCAGGTATCCCTTCCTCCCTCTCTCTGTCTCTGCTTGCAGGATGTCGGGGGTGATTTCGGGAGGCCAAGCTGCCAGGGCTTCCGCCTCCTCCTCCTCTTCGGTCCCCGGAGCCGCCGCTGGCCCCAACGACCTTGCCAGCCTCATCCAAGCGTAAGTCACATCTGCCATTAAAGTTGCAGAATCATATCAACACATACCTAGTACCCACCAGAAGTGCTTAGAAACCCAGTTACTGAATTGTAACTAAATGATAACTGAGATTTGCAAAATTAAACCCAAAAAGTAAGGGGTCAGTTTTGATTCTAAAATACTTGGTGTGGACCTGGCAAATGCATCGGAAATGACTTCCACAGAGTTCAATTCTGTCCCCCATGTTGTTTAACATCTACATGAAGCCGCTGGGAGAGATCATCCAGAGTTTCGGGGTACGGTGCCATCTGTACGCAGATGATGTCCAACTCTGTCACTCCTTTCCACCTGCTACTAAGGAGGCTGTTGAGGTCCTGAACTGGTGCCTGGCCGCTGTAATGGTCTGGATGAGGGCGAACAAATTGAAATTGAATCCAGACAAGACAGAGGCACTCCTGGTCAGTCGCAAGGCCGAACAGGGCATCCTGTGTTGGATGGGGTCGCACTCCCCCTGAAGACGCAGGTTCGCAGCTTGGGAGTGATCCTGGACTCATCGCTGAGCCTGGAACCCCAGGTTTCGGCAGTGACCAGAGGAGCATTTGCACAGTTAAAACTTGTGCGCCAGCTGCGCCCGTACCTTGGGAAGTCTGACTTGGCCACGGTAGTCCACACTTTGGTTACATCCCGCCTAGATTACTGCAACGCTCTCTACGTGGGGTTGCCTTTGAAGACAGCTCGGAAGCTTCAACTAGTCCAACGCTCGGCAGCCATGATACTAACAGAAGTGGAACACAGGGAGCATACAACCCCCCTGTTGCGCCAACTCCACTGGCTGCCGACTTGCTACCGGGCTCAATTCAAAGTGCTGGTGTTGATCTTTAAAGTCCTAAACGGTTCCGGCCCAAGCTACCTTTCCGACCGCATCTCGGCCTATGAACCCACCAGGACTTTGAGATCTTCCGGGGAGGCCCTGCTCTCAATCCCGCCAGCTTCACAAGCTCGACTGGCGGGGACGAGAGACAGGGCCTTCTCGGTGGTGGCTCCCCAGCTGTGGAACGCCCTTCCCACAGATATTAGATTAGTACCATCTCTTATGGTCTTCCTCAAAAAAGTAAAGACCTGGTTATTTGTGCAGGCGTTCGAATGATTAGACTGGTAATGACATAGGAATGGAACAATGGACGACGAACCTGGATCGTGTTTTTAGTGACGAGACGCTAGTGAATGGTTTCATAGTAATTGTGTATTAATTGTGTATTAGATTAGGTTATTAACTGTTTATATTGGTGTTTGAATTTTGCTGTGTTCTGTGTTTTATGAACCGCTGTGAGTCGCCTCCGGGCTGAGAACAGCGGTATAGAAACAAAGTAAATAAATAAATAAAACTTCCGATTTTCTTAAGATTTTCGACTCTTCCAAATTTTTTGCACATGCCTAGGAATAACAATAACAACAATAATAATCTATCCTCCATGATCTGGAGAGCCCCAGCCAGGTTTGGTTGTCAGCTGAGCTGGACAAAGGGCTGGAAGAAGCAGAAGAGAAGGCTTTCTTGACCCGACCCTGATTGGAATGTTACAGTCTTGCATCACCAATCCAATCGCCTGCAATAATAACTGGTTCTTTTGGATGGTTTCCTTCCTTCCGCAGAGGCCAACAGTTTGCGCAGCAGATGCAGCAGCAGAACCCGGAGCTCATCGAGCAGCTGCGGAGCCAAATCCGGAGCCGGACCCCCAGCGCTAGCAACGAGGAGCAGCAGGAATGAGGGGAGGAAATGGAAGGAAGGAAGGATGGAAGGACGGATGGAAGGAAGGAAGGAAGGAAGGAGAGAAAGAGGGAAGCCAGAGGTGAGTCCCCGCATATTGTTATTAATATTTTTTTTAAAAAATTCCATGATTTTTTTGAAAATATTTATATTAATATTTTATGAACATTTAAACAAATGTTTTTGTGAATATTTTTTGAATTTTTAAAGGATATTTTCTGTGAATAATTTTTGAATTTTTAAGAATATATTCTGTGAATTTTTAAAGACTATTTTTAGGAATATTTTTCTACCATTTTTACAAATATTTATTCAAATATTGTTGTCACAATTTTGTGAATATTTTTGTGATTATCTTTTGTGAATATTTTTACAAATGTATTTGTGAATATTTTTACGAATTTATTTCTGCGAACACATATACATATGCATACCAAAGGAGAGGGGGATATGGCGATGGTAATGGAGATGATTTGCAGCCATCATCATAATCATAATAATATTATATTTATTTTATTATATTATTAATTTTAATACATTATTATACTATATTATAATACTATTATATTAATTTTAATATATTATACTATTAAAAATTATTTTTTATCTTACAATTATATTTTATTATTATATTATTATTTTATTGTTATAATATTTTGTTATTTTACTTTAGTTTACTTTATTATAATTATATTTTATTATTTATTAGTATAAATATATTTATTATAAATATGTTATTAGTATAAATATATGAATTAGTACAAATATTTATTAGTATATATAAATATTTATTAGTATAAATATTAAATATATTAATTATAATATATTGTTATATTATTATAATATTTTTTATTTTTTTATTTACTTTGCTTATATACCACTGTATCTCAAGCCCGAAGGCGACTCACAGCGGTTCACAAACAGTATTTATTTTTTATTATTATATTTTATTATTATTTTATTATCTTGATCTGCCGCAGTATGGTTTTAGGGCTGGTTACGGTACAGAGACGACTTGGTCACCATGGTGGCTGACCTCCGAAGGGAGCTCAGCAGGTAGAGGCTATCCTTGTTGCTTCTCTTGGATCTCAGCAGCTTTTGATACCATCAATCATGGTCTCCTTCTCTGGAATGAGTCTTGGGGGCATTGCTCTGCAGTGGCTCCGCTCCTTCCTGGAGGATCGCTCCCAGTTGGTGAAGTAGTGGGACACCTCCTCAGATCCCTGGCCATTGACCTGTGGGGTCCTGCAAGTTTCCATTCTCTTCCCCATGCTTTTCAACATCTACATGAAACTGCTGGGCGAGGTCATCCGGAGTTTTGGAGTTTGGTGCCTTCTGTATGCAGATGACGTCCAACTCTACTACTCCTTTCCACCGAACTCCAAGGAAGCCTTCTGGACTCTGAACCAATGCCGGGCAACTGTGATGGACTGGATGAGGGCTAACAAGTTGAAGCTTAATCCACACAAGACAAAGGTCCTCCTGGTCAGTTGTGGGGCCGATCAGGCCATAGGGTGGCAACCTGTGCTTGATGGAAGGGGTCTTTCTCCCCTTGAGGACACAGGACCACAGCCTGGGGGCCCTCTTGGACTCAGCAGTGACGCTTGATGCTCAGGTGTTTGCAGTGGCTGGGGGGCCTTTGCACAGTTAAATCTTGTGCGCCAGCTGAGACCGTATCTTGTGAAGTCTGACTTGGCCACGGTGGGCCATGCCTTGGTTACATCCAGATTGTATCATTGTAATGCACTCTGCGTTGGGCTACCTTTGAAGATGGTCCAAAAATTCCATCTGGTGCAAAGGTCGGCAGCAATTATACTGCAGCCAATTATAGGGAATGTACAATGCCCCTATTAAAGCAGCTCCACTGGCTGCCAATAAGTCACCGGGCCCAATTCAAGGTGCAGGTTATGACCTACAAGCCCTAAACGGTTTGGACCCCACCTATCTGCAATTACATCTCCCCCTACAACCATGATGGCGAACCTATGACACGTGTGTCAGCACTGACACGCGTAGCCATTTTCAATGACACACAGCCGCATGCTGCCGCATACAGAGAAGATGGGGCCGCGTCCCAAGAAGGACATTTCATCCTCGGCTCCTACACCAGCATTTTTCTATAATGCCGAGATATATGGCATTATAGAAAAAGCAGGTAACTTAAATAATTAGTTTTTGGTTTATTAAATACAGTTATATATTACAATAATATATTTTTGTTATTAAACTATAAATATCATGAAATTATGGGTTTTTCTCGAAGTGACACCCCACTCGAGTTATGCTCGGTTTTTTGGCAAACTCAAAAGGTTGCCCATCATTGCTCTACAAATTGGCGCAGACTCTTAGGTCTACTGGGGAGGCCCTTTTCTCGCTCCCACCACTGTCTCAAGTGCGGTTGGTGGGGACTGGGAGAGGGCCTTCTTGGTGGTGGCCTCCCGCAGGGAGTTATGACAAGCCCTGTCACTTGCCTCCTTCTGCAATGACCTGAAAACCTGGTGGTTCCAGCAGGCTTCTGGAAATTATTAGCCCCAGACCATATCTTGGCTATTAGTTAGGTTCCCACTCTGTACTCTACATACTTCCCCGGCCCTTTGCCACTAGCCCTGGTCTAGCCCTATTATAGCTATTCAGCAGGCACTGGAAATGAAGAGCCCCAGGCACCACCCTGACCATCAGGTAAGCCATGCTTGCTCTTTACTCACTCCCTGGGCCCTAGTCTACCTCGTCGTACTAGCCCAGCCACGTTGTCATTGTCGAGGCCCACTTTGGAATCTTGGCCATTGGAAGCTGAGCGGCCCAATGTAATTAGTACTGAACTGGCTTTTTAATTTTAAATGTACAATTGTTATATAGTACGATGTTTATACTTTTTATAATGATTATTTTGTATGTTTTTGTGTTCATAATTGCAATGCTTTACCATGCTGGAAACTGCCCTAAGTTCCCCCAGAGAGATAGAGTGGTATACAAATAAAGGTTTATTATTGTTGTTGTTGTTGTTGTTACTATCTATATATATATATATAAATGCTCTGTGCATAATGAGTACCTTAAAAACAAAAGAACCAATGAACGAAATCACACCAAATTTGGCAACAAAACGTATCACAACACAACACAGATCCTAGGCCAATATGAAGGAAGTCCCATCTCTTCAATGGTTGTTAGAACCAAGAGAAGGTCCTCACCAGGAGATCCCAAATTGTGAGATCTAGAACTTGAAGGCCAACACAAGGAGTGATCATCACTCAAAACATTATGATTTTGTCTCTGGTTGCTGGAGCATTGCAACACACCCAAATACCTGGGAGTCACTTTGGACCGTGCTCTGACCTGCAAGAAGCACTGCCTGAACATCAAGCAAAAAGTGGGCGCTAGAAACAACATCATATGAAAGCTGACTGGCACAACCTGGGGATCACAACCAGACACAGTGAAGACATCTGCCCTTGCGCTATGCTACTCTGCTGCTGAGTATGCATGCCCAGTGTGGAACACATCTCACCACACTAAAACAGTGGATGTGGCTCTTAATGAGACATGCCGAATTATCACAGGGTGTCTGCGCCCTACACCACTGGAGAAATTACACTGCTTAGCCGGTATTGCACCACCTGACATCCGCCGGGAAGTAGCAGCCAATAGTGAAAGGACCAAGGCAGTGACATCTCCAGCTCATCCCCCTGTTTGGGTATCAGCCAGCACGTCAACGACTTAAATCAAGACATAGTTTTCTTAGATCTACAGAGACACTTGCTGGAACGCCCCAGCAAGCGAGAGTCCAAAAGTGGCAGGCCCAAACCCAGCACCTCAATCCATGGGTGATACCAGATGAGAGACTCCCCACTGGGCACACAGAAGACTGGGCGACTTGGAAGGCGCTGAACAGACTGTGCTCTGGCACCACGAGATGCAGAGCCAATCTTAAGAAATGGGGCCACAACGTGGAATCCACGGCATGCGAGTGCGGAGAAGAACAAACCACTGACCACCTGCTGCAATGCACCCTGAGCCCTGCCACATACACGATGGAGGACCTTCTTGCGGCAACACCAGAGGCACTCCAAGTGGCCAGATACTGGTCAAAGGACATTTAACCAACTACCAAATTTGCAAAATCTGTTTTTTTTCTTTTCTTTTTAATCTGTGTGTTTGTTTTGCTCTGTTAGAACTGTAATACAATGGTATGGTTGCTGATGACACGATAAATAAATATAAAATTATGATTTTGTCATTTAGGAGTTGTAGTTGCTGGGATTTATAGTTCACCTATAATCCACCAACGATGGAATTGAACCAAACTTGGCACACAGGACTCAACTGACCATCAGAAAACACTAGAAGGGTTTAGTGGGCATTGACCTTGAGTTTGGAGGTGTAGTTCACCTACCTCTAGAGAGCACTGTGGACTCAAATAATGATGGATCTGGCCAAATCCTCTATATGCCCAAATGTGAACACTAGCCTATATAAATAAAAATGTAATGTTGGTTTGTGGGATTATCATAACTCAAAAATCACTGCACCAATTGACACCAAATTTAGACACAACACACCTATTCGTTGGCCTTTCAGGCCAGCAAATGCCCTCATTCATAAAAAAAACACAGTGGGAGGGACTTAAAATGCCAAAATAATAAAAAATACATTACAACGCATGCACAAAACCACAAATATGTGTATTTGTTTGTTGCATTGTTATGTTTTAATTGCACTGACACTGTTTGATAATTGTACCATGTAAACCGCATTGAGTCGCCTGTTAAGGGCTGAAAAATGCGGTATAGAAATAAAGCAAATAATAATAATAATAAATAAATATATACACAGACTGGGCCACAGCAACGCTTGGCAGGGGATAGCTAGTTTCATTATAATATAATATTATTTTTATATTATAATACTATTATTATAATATTTTTGATATATTGTTATATTATCATTATAATACTTTATTATTTTATGATTACATGATATTATTCTCTCCTGACTCTCTTGCAGGGCTGCTGCTGCTCTTCCTTCTTTGGATCTTTAAGGCGCTGTCAATAGAAAAACAGAACCAATTGTCGTGTTCCTTACAGGGTGTGTTGATCATGTTTTTATGTTGTTTTTTTTATTAATGGGGTGGAGGAGGAAGCACGGCGCGTAGGGCGTCTTTATTCCAGTATTTTGGGGGCATGATTTCACAAATATTTCACATGGTGGCTGTCCCCACAAAGCCTTCTGGCAGCCTTTCCAAAACATTGGCCTCCTTCCTTCCTTCCGTCTTTCTTTCCTTCCTTCCTTCCTTCCTCCCTCCTTCCCTCCTTTCCTCCCCCTCCCAACCTATTTTTTTAAAATGTAGGAAATAAAATCCTTTTGACACTCCTTCTTGTGTCCTTGTACTTTTATTTCTATCAGTCATTATGGGACCACGCTCTGGTTACATCCCGTCTTGACTACTGCAACGCTGTCTACGTGGGGTTGCCTTTGAAGACGGCCCGGAAGCTCCAATTAGTCCAACAGGCGGCAGCCATGATACTAACAGGAGCGGAGCGCAGGGAGCATACAACTCCTCTGCTGCACCAGCTCCACTGGCTGCCGATTTGCTACCGGGCTCAATTCATAGTGCTGGCGTTGGCCTTTAAAGCCCTAAACGGTTCTGGCCCAACCTACCTATCCGAACGTATCTCGGCCTATCAGCCCACCAGGACCCTAAGATCTTCTGGGGAGGCCCTGCTCTCTATCCCGCCTGCTTCACAGGTGCAGCTGGCGGGGACGAGAGACAGGGCCTTTTCTGTGGTGGCCCCTCGGCTTTGGAACGCCCTTCCCATGGAGGTAAGATCAGCCCCCTCGCTGATGGTGTTTCGAAAAAGATTGAAGACCTGGATGTTCGAACAGGCATTCGGTTAATTCGGTGCAATGAATTTGACGACTAAGGGACTAGTAATATGGACGATGAAATTGGATTGCGATTTTAGTTAAGAGATGCATTGGATTGTTATTGATGGGCCAATATTGTGTATTGTGTATGTTGTTTTTTATGGTTTTTAAACTGAAAACTGTTGATTGTTGTATTTTGTTGTAAACCGCGTTGAGTCGCCAATTTAGGCTGAGAAACAGCGGTATACAAGTACAGTAATAAATAAATAAAATTAATAAATAATAAATAATAAATTATTACAGTGAAAGACCTAATGTTGCTCAGCAGGGAAAGTGCACAGCAGATTGACAAGCTGATATCAATACCACTTGAAAACAGGACGCGTGCAATGCTAGTGCAATGGAACAAGGGGGAAAGCACTGCAAATAGATAAAAAGGCTGCAACTCAGAAGCTCTACAGGAGACCAAAGTTTTATTCCAATGTTTTAGCCCAACTATTCTCAACTGTGTGGCTACACTTCAATGAGAGTGTCATGAATGATATCACTCTGAAACTCCCTAGTCATTCCTGAGTTTGTATTTAGTCATCTGCATCCATGATTACACAACCATTTTTTGGGTGGGATGTGGTCCCCTTTGCTGAGCTATGGGACCATGTTTGGGATGTCTTAGAATCATAGAATCATAGAATCAAAGAGTTGGAAGAGACCTCATGGGCCATCCAGTCCAACCCCCTGCCAAGAAGCAGGAATATTGCATTCAAATCACCCCTGACAGATGGCCATCCAGCCTCTGCTTAAAAGCTTCCAAAGAAGGAGCCTCCACCACACTCTGGGGCAGAGAGTTCCACTGCTGAACGGCTCTCACAGTCAGGAAGTTCTTCCTCATGTTCAGATGGAATCTCCTCTCTTGTAGTTTGAAGCCATTGTTCCACGTCCTAGTCTCCAGGGAAGCAGAAAACAAGCTTGCTCCCTCCTCCCTGTGGCTTCCTCTCACATATTTATACATGGCTATCATATCCCCTCTCAGCCTTCTCTTCTTCAGGCTAAACATGCCCAGCTCCTTAAGCCGTTCCTCATAGGGCTTGTTCTCCAGACCTTTTATCATTTTAGTTGCTTTCCTCTGGACACATTCCAGCTTGTCAATATCTCTCTTCAATTGTGGGGACCAGAATTGGACACAATATTCCAGGTGTGGTCTAACCAAAGCAGAATAGAGGGGTAGCATGACTTCCCTAGATCTAGACACTATGCTCCTATTGATGCAGGCCAAAATCCCATTGGCTTTTTTTTGCCGCCACATCACTGTTGGCTCATGTTTAACTTGTTGTCCACGAGGACTCCAAGATCTTTTTCACACGTACTGCTCTCGAGCCAGGCATTGTCCCCCATTCTGTATCTTTGCATTTCGTTTTTCCTGCCAAAGTGGAGTATTTTGCATTTGTCACTGATGAACTTCATTTTGTTAGTTTTGGCCCATCTCTCTAATCTGTCAAGATCGTTTTGAATCCTGCTCCTGTCCTCTGGAGTATTGGCTATCTCTCCCAATTTGGTGTCGTCTGCAAACTTGATGATCCTGATGATCCTCCTGAAAAACTCTCATTGCAAAAAAGGTCAAACAGCAACAAATGGCTCTTCCGCTCAAATTGAATCCCTTCAACCTCCATTGACAATGCCCCAAGAGCTCACACGGAGGTCACACGGTTTGCACCCACCTCTTGTAATTGTTGTGTAGATGGTAACAGGTTGTTTGTAGTGATGCCATTAGAGCTTAAATGTCTCCGCTGAGTATAATTGTCGTTTGGGGACTCTGGTGTTTCTCGTGGATTTTGTGTCATGTTGATCCCAGGATTCCCTACATTCGAGGAGTCCTGATTGTTTTGGGCAACTTGTTGGGGGGATTCATCAGGTTCTTGGCTCTCGGCTTGGGAGACTCTGATCTGATCATTTTTTAGATAAGGAGAGATTTTCATCTGGCCCTTAGGATTCTTTTTCTTCTTTCCGGGTGGCAGCGCATCCGTATATTTTATGTCTTTAATACTTTTAATCATTTTACCCAAAGTCCTTTTTCTTTTCTTTGGTCTTTGTTCGAGGGTGGAGGATAATAATCTATATAAATAAAAATGTGTTCGTTTGTGCTACCATCAGAACTCAAAAACCACTGGGGGAATTGACACCAAATTTGGACACAAGACACCTAACAGTCCAATTTATGTCCTCTACTCAAATTGATTTTGTCATTTGGGAATTGTCATTGCTGGGATTTATAGTTTACCTACAATCAAAGAGCATTCTGAACTCCACCAATGATGGAATTGGGCCAAACTTAGCAGGGCTCCCATGACCAACAGAAAAAACTGGAAAGGTTTGGTGGACATTGACCTTGAGTTTGGGAATTATGGTTCACCCACATACAGAGAGTACTGTGGACTCAAACAATGATGGATCTGGACCAAACTTGGCACGAATATTCCATATGCCCAAATATGAACACCGATGGAGTTGAAGGGAAATAGACCTTGACATTTGGGAGTTGTAGGTGCTGGGATTTATAGTTATAAATTATATAGTTATACAATCAAAGAGCATTCTGAACTCCACCAATGATGGAATTGAACCAAACATGGCATACAGGACTTCCATGACCAACAGAACACACTGGAAGGGTTTGGTGGGCATTGACCTTGAGTTTGGGAGTTGTAGTTCACCTACATCCAGAGAGCACTGTGGACTCAAATAATGATGGATCTGGACCAAACTTGACACAAAAATTCCATATCCCTAAATATGAACACAGATGGAGGTTGGAGGAAATAGACCTTGACATTTGGGATTTGTAGTTACTGGTATTTATAGTTCACTACAATTAAAGAGCAATCTGAAACTCACAAACGACAGAATTGAAGCATACTTCCCACACAGAACCCCCGTGACCAACAGAAAATACTTAAGGCCATCCAGTCCAACTCTCTTCACCAGGGCAAGAAAATGGAATTAAAGCCCTCCTGACAAAGAGCCATCCAGCCATAAATATAGATAGATAGATATGATTCTCTCACACACACACAGATATAGTATCAGAGATTTGAAAGAGACCCTTAAAGAAGGACTATGATATGTTGCATATTCCAGAGTAGGCAAACCAGACACTCTCCACATCAACACTGACAAAGAAACAACAAGAAATACTGTTTACTCACAAGCAGAAAGAAATTACATATATTAGAAACCAACACTTTCTCATTACTTTATTTTCCAGATCACCAGACTGGGCCACAGCAACGCGTGGCAGGGGACAGCTAGTAATAATAATAAATGTATTGTTCTTGTTGTTATTATTAATGACAGCAGAAACTCTAGGGGCCGCTCAGTCCAACGCCAAGAGGAACTCTTTCCAGAAGTCTTCCCCTGCTGGCCTCCATTGTCTGTGGCCCGGCACAAAAAAAAAACAAAAAACCCTGATCCCGAAATTGCAACAGAGAGTCTTAGAGAAAGGCACTGGAAGTGTGGATTGCAGCAATAGAAGAATCTGGGTTGTTGTAGGTTTTACGAGCTGTATGGCCATGTTCTAGAAGCATTCTCTCCTGATGTTTCGCCTGCATCTGTGGCAAGCATCCTCAGAAGTTTGTTGGAAACTAGGAGAATGGGGTTTATATATTTGTGGAAAGTCCAGGGTGGGAGAAAGAACTCTTGTCTGTTGGAGATAACTGTGAATGTTTCAGCTGACCACCTTGATGGCCTGGCAGTTTTTAGGTGTTCCTTGTTACTGCCTGAGAAATTCCTTTCTTGAGAGGTGATTAGGTATTTTATTTGTCGTGTCAGAGCAACCAGTCCATTATATTACATTTCTAACAGAACAAAGCAAACAAACAGACAAATACAAAACTTGTGAGTTTGGTAGTTGATTAAATGTCCTTTGACCAGTATCTGGCCACTTGGAGTGCTTCTGGTGTTGCTGCAAGAAGGTCCTCCATTGTCCATGTGGCAGGGCTCAGGTTGCATTGCAGCAGGTGGAAAGTGGTTTGCTCTTCTCCACACTCGCATGTTGAGGATTCCACTTTGTAGCCCCATTTCTGAGGATTGGCTTTGCATCTCGTGGTGCCAGAGCGCAGTCTGTTTAGTGCCTTCCAAGTCGCCCAGTCTTCTGTGTGCCCAGGAGGGAGTCTCTCATTTGGTATCAGCCATTGGTTGAGGTGCTGGGTTTGAGCCTGCCACTTTTGGACTCTCGCTTGCTGTGGTGTTCCAGCGAGTGTCTCTGTAGATCTTAGAAAACTATTTCTAGATTTAAGTCGTTGAGGTGCTGGCTGATACCCAAACAGGGGATGAGCTGGAGATGTCACTGCCTTGGTCCTTTCACTATTGGCTGCCACTTCCCGGCGGATGTCAGGTGGTGCAATACCGGCTAAGCAGTGTAATTTCTCCAGTGGTGTAGGGCGCAGACACCCTGTGATAATGCGGCATGTCTCATTAAGAGCCACATCCACTGTTTTAGCGTGGTGAGATGTGTTCCACACTGGGCACGCATACTGAGCAGCAGAGTAGCACAGCGCAAGGGCAGATGTCTTCACTGTGTCTGGTTGTGATCCCCAGGTTGTGCCAGTCAGCTTTCGTATGATATTGTTTCTAGCACCCACTTTTTGCTTGATGTTCAGGCAGTGCTTCTTGTAGGTCAGAGAACGGTCCAGAGTGACTCCCAGGTATTTGGGTGTGCTGCAATGCTCCAGTGGGATTCCTTCCCAGGTGATCCTCAGGGCTCGGGATGCTTGTCTGTTCTTGAGATGAAAGGCACATGTCTGTGTTTTAGATGGGTTGGGGATCAACTGGTTTTCCCTGTAATAGGCAGTAAGAGCACCTAGAGCAGTGGTTCTCAACCTGTGGGTCCCCAGGTGTTTTGGCCTACAACTCCCAGGAATCCTAGCCAGTTTACCAACTGTTAGGATTTCTGGGAATTGAAGTCCAAAAACATCTGGGGACCCCAGGTTGGAACCACTGACCTAGAGCTTTGGAAAGCTTCTTGAGAGGTGATTAGGTGTTCCTGATAAAAAGAAGAATCCCTGCTTTGGTGGGGGGCGAGGCTGATAGTGTGAGGGATGGCTATCCCTTCCAGTTAGCGTCGGCATCGTTCTGCAACTGTCCAATCAGAAACCAGGAGGCGGGGCGGACGGGAAAGCATGTCAAGGGCGGGGCTGGTAGCGTGACGGATGGATCAGGCTTCCAATGAACTCGTTGTCTCTCTCCCGACGTCTAATCAGGAACGAGAAGGCGGGGCGGATGCGAAAGGAGGGGGGAACTGATAACGTGATAGATGGATAAGCCCTCCAATGAACGCTGTCATTGTTCCTCAAACGTCCAATCACGATCAAGGTTTGCCAAAGAGGAACGGGACGGGAAGAGGAGGCGGATGAGGCAGCATCTCAGGGTATTCTTGTTGCTATTATTCTTGTATTAGAGAAAAATGGAGGAAGGCGGAAGTGTCGGGGTCAGCCATACTCGTCGTGATAGACGACGCCTTTTTGTCCCAGAGAACATTGTTATGGGGAAGGGGAGGTGGGCGGGCTCTAAAGGGCATCCAGTCCCGCCCTCGCACCCTCTCTGCCCAACGCAGGAAAAGCACCATCAAAGCTCCCCCAACAGATGGCCGTCCAGCCTCAATCATCATCATCATCATCATGGAGAGGGAAAGGACCTTAGGGGCCACCCAGCATAGCGCCCTTCATGCTTTCTGCACCCACACAGGACAAACACAACCAAACCCCCCACGACAGGTGGCCATCCAACCTCAATAATTATGGGCGCCTCATGGATATGGGACTTGGGGTGGCTCCAATCCTTTCTTGAGGGACGGTCCCAGAAGGTGTTACTGGGTGACACCTGTTCGGCCCCACAACCGTTGTTGTGTGGAGTCCCTCAGGGTTCAATCTTGTCCCCGATGTTATTTAACATCTACATGAAGCCGCTGGGAGAGATCATTCGGAGTTTTGGACTAAGATGTTATCTCTACGCAGATGATGTCCAAATCTGTCACTCCTTCCCACCTGTCACCAAGGAGGCTGTCCAGACCTTGAACCGGTGCTTGGCTGCTGTGTCGGACTGGATGAGAGCTTTGTTGTTGTTGTTCATTCGTTCAGTCGTCTCCAACTCTTCGTGACCTCATGGACCAGCCCACGCCAGAGCTCCCTGTCGGCCGTCACCACCCCCAGCTCCTTCAAGGTCAGTCCAGTCGCTTCAAGGATGCCATCCATCCATCTTGCCCTTTGTCGGCCCCTCTTCCTTTTGCCTTCTACTTTCCCCAGCATAATTGTCTTCTCCAGGCTTTGCTGTCTCCTCATGATGTGGCCAAAGTACTTCAGCTTTGTCTCTAGTATCCTTCCCTCCAGTGAGCAGTCGGGCTTTATTTCCTGGAGGATGGACTGGTTGGATCTTCTCGCAGTCCAAGGCACTCTCAGGACTTTCCTCCAACACCACAGCTCAAAAGCATCTCTCTTCCTTCGCTCAGCCTTCTCACATCCGTAGGTGACTACAGGGAATACCATGGCTTTGACTATGCGGATCTTTGTTGCCAGTCTGATGTCTCTACTCTTTACCATTTTATCGAGACTGGACATTGCTCTCCTCCCAAGAAGTAAGCGTCTCCTGATTTCCTGGCCACAGTCTGTGTCTGCAATAATCTTTGCACCTAGAAATACAAAGTCTGTCACGGCCTCCACGTTTTCTCCCTCTATTTTCCAGTTGTCAATCATTCTTGTTGCCATAATCTTGTTTTTTTTTATGTTTAGCTGCAACCCAGCTTTTGCGCTTTCTTCTTTCACCTTGATTAGAAGGCTCCTCAGCTCCTCCTCGCTTTCGGCCATCAGAGTGGTGTCATCTGCATATCTGAGGTTGTTAATGTTTCTTCCAGCAATTTTCACCCCAGCTTTGGCCGCTGTGTCGGACTGGATGAGAGCTAACAAACTGAAATTGAATCCAGACAAGACAGAGGTCCTACTGGTCAGTCGTAAGGCCGAACAGGGCATAGGGTTACAGCCTGTGTTAGACGGGGTTACACTCCCCCTGAAGACGCAGGTTCGCAGCTTGGGAGTGATCCTGGATTCATCGCTGAGCCTGGAACCCCAGGTCTCAGCGGTGGCCGGGAGAGCTTTTGCACAATTAAAACTTGTGCGCCAGCTGCGCCCGTACTTTGGGAAGTCGCATCTGGCCACGGTGGTCCACGCTCTTGTTACATCCTGATTAGATTACTGCAATGCGCTCTACGTGGGGTTGACTGTTCGGAAACTCCAACTAGTCCAGCGGGAGGCAGCCAGACTGCTCACCGGAGCGTCATACAGGGAGCATACCACCCCCCTGTTGTGTCAGCTCCACTGGCTGCCGATCCAGTTCCGAGCACAATTCAAAGTGCTGGTTTTGACCTACAAAGCCCTATATGGCTCCGGCCCAGTGTATCTGTCCGAACGGATCTCCCTTTACGTCCCAGTTCTTCTGGGGAGGCCCTGCTCTCGACCCCGGCTCTATCACAAGTGAGGTTGGCGGGGACGAGGAGCAGGGCCTTCTCGGTTGTAGCCCCCACCTGTGGAATTCACTCCCTGGGGAAATTAGATCAGCGACATCACTCCTTTCCTTCAGGAAAAAACTGAAAACATGGATTTGGGACCAGGCATTCGGACAATCGGGCAGATAAAGAAAGAACTTTGAGAATGGCCAGAAAATGACTAATGGAATGGAATTTGGAACTCTGAAAGACAAACGCTGAGCATGTGAATAGTTTTTATATGATGTGAAGTATATTGATTGTTTTGATTAACTGTGATAATTGTTTTAACTATGGTTTTGTACATTGTGTGTAATTTTGTATAGGCATCAAATTGTGCCTTTTGTAAGCCCCCCTGAGTCCCCCCTCGGGGGTTGAGAAGGGCGGGGTAAAAGTACCCTAAATAAATAAATAAATAAATAAATAATCCTAATGGTAATGTGGCTCAAGTAGGCTTGGACCAACTCCAGCCCTCCCCCCTCCCTCTAGGTGTTTTGACTTCGACTCCCACAATTCCTAACAGCTGGTATTATTACTATTTTATATTATACTAGCTCGGGGACCCGGCGCTGCCCGGGTTATTAGAGAAAATGGGTCATGGGGGCTCTGTGTGCCAAGTTTGGTTTTGATCAGTCATTGGATGATGGTCACAGCAGTCTCGGGAAGTGAGTGAAGGTATTTCAAGTTCCATCATCCATGGTCCTTTCTCCTCCACCTTGCGCCACAATATAGAGTGGGTCATGTGGGCTCTGTGTGCCAAATTTGGTCTTGATCAGTCATTGGATGAGGGTCACAGCGGTCTCAGAAAGTGAGTCACGGTACTGTGAGTCCCATCGTCCATGGTTCATCCTCCTCCAAACAGCATCAAGATGTAGAGTGGATCATGGGGGCTCTGTGTGCAAAGTTTGGTCTTGATCTGTCATTGGATGAGGGTCGCAGTGGTCTCGGGAAGTGAGTAGTGGTACTTCAAGTCCCATCATCCATGGCTCAGCTTCCTCCAAACTGCAGCAGGATGTACAGTTAGTCATGTGGGCTCTGTGTGCAAAGTTTGGTCTTTATCGGTCTTTTTGGGGGGCCACAGTGGTATGTGGGATCTGAAGGGTTGAAAGTACTACAAATCCCATCATCCATTGTCCATCCTCCCCCAAATCTCACCAGGATGTAAAGGGGGTCATGGGGGTTATGTGTGCTATTTCTGGTCTTGATTAGACATTGGATGAGGGTTGCAGCAGTCTCGGCCTGCCCTCCTCCAAACTACAGTAGGATGTAGAGTGGGTCATGGGGGCTCAATGTGCCAAGTTTGCTCTTTATCAGTCTTTGTCGAGGGCCCCATTGGTCTTTGAGAACCGAAAAGTTTGAAAGTACTACAAATCCCATCATCCATTGTTTGTCCTCCCCCAACCCTCACCAGGACGTAGAGGGCATCATGGGGGTTATGTGTGCCAAGTTTGGTCCAGATACGTCACCCATGCTGGTCACAGTGGCCTGTGAAATTAGCAGCCAATCTGAAAGCTGCCACATACACCTCCCATTGCACACACACATACATACAAACACTGACTTTTATTATATACTAGCTTGGGGACCCGGCGCTGCTCGGGTTATTTGAGAAAGGAATTGTGCATCAAGGTTGGTCTTTATCAGTTATTTATATGGTTCGCAGTGGTCTCAGGAAGTTAGTGAAGATATTGTGAGTCCCATCATCTGTGGTCCATCCTCCTCCAAACTGCTCCAGAATGGAGAGTGGTTCATGGGGGCTCTGTGTGCCAAGTTTGGTCTTGATTGATCATTAGATGAGTATTGTCGAAGGCTTTCATGGCCGGAATCACTGGGTTGTTGTAGGTTTTTTCGGGCTGTATGGCCATGTTCTAGAGGCATTCTCTCCTGACGTTCCGCCTGTATCTATGGCAAGCATCCTCAGAGGTAGTGAGGTCTGTTGGAACTAGGAAAATGGGTTTATATATCTGTGGAAAAACCAGGATGGGACAAAGGACTCTTGTCTGCTGGAGCTAGGTGTGAATGTTTCAACTGACCACCTTGATTAGCATTTGATAGCCTGGAAGTGCCTGGAGCAATCTTTTGTTGAGAGGTGATTAGATGTCCCTGATTGTTTTCCCTGCTGTTTTGCTGTTTTGATTTTAGAGTCTTTTAATACTGGTAGCCAGATTTTGTTCATTTTCATGGTTTCCTCCTTTCTGTTGAAATTGTCCACATGCTTGTGGATTTCAATGGCTTCTCTGTGTAGTCTGACATATAAACCCATTTTCCAAGTTCCAACAGACCTCACTACCTCTGACGATGCTTGCCATAGATGCAGGCGAAACATCAGGAGGGAATGCCTCTAGAACATGGCCATATAGCCCGAAAAAAACCAAAACAACCCATTAATGAGTGTTGCAGAAGTCTTGGGAAGTGAGTGAAAGTACTTGAAGTCCCATCATCCATAGTCGGTACTTCCCCAAACCTCACCAGAATGTTGAGTTGGACATGGGGGCTCTTTGTGCCAAGTTTGGTCTTTATTGGTATTTGGATGAGTGTCGCTGTGGTTTCAGGAAGGGAGTGGAGGTGCTTGAAGTCCCATCATCCATGGTCTGCCCTCCTCCATACTGCAGCAGGAAGTAGAGTGTGTCATAGGGGCTCAGTGTGCCAAGTTTGGTCATTATCGGTCTTTGTTGGGGGCCAGAGTGGTCCCTGGGAACCAAAGTGTTTGAAAGTACTACAAATCTCATAATCCGTGGTCCACCTACCCCAAACCGCACCAGGACGTAAAGGGGTTCATGGGGGTTATGTGTTCCAAGTTTGGTCCAGGTGCGTCACCCGTGTTGGTCACAGTGGCCTGTGAAAGTGGCAGCCAATCAGAAAGCTGCCACATACACTTCCGCCCTTCCGCCCTCTGCATACATACAAACAAACATTCACATTTATTATATACTAGCTTGGGTTCCTGGTGCTGCCTGGGTTATTAGAGAAAGTGGGTAGAGGGGATTCTGTATGCCAAGTTTGATCTTTATTGGTCATTGGATGAGGGTTGCATTGTTTTCAGGGAGTGAAGGTACTGAAAGCCCCATCATCCATGGTCCACCCTCCTCCAAACTGCTCCAGGATGTAGCAGGTAATGAGGGCTCTGTGTGCCAAGTTTGGTCTTTATTGGTCATTGGATGTGGGTTGCAGTAGTTTCAGTGAGTGAAGGTATTGCAAGTCCCATCATCCATTGTCCATCTTCCTTCAGACTGCAGCAGGATATAGAGTAGGTCATGGGGGCTCTGTGTGCCAAGTTTGGTCTTTATTGGTCATTGGATGAAAGTCGCAGTGGTTTCAGTAAGTGAGTGAAGGTATTGCAAGTCCCATCATCTATGGTCCATCCTCCTCCAAACTGCACCAAAATGTAGAATGGGTCATGGGGGCTTAGGATGCCAAGTTAGGTCTTGATCACTCATAGGTGTGAGTCGCAATGGTCTTAGGAAGTGAGTGACGCTACTGCAAGTCCCATCATCTGTGGTCCATTGGCCCATAAACCCCATTGAGACGTAGAGTGGGTCATGGGGGTCTGTGTGCCAAGTTTGGTCTTTATCGGTCATTGGTGTGGGTTGCAATGGTCTCAAGAAGTTAGTGAAGGCACTGCAAGTCCCATCATCCATGGTCCACCCTCCTCCAAACAGCAGGATGTAGAGTGGGTCATGAGTACTCTGTGTGCCAAGTTTGGGCCTGGTCTGTGATGTAGAGTGCCAACCGAGGCCTACCTTTTGTAGTCAGGCCTTGCCCACCAAGGCCTACCTTCTGTAGTCAGGCCTTGCCAACCGAGGCCTACCCTTTTTAGTCAGGCCTTGCCAACCGAGTCCTACCTTTATTTAGTCAGGCCTTGCCAAGCGAGGCCTACCTTTTGTAGTCAGGCCTTGCCAAGCGAGGCCTAACATTTTTAATCTTCAACTCCCTGGTCTGTGTGGCAGGTTTGGTCTTGTTCTGTCATTGTTGGGGGACACAAGGTGTTTTGGACTTCAATTCCAACCATTCCTGACAGCTTCAGGCCCCTTTGCTATTCCCTCTGTTTCCTCGGAATGTTGAGATTGGCCAATCAGAGACCATATGCAAATTGTACCATAGTGGCAGCCAATCAGAATCTTGGAATTTTGAGGCTGGCCAATCAGAGACCATATGCAAATTGTACCACAGTGGCAGCCAATCAGAACGCTGCCACATACACCTACCTCCCGTCCTTCCTCCGTATACAAACACTGACTTTTATTATATACATAGATATTGATATAGATTAACACTATAATTATTATATCCATGTCATGATATTATTATGTCATTTTAATTATATTATTTCTAATAATACTATATTATTGCATTATATTATTCGTATAATTGTATTATATTATTTTTAAAATATTTTTATAATTATATTATTATATTGGTTCACTTTATAATTATTTGTGTAATGATTCTATTACTTTTAAATATTTGTGTTATTATTTTACATTATTATGTCACAATGTTTTTTATATTATTTTATTATGTTTATAGTATGATTATATTTTATGATTATTATATTATATTCCTGAAGTCCATGCATTTCCCTCCTCCTTCTCTCCTAGGGCCCTGACCGCTGACCCCGCCATGCGTGTGCTTCTGGCTAAACTGCTGTGCCTGGTGGCGGTCTTCCTGCTGATGCTGGCAGGGTCCCTGCTGCCGGTCCGGCTCCTCAGGCCCAACAGCGCAGGGAAGGCATGCTGCCACTCCCGCAGGGCCCTCTCCCTCTGCAACACCTTTGCTGCTGGGGTCTTCCTGGCCACCGGCTTCAATGCCCTGCTCCCAGCTGTCAGGGACAAGGTAGGGATCAAGGGGGTAAATTGATAGTTTTCTCCTTCCTCGACCACAGTCTCAAAAAAATATGCTGCTGTGCACTGGGCTGATGGTCTCAGGAGCAAGCTATGAGACCAATTTATAGTTTTCTCCTTCCTCCATCACACAATCCCTAAATATGCTGCTGTGCACTGGGCTGATGGTCTCAGGGTGTTTTGAAGCGCTGTTTTCCTGCTGCCTGGGTGCCGACGTGCATTACTCCAGCTTCATTTCCCGTGAGCTCTCCGTTGTCTGATGAGTCATCCTGAGGGGCTTCCAAGGGAGGGCCCTAGCTGTTACTGCTGCTTTGCTGCCAGTGCTGTAGCCTGGTTCTTTCTCCCCTGGTTGAGGTTCCCCTTCTGCTGGCTTTCTCCAGGTTTCCTCCTGCTTCCTGAACAGGATCCGGCCAAATGTCTCTCACCACCACACCGTAGGCAAAGGCCTAGCTTCCATCTTCATTTTTTTATACCCGGAAAAAGCTAAAACAATGTAATGTACAGGTGGTCTCCACCACACTCCAGGGCAGAGAGTTCCATTGCTGAATGGCTCTCACAGTCAGGAATTTCTTCCTCATGTTCAGATGGAATCGCCTTTCTTATTCCGCATCCTAGTCTCCAGGGTAGCAGAAAACAAGCTTGCTCCCTCCTCCCTATGACTTCCTTTCACATATTTATACATGGCTATCATGTCTCCTCTCAGCCTTCTCTTCTTCAGGCTAAACATGTCCAGCTTTTTAAGCTGCTCCTCATAGGGCTTGTTCTCCAGACCCTTGATCATCTTAGTCACCCTCCTCTGGACACATTCCAGCTTGTCAACATCTCTCTTCAGTTGTGGTCAGAGGCGGCCCTAGGTAATTTTCAACGGTAAGCAAACAGTATTTTAGCGCCCCCCCCCCCCCACCAATCACTGATATATATTTTCTGTTTGTCGTGGGAGTTCTGTGTGCCATATTTCGTTCAATTCCATCATTGGTGGAGTTCAGAATGCTCTTTGATTGTAGGTGAACTATACATCCCAGTAACTACACTTGCCACATTTGCTCCCTTGCCTGGCCCGCTTTGGGTCCGGAGGCCTGCCTGAAGACCCCGGCGTGTGCACCAAGTCACCTCTTCTCCTGACTTTCTCCTCAGCCATTGGGACCAAGAGAGAGAGAGAGAGGTGGAGATGCCCACCTTTCCTGAAGGTAGGCGCAAAAACAAAGGAGGGAGCGAAGGTGGGAGATACCTCCAGCCGGAGGGGCTCTCTCTCTCTCTCTCTCTTGGTCCCAATGGCTGAAGAGAAAGTCAGGAGAAGAGGTGACTTTTGGTGTGCACGCTGGGGTCTTCAGACACACCTCCAGACCCAAAGTGGGCCAGGCGCGGCGGCTCCGCCCCTTGGCCCACCCGCAGATTGGGGAGAGGAGAGGAGGCGGGTGGAGCGCGGGGGATCGGGAAAGAGAGCCGGTCATGGGGAAAGGATCGAACGTGGAAAACAATTAAGCACCGGGTCTGTTCGCGCACCCGGTGGCCGGGTGGAGCAGGAACGAGAGGGGCTATGCGAGGCTCAAGGGCCCGGCCCCTTTGGGAAGAGGGAAGAGGATCGCCCGGCAGCGAGGCAGGAAAGCCAAGGCTCCCCCCAGACTGCTAGGGCTGTTGTGAGCTGAGGGGCGCTCCTCAAGTGGCGGTTGAGGGGCATTTACAGAGGCGCCTCTGCGCCCCTGGCAAAAAAAGTGTTCTGCGACCGCTTACTTCGCGTAATGGATGAGCCGCCCCTGATTGTGGTGCCCAGAATTGGACACAATATTCCAGGTGTGGTCTAACCAGAGCGGAATAGAGGGGTAGCATGACTTCCCTGGATCTAAACACTATACTCCTATTGATGCAGGCTTTTTTTTTTACCACCGCATCACATTTTTGGCTCATTTTTAACTTGTCCACGAGGACTCCAAGATCTTTTTCATACGTACTGCTCTCGAGCCAGGCGTCCCCCATTCTGTATCTTTGCATTTCATTTTTTTCTGCCTAAGTGGAGTATCTTGCATTTGTCATTGTTGAACTTCATTTTGTTAGTTTTGGCCAATCTTTCTAATCTGTTAAAATTGTTTTGAATTCTGCTCCTGTCTTCTGGAGTATTGGCTATGCCTGTAACACTCCACTCGTCACTTCTTTCCAGGATGAAGAAGAAGCATTGGTGAGCATCCTCTGGGTTCGTTCTTTTAACCAATTACAGATCCACCTAACCATAGTTTTGCCTAGCCCAGATTTGACTAGTTTGTTTGCCAGAAAGTCATGGGAGACGTTGAAGGCCTTATTGAAATCTAGATACGCTACATCCACAGCATTCCCTGCATCTACCCAGCTTGTAACTATTGAAAAAAGAGATCAGATTAGTCTGGCATGACTTGTTTTTGATAAATCCGTGTTGACTATTAGCGATGACAGCATTCGTTTCTAAACATTTTAAGCTCTTTTTTGTATTTATATTTGAATTATTGTATGTTTACTTTTAAGCTTTTTTTTATTGTATTTCTATTTGAATTACTTCTAAGCTTGTTATTGTATATACATTCGAATTATTACCTCATGTTTATTATTGTATGTTTAAATTGATATGTTAGTTGTTTAAATTCATATGTTATGTTTATTATTATATGTGTAATGTGGCATTGTATGCCATGGATTGTAAGCCACCCTGAGTCCCCCACTGGGGTGAGAAGGGTGGGGTATAAATTTAGTAGAATAATAATAATAATAATAATAATAATAATAATAATAATAATAATAATTTTTGCAGACCACTTCCTTAACTGTCTTTTCCAGAATCTTGCCTGGTATCGACGTGAGGCTGACCTGACATCGGTAATTGTTTAGGTCGTCCTTTTTTCCCCTTCTTGAAGATACGGACCACATTTGTCCTCCTCCAATCTGCTGGAACTTCTCCCATTCTCCAAGAACTCCCAAAGATGATTGCCAATGGTTCCAAGATGACTTCTGATAGTTCCTTAAATACTCTTGGGTGTAGTTGATCTGGCCCTGGGGACTTGAACTCGTTTAGAGCGGCCAGGTATTCCTGGATGACTTGTTTTCCTATTTGGGGTTGGATGTCCTCTAATCCCTCATCCACTCCATCTTGCTGGTGTTGAGGATGGCTTTCTTTTTGTGAGAAGACTGAAGCAAAGAAGGCATTAAGTAGTTCTGCCTTTTCCCTATCCCCTATCAGCATTGCCCCATCTTCTCCTCACAGAGGCCCTATCACCTCCCTGTTCTTCCTTTTTCTACTGATGTAAGCAAAGAAGTGCTTTTAATTGTTTTTAATGTCCCTGGCAAGCCTGAGCTCATTTTGTGCTTTAGCCTTGCGGACCTTTTCCCTACAGCAGTTGGTTATTCGTTTGAATTTTTCTTTGGTGATTTCTCCCTTTTTCCACTTCTTGTGCATGCCTCTTTGAAGTCTTAGCCCAGTTAGAAGTTCTTTGGACATCCATTCTGGCTTCTTTGCACTTGTCCTATTTTTTCTCTTTGTTGGCACTGTTTGCAATTGCGCCTTGAGTATTTCATTCTTGAAACACTCCCATCCATCCATAACTCCTTTGTCTTTTAGCATCGGCGTCCAATAAATGCTGCTCAGTATTTTGCTTCATTTTTCGGAAGTCAGCTCTCCTAAAGTCCAGAATGCAGGTTTGACTTCCTTCCTTCATATCATAAACTGCAGGAGCACATGGTCACTTGCCCCTAAGGATCCGACCACTTTGATTACATCGATCAAGTCCTTCGCATTTGTTAAGATGAGATCGAGAGTAACCGATCCCCTTGTTGCCTCTTCTACCTTCTGGACCATAAAATTTTCTGCATGGCAAGCGAGGAATTTGTCAGGACTTTGTACTCTTGGCCGAGTTTGTTTTCCAGCAAATATCAGGATAGTTGAAATCACCCATAAATACTATATCTCTTCTTTGTGCCTGTTTGGTCAACTGTTGACAGAAAGCTTCATCGAGTTTTTTGTCCTGGCTTGGAGGTCTGTAATAGACACCCACAATGAGATCTCTTCTGTGATGTAACTGTTTTTCACATATAAGGCTACTCCCTCTTCTCTCCCATTTGTTCTGTTTCTGTGAAAGAAGTTATAACCCTTGATGTCTACATTCCAGTGATAGGTGTCATCCCACCAGGTTTCAGTGATGTCTATGACATCATATTTGTGGTGTTGTGCTAAAAGTTGGAGTTCGTCTTGTTCATTTCCCATGCTCTGTGCATTAGTGTAAAGACATGCGAGCCTCTGAGATCTTCCTCTGAGCTATTTATTTGGGATTATTGTGCTTTCGGTACTTGGTCCTTGTTGTGTTTGTGCAACTCTCCATTTCGCCTTCTGGCAGTTCCCTGAAATTGTGGATAAAGTACTGTTTGCAAAGCTGTTGTCCCCCACCCCTGATGGACCTAGTTTAAAGTGCGCCTGATGTGGTTTGCAAGTCTGTGAGCAAAAAAATGTTTTCCTATTTGTGTGAGATGCACCCCATCCCTTGCCAGTAGGCCATCCTCCTGGAAAAGCAGGCTGTAGTCAAGGAAGCCAAAGTGTTCCTCCTGACACCATTTTCTAATCGAGTTATTGAACTGTACTATTTTTCTGGCCCTTGTAGGGCTGTGTCTTACAATTGGGAGGCGGGATGAAAAGACCACCTGTACATTACACTGTTTTAGCTTTGTTCCAAAAGCTCGAAAATTATTTATAAAGTATGCCTACATGAATCAACATGAGGGCGGGGACGGTGATGGGGCTTGAGGAGCCTGGTGAGCCTCTGAGTGAAATGGTGTATTTTTGCCCGTGGGACGCAGCGTATTTCTCGAGCCATCCCATCCGGACTGGAAATGATGGCTTCCGTTACTCTAAGGAGGGAGTCGCCTACTACCAAGACCTGTTTCCTTTGAGGATTGAAAGGGTCCCTTTTGTGCATGGTAGTGTGTAGGTCCCCAGAAAAGTGATCCTGTTGAAGTGGATTGTGTAAGTGTAAAGTGTTGCCCTCCTCCTTGACATCCCTGGTGCATTTGTCAAGGACAATCCATTGAGATTTGTCCAAGATGTACTGTAAAGGTGTGTGTTAGTGAAGGTGTAAGTTCACAAAGCTTTCTGTGCCCCTAGCAGAGCAGCTAGACTTAAACTACAGAAGTCAAGCACACACTCAGATTTCTAGTGCATTCTAAGAGATGGTTTACCTGAAGCAAAGAGAGCAAAGATGGCTTCTTGCTTCCTCAACTTTTGTGGGTACTCAACTGAGTACCGACCCTGGCTTATATAGGTTAAACTGGAAGCAAACACTCACTCCCAGAAAGCTTCAAAGAACAGGGAACAATCAGTCACTAATTGCTGACCTGAAGCAATCACTGCTGGCTGAAGAATTTAGCCTCACCTCCCAAACAAAACAAACACTCAGAGCAGCTAGTCTGAAACACACACTCAGATTTCTAATGCATTCTAAGACAAGGCTTTCCTGAAGCAAAGGGAGCAAAGATGGCTTCTTGCCTCCTCAATTTCTGTGGGAACCCAACATGTTGGACCTTGTGTGTTTCATCTGCAAAAAAGCCTGCCCATTTGGTCATGAAGGCAACCACTCTCGTTAAAAATAAGGGCAATTTCTCTGGGTCCCCATCAAAGGCGGCTCAGAGCTTCATCTCCCATTTGTGTTGCGGCTCTCCCTCACTCCTCCGTCAAAGGGGGAGGGGGCTGCTGCTGAAAGGCCCAGGGGAGTGACCTGCAGAGGAAAAAGAGCGGCCACTGGAAGTCCAGGGCTAGTGTCCCATCCCGTCCCGTCCCCCAGGCTGCCCTGTTGTCTCAGGAGCAAGGCACTAACTCTTGCCTCATCTCCTGCATTTCTAGGCGAGTGGGGAGAGCCATACTCCCAGCCTGTCATCGGCCAGGCGCTGTGACGGATCTCCGGCTGAATTGGTGTGACCTGCCAGTGGCTGGTCATAGTTTGGCGAGCTGCTGCTTCCAGTAGGGTGTGAGATCCTGCCATCTCTCCTCCTTCGGAGCTTGCTTCTTCCACCCAAATGTCTCCAGCAGTGTCTCTTTCCTTCCTCCATGTTGGTTTAGGCAGAAGCTAGAGAATCAGGGATCCAAACAAAGTTTAAGGTTTCTCAGCCCCAAATGTGTTGCTGTAGATTAGTCTTCTCTGAAAGAACACATCAAAGCGCACAAGGAGTGAATATACCATACCTCCTTATTGTTTGGAATACAAGAGCCTCGCACTACTGGCCTTCTATATAGGCCTCACTACAATATCATACATCACTCCAGTCCTGGTGCCTGGAGGTTGCCCTTTCCACATTCCAGAGCCCACTATCTTCCCACCTCAGAGCAATTATGCTCTGTGTCAGAATGGCTGATTGGATGGCATGAGCTATAGATCATGACAGCAAGCTATGGAACTGATTGATAGCTGTCTCCTTCCCCCATCACACTCCTTAAATATGCTGCTGCACAACGGGCTGATGGTCTCAGGGGCAAGCTATGAAACCGATCGAAAGTTTTCTCCTTCCTCAATCGCACTCTCCCTAAATATGCTGCTGCACACTGAGCTGATTTAATCAGTCATTGAAGAGTCTTGTATCAGTAGTTTACTGCACAGCCTCTGATCTCTGAAATGTCTTCTCCTTCTTCTTCCAGATGTCAGAGGTGCTGCGCCTGGGGAAGGTGTGGACGGACTACCCGCTGTCAGAGACACTGATGCTGATGGGTTTCTTCCTGACCGTATTTGTGGAGCAACTGGTGCTGACCTTCTGCTCGGAGAAGAAGCTGCCCTTCATTGACCTGGAGACCTTGAATGCAGGCAGTGGCTCTGAGGACGAGAGCCCCTTCCTGAAGGCCTCCAACGAGGATGACGGCAGCCTCCACCACCATCCTCACCATCATTACCACAGCCACATGGAGCTGCCCAGCTCTGCCTCAGGCACGCTGCGGCTGCTGGGTCTGTCCCTAGCACTGTCGGCCCACTCGGTGCTGGAGGGGCTGGCACTGGGGCTGCAGGAGGAGGGCAGTGGGCGGTTGCTGGGCCTCTTCCTGGGCGTGGCCCTCCATGAGGGGCTGGCGGCCCTGGCGCTGGGGCTCAGCCTGGCCCGGGCGGGACGGGACCTGAAGGAGGCCACCCAGGCTGCCCTTCCACTCAGCCTGTCCCTCCCGCTGGGCATTGGGGCCGGGGTTGCCATCCAAGCCACCACCTCTTCCTCTTCCACCTCTGCCACGGCCAGCCTGGCTGGGGCAGTGATCTCAGTGCTGCTGCAGGGCCTGGCCACCGGCACCTTCCTCTTCGTCACCTTCTTTGAGATCCTGGGCAAGGAGCTGGAGCAGAAGGGCGACCGGCTGCTCAAGGTGCTCCTCCTGGTGCTTGGCTACGCCCTCCTGGCCACCGTGGCCTTCCTCAAGGCCTGAGCCAGGTGATGGCACAAGACACGGAGAGAGAAAGAGAGAGAGACCCTTGGCCCAGGGGCAGGCCCCAGGGAGACCGCGGCAGCAGAGGCAGAAGAGGAGAGCGCAGCCTCCGTTCTCCCTCCATCATTTCTCTTTCTCCTTTCATCCCTCCATCCTTCCTTCCTTCATTCTATCCTTCCTTCTCCCTTCCACCCTTCCTTTCTTCCATCCTTTTTCATTCCTTTCTTTCATCCTTCTTTTGTCCTTCTGTCCCTTGTTCTTTGCTTCCCCCCCTCCTGCCTCCTTCTTTCTTTCTTTCTTTCTTTGCACCCTTCCTTTGCCTTTCCTTACATCCTTCCTTCCTCCATCATTTATCTCCTTCCATCCAGCCATCCATCCTTTCCTTTCTTCCATTTTCCTTCCTTCTTTGCATCCTTCCTTTGTCCTTCCTTACATCCTTCCTCCTTCCCTCGTTTCTCTCTCTCTCTCTTTCCTTCCTTCCTTCCTTATTTATTTATGTATTTATTTATTTGCTTGCTTGCTTGCTTATTTGGGGCATTTCTATTATCGCCTTTCTCCAAGGTCTCAAGGCAGTTTACAACAATCATTAAAACAGAACAATACACATACATTACCCATTGAAAGAATCCCAAGTTGGTCTTTGTTGGGCATAAAATTGTCAAAAATACTTAAAACCATCTCAAATGCCCAGGAGGTAAAATGTGATTATAAAGTGCAAGGTCCTAGGCCTCTTCCTGGGCATGGTCCTTCCTTCTTTCCATCCTTCCATCTTGCCTTCATTCTTTCTTCTTTCCATCTTTCCTTCCTTTCTTCCATCCTTCTTTCTTTTGTCCTCTTGTCTTCCCTTCTTTCCATTCTTCCATCCTTCCTTCTTTTCAGGCGGGGAATTCCTGGCTGTAGGCCTTGTTCACCTTGTGATGCCAAGGAGAGATTCTGCGCCTCCCTTTGCACTCTCCATTTAGCACGTGTGTGTGTGTGTGTGTGCGTGTGCGCTTTCCCCACTGTTTCACAATTACCTCGACACCCTTCCATTTATTTAGCAGGGAGTGTTGTGTGTCTGTATGAGGGAGGGAGGGAGTGTTATTTATTGCATTCCTGCTTTTTGGAGAGTGGGTGGGCAGTGGCTGTTCTCCCTTTCCTTTTCTCTTAGAGGGACTTAAGGAGGCTAAAATTAGCCAGCTTTTGAGTCAGCCAGGATGGAAATAAAACCACTTGTAAAAAAAGCTTGCTTCCCTCCCTCCCTTTGTTCCTTCCTTCCTTTTCAGTGGCACTCTTCTTCTTTCTGAGGAGCGAGGCCTCCAGTAAGGAATGCTGGGGAAAAGCAGCCAAGCACATAATCCCAATCAACCAAAAATAGGGATTGTAAGATAAGAGGCAACCAGATATTCGGTGACACTATTGAACTCGAACATGACCCCCCCCCCCCCCCCATAAGAGATAGTAACTTATAGGCAAGGACACCAGACTGGATAATAAGGGTTAAGCCTTGGTCAATTTGCCAAGACACTAACAACAACAAGGACCCTTCCCATGTTGGATAATGTGTATCATTTAATCAAGGCTTTATGCCCTATTTTCATATGTTTATAGCAGAAGGTAACCAATTTATTTATACATGCCCCATACATGTTCAACATCTACACAAATGACCAGCCACTGCCAGAAGGGACAGAGAACTTCATCTATGCTGATGATTATGCCATTACTACTCAAGCAGGGAGCTTTGAGATGGTTGAACAGAAGTTCTCCGAAGCTCTAGGTGCTCTCACTGCCTATTACAGGGAAAACCAGCTGATCCCTAATCCATCTAAAACACAGACATGTGCCTTTCACCTTAAGAACAGACAAGCATCCTGAGCTCTGAGGATCACCTGGGAAGGAATCCCACTGGAGCATTGCAGCACACCCAAATACCTGGGAGTCACTCTGGACCGTGCTCTGACCTACAAGAAGCACTGCCTGAACATCAAGCAAAAAGTGGGTGCTAGAAACAATATCATACAAAAGCTGACTGGCACAACATGGGGATCACAACCAGACACAGTGAAGACATCTGCCCTTGCGCTATGCTACTCTGCTGCTGAGTATGTATGCCTGGTGTGGAACACATCTCACCACACTAAAACAGTGGATGTGGCTCTTAATGAGACATGCCGCATTATCACGGGGTGTCTGCGCCCTACACCACTGGAGAAATTACACTGTCTAGCTATTATCGCACCATCTGACATCCGCCGGGAAGTAGCAGCCAATAGCGAAAGGACCAAGGCAGTGACATCTCCAGCCTATCCCTTGTTTGGGTATCGGCCAGCATGTCAACAACTTAAATCAAGAAATAGTTTTCTAAGATCTACAGAGACATTCGCTGGAACACCCCAGCAAGCGAGAGTCCAAAAGTGGCAGGCTCAAACCCAGAACCTCAATCAATGGCTGATACCAAATGAGAGACTCCCCCCTGGGCACAAAGAAAACTGGGTGACTTGGAAGGCGCTGAACAGACTGCGCTCTGGCACCACGAGATGCAGAGCCAATCTTCAGAAATGGGGCTACAAAGTGGAATCCACGACATGAGGGTGCGGAGAAGAGCAAACTACAGACCACCTTCTGCAATGCAACCTGAGCCCTGCTACATGCACAATGTAGGACCTTCTTGCGGCAACACCAGAGGCACTCCAAGTGGCCAGCTACTGGTCAAAGGACATTTAATCAACTACCAAGCTTGCAAATTCTGTGTTTTGTCTGTTTGTTTGTTTGTTTTTGTTAAAAATGTAATACAAATGTCTGGTTGCTGATGACACGATAAATAAAAAATAAAACCAACTTATTACTGAAAATCATGCCACAAAAGTATTTGACTTTTTCCATCTGAGACACACCTGGGCTCAGTGGGATCTCCAAACCTCTCTTCGTGACTTTTGAACCTTCAGCCACTCATTATGAACCTTTTTATTCCCCTTCATGAACATACTTTTGCCTATAGGTCTTCCTGACATGAACTATAAATTTATTAAGAGCCATGATCGAGGCTCCCATCAATTTCTCTATGGGACACTGGGGGAGAGATAAGTGGGTATGATTTCTGCCACATGAATTCTATATTTTCATATTTTCTCCTGTGTATGTAACCTTCTCCTGACACTTTCTGCCCCATTCCCTTTGTTGGAAAAAATGTATAAGGAAGTTGCCTTGCCTCTGAAAAAAAGCAATTAGCGATTGTGGAATCCCTTATCTAAGGACATTCCTTGCATGGAAAAATAACAAAGAAACATGTCCCTGACTTCGGAGGATTTCGCCATCAGGGAGATAATCGCTTGGCAGACTTTTAATCACATTACAATAGGAGGAAAGAGGACCTTCTGAATGTTCTACCCTCCTGACCTGTTTCCTTTCAAGCCTTCCCATTAAAGACATTCACCAAAATCTCCCCCATTGTGCCCCTGTCTGACCGCAAGAGAAAAACCCGGATTAATTGGTATCGCCCACATCAATGCTTATCTCAGATCGATCAAGAGACAATAGACAGGTTTCGCTTGAAGGCCATTTAGGAATTGCTGAGCCACATGGACATTTCCTGAGTTCCATAATCCATTCAAGAATGCATTGTATTCCCTTGTCCCACCTCCCTCCTGATTTGTTGATGCGCCAAGGCGGCAGAAGCCTTCTGATTGGCCCAGGCGCTCTGCGGAAGCCCTGTGATTGGCCCAGGCGCTCGAGAAGCAGACAAGCCTCCTCCCAGCTGTTGAGACACCAGCCAATCACCTTCAAGCCAGGCCGGGGGGCGGGGGGGAGTGGGAGATTCAAACCACACACTCTTTTTTTTTCTATAAAAATAGCATTTATTTGTATTCATGCATGCTTGCCTGACGAAATATCGCGGCTTTGCATCCTTTCCAGCTGGATCGCAATAAACAACCCAGTGGCTTTTCTTCAACTTGGTGAGACCTTGTATTGGAAAAAATCAGGAAAAATATTGGGTGCTTCTGTCTTTCCAGGGCAACGAACTCTTTAATGAGTCTGATTGGTCTTTGCCTCCTGGCAAAGACCCCTAAATTCCTGCACTATAACACTATCATACATATTAAAACCAAGCGGAATGAGGTCGCTTGGCGACCTCTGAAACCCATTTATGGGACTATTAAAGATCGGGAGCCAATCAAAGGATATTATTATTTAAACCATTACTTTTATAGGATGGTTTGCAACATAGTATTGACCCAAATGGTAAAGAACCCCACTTAAATTAGCCCAGAGAACTAAACCAAATCCACATCAAAATGACCTTCATGCTCCAGGATTTCAAAGGAGAATGAAATACTCGGCTAATGAGGCTTCCTCCTAGGAAGCTGCGCTCTGGGATCCGTGTCCAACTCCATAGGAACCCTGTCTTCTAAGTCTGGTCCCAGCAGGTGGAGCCATTGATAAAACACCCTGGAGGTTAATTGGGTCTCATTTCCCATGGAATCGTAGTCACAGAGGCGGCCCTAGGTAATTTTCAATGGTAAGCGAACAGTATTTTTTGCATTTGCCCAGCCTAGTTTTTATTGTATCATGGTGTGTTGTTAATTGTTTACTGTTATTGCTTTAATGTTTTTGATTTGCTTTGGTTTATATGTAATTGTTATATTGTTGTTTTATTGTGGCCTTGGCCTCTGTAAGCCGCATCGAGTCCTTCAGGAGATGCTAGATAATAATAATAATAATAATAATAATATTTTGCCCCCCCCCCCCAACCAATCATTGATATATATTTTCTGTTCGTCATGGGAGTTCTGTGTGCCGTATTTGGTTCAATTCCATCATTGGTGGAGTTCAGAATGCTCTTTGATTGTAGGTGAACTATACATACCAGTAACTACAACTCGCATATGTCAAGGTGTGCTACTCTGCTGCTGAGTATGCATGCCCAGTGTGGAACACATCTCATCACACTAAAACAGTGGATGTGGCTCTTAATGAGACATGCCGCATTATCACGGGGTGTCTGCGCCCTACACCACTGGAGAAATTACACTGCTTAGCCGGTATTGCACCACCTGACATCCACCGGGAAGTAGCAGCCAATAGTGAAAGGACCAAGGCAGAGACATCTCCAGCTCATCCCTTGTTTGGGTATCAGCCAGCACGTCAACGACTTAAATCAAGAAATATTTTTCTAAGATCTACAGAGACACTCGCTGGAACACCTCAGCAAGTGAGAGTCCAAAAGTGGCAGGCTCAAACCCAGAACCTCAACCAATGGCTGATACCAAATGAGAGACTCCCCCCTGGGCACACAGAGGACTGGGCGACTTGGAAGGTGCTGAACAGACTGCGCTCTGGCACCACGAGATGCAGAGCCAACCTTCAGAAATGGGGCCACAAAGTGGAATCCTCGACATGCGAGTGTGGAGAAGAGCAAACCACTGACCACCTGCTGCAATGCAACCTGAGCCCTGCCACATGCACAATGGAGGACCTTCTTGCAGCAACACTGGAAGCACTCCAAGTGGCCAGATACTGGTCAAAGGACTACCAAACTCACAAATTTTGTATTATGTCTGTTTGTTTGCTTTGTTCTGTTAGAAATGTAATATAATTGACTGGCTACCCTGACACGAAATTAAAAAAATTATGTCAAGGTCTGTTTTCCCCCAAGAGCACCTCAAGAGCGCCCCTGGGCAAAATCAACTATACTGCAAATGCTTACTTTGCGTAATGGGTTGAGCCGCCCCTGCGTAGTCGGAAGGGACCCAAAGGCCATCTAACCCAGGCGTGGGCAAACTTGGCCCCCCTTCCCCTCCATGTGATTTGGACTTCAACTCCCACAATTCCTAACAGCTAATAGGCTGCTAGGAATTGTGGGGGTTGAAGTCCAAAACACATGGAGGGTCCAAGTTTGCCCATGCCTGATCTAGCCCAACAACCCCGACCTGCCTTCATGCAGGAAAAGCACCACCCGATCCCTTCCAATAGATGGGTATCCAGCCTCTAACAACAGCACAACAAAAATATCCTTGAGTTGGAAAGGACCATCTATCCAACAACTCTCTTCTGCCTTCATGCAAGAAAAGCTCCACCTGATCCCTCCCGACAGATGGACGTCCAGCCTCTAAATAATAATAGAATTAGAAGGGATGCCGCCCCCAGCCTTTGCAGTAATAACAAGAACAAGCGATTCAGGAGGGAGAAGGGAAAGGCAAGGCAGGTGAGATGCTGCATGGAGAGAGAGAAAAGAAAGAAGGGAGGATGAAATGAATGATTTCATTTATTTATTTATTTGTTTCGTGTACTTCTACCCCGCCCTTCTCAACCCCTGAGGGGGGACTCAGGGCGGCTTACAAAAGGCACAATTCGATGCCTACACAATAATACATATAAACATATAAAACTGCAGTTGAAACAGTTATAACAGTTAAAACAATCACTATATAACACAGTCAATAAACTAATCTCATGCTCAGCGTTCGCCACTCAGGGTCCATAACTTCATTCCACTTTGTCCATTCTTATCAGTCGACATAGTCCTTTATCCCCCAGATTGTCCAAGCGCCTGGTCCCAAATCCATGTTTTGAATTTCCTCCTAAAGGAAAGGAGGGATGTCGCTGATCTAATTTCCCCGGGGAGTGAATTCCATAGGTGAGGGGCTACCACAGAGAAGGTCCTACTTCTCGTCCCTGCCAATCTCACTTGTGATAGAGGCGGGGCCGAGAGCAGGGCCTCCCCAGAAGATCTTAAACTCCGAGGGGGGACGTAGAGGGAGATCCGTTCGGACAAATACGCTGGGCCGGAACCATATAGGGTTTGGTAAGTAAAAAAAAAAACACTTTGAATTGTGCTCGGAATTGGATCGGCAGCCAGTGGAGCTGACATAACAGGGGGGTGGTATGCTCCCTGTATAGAATCATAGAATCAAAGAGTTGGAAGAGACCTCATGGGCCATCCAGTCCAACCCCCTGCCAAGAAGCAGGAATATTGCATTCAAATCACCCCTGACAGATGGCCATCCAGCCTCTGTTTGAAAGCTTCCAAAGAAGGAGCCTCCACCACACTCCGGGGCAGAGAGTTCCACTGCTGAACGGCTCTCACAGTCAGGAAGTTCTTCCTCATGTTCAGATGGAATCTCCTCTCTTGTAGTTTGAAGCCATTGTTTCGTGTCCTAGTCTCCAGGGAAGCAGAAAACAAGCTTGCTCCCTCCTCCCTGTGGCTTCCTCTCACATATTTATACATGGCTATCATATTTCCTCTCAGCCTTCTCTTCTTCAGGCTAAACATGCCCAGCTCCTTAAGCCGCTCCTCATAGGGCTTGCTCTCCAGAATGACGCTCCTGTATTATTATTATTATTATTATTATTATTATTATTAAACTTTATTTGTACCCTGCTAGCATCTCCCAAAGGACTCTATGCGGCTTACAAAGGCCAAGGCCTCAACACACAATACAATACAAAACCTAAGGCAAATTAAAAACAATTAAAGCAATCTAAACAACAAGCAATAAACAATACACTAAGACACAATAAAACTGGGCCGGGCCAGAGTAATGGGTACAGGAATTAAAAGTGCTGATGTGACAGGTGGAATATAAGGCTTATAGGGCAAGTGCAGTGTGCAGTGTGGGGCAGTCTTCGTTTTAATAAAGTGCTTATGGGACTTGGTATTGGAGGTTTCCTATTCTGGGAAGGCACATCAGAACAGCCAGGTCTTCAAGTTCTTTCTGAAGACTGCCAATGTAGGGGCCTGTCTAAGATCTTTGGGGAGGGTGTTCCAGAGTCGGGGGGCCACCACGGAAAAGGCCCTGTCTCGTGTCCCCACCAAATGCACTTGCGACGCAGGTGGGATCACGAGCAGGGCCTCTCCAGATGAACGAAGAGAACGCGTGGGTTCGTAGACGGAGATGCGATCACGCAGGTAGGCTGGTCCCAAACCGTTCAGGGCTTTATAGGTAAGCACCTGCACCTTAAATTGGGCTCGGTAAATAAACGGCAGCCAGTGGAGCTCCTTGAACAGCTCCTTGAACAGGAGGGTTGACCTCTCTCTGTAAGGAGTACTTACTGTATGACGTAAGTACTCTGACTGCCTCCCGCTGGACTAATTGAAGTTTCCGAACAGTCTTCAAAGACAACCCCACGTAGAGTGCGTTGCAGTAATCTAATTGGGATTATTTATTTATTTATTTATTTGTATACCACTCTTCTCAGCCCTTGGGCGACTCAGGGCGGTTTACAACAGTTTAGGTATACAGGATACAAAATCATTATGCATTTAAAATACAGAAGTCATTAACATCATTAACATAGGCATCAAACATCAATACATCAATATAACAAATCCATCCGGTCTAGTCGGTGAAATCAGAATTCAAAACTCGTTGTCCGTTATTCCGTGTTCCAATAATCAGTTAATCAATCACACTGCTTAGTCAAATGCCTGTTCAAACATCCAGGTCTTTACTTTCCTCCGGAATGCCAGCAAGGAAGGGGCCGATCTAATATCTGCAGGAAGGGCGTTCCACAGCCGAGGGGCCACCACTGAGAAGGCCCTGTCTCTCGTCCCCGCCAGGCGTGCCTGTGAGGCCGGCGGGATCGAGAGCAGGGCCTCCCCAGACGATCTTAATGTCCTAACTGGTTCATAGGAGGAGATGCGTTCGGACAGGTAGGTCGGGGCAGAACCGTTTAGGGCTTTAAAGGCTAAAGCCAGCACTTTGAATTGTGCCCGGTAGCAAATTGGCAGCCAGTGGAGCTGGCGCAAGAGGAGTGGTATGCTCCCTGAGTGCCGCTCCTGTTAGCAACCTGGCTGCCGATCGTTGGACCATTTGAAGCTTCCGAGCAGTCTTCAGAGGCAACTCCACGTAGAGAGCGTTGCAGTAGCCTAAACGGGATGTGACTAGAGCATGGACTACCGTGGCCAGGTCAGGCTTCCCAAGGTACGGGCGCAGCTGGCGCACTAGTTTTAATTGTGCGAATGCTCCCCTGGTCACCGCTGAGACCTGGGGTTCCAGCCTCAGTGACGAATCCAAGATCACACCCAAGCTGCAAACCTGTGTCTTCAGGGGGAGTGCGACCCCATCCAACACAGGTTCTAACCCTATACCCTGTTCGGCCTTGCGACTGACCAGGAGTACCTCTGTCTTGTCTGGATTCAATTTCAATTTGTTCACCCTCATCCAGACCGTCACAGCGGCCAAGCACGGGTTCAGGACCTGAACAGCCTCCTTAGTAGCAGGTGGAAAGGAGTGACAGAGTTGGACATCATCTGCGTACAGATGACATCGTACCCAGAGGTGGCCCTAGGTAATTTTCAATGGTAAGCAAAGAGTATTTTGGCGCCCCCCCCCAAACCAATCATTGATATATATTTTCTGTTTGTCGTGGGAGTTCTGTGTGCCATATTTGGTTCAATTCCATCATTGGTGGAGTTCAGAATGCTCTTTGATTGTAGGTGAACTATACATCCCAGTAACTACACTTGCAGCACTTGCTCCCTTGCCTGGCCCGCTTTGGGTCCGGAGGCGTGCCTGAAGACCCCGGCGTGTGCACCAAAAGTCACCTCTTCTCCTGACTTTCTCCTCAGCCATTGGGACCAAGAGAGAGAGAGAGGTGGAGATGCCCACCTTTCCTGAAGGTAGGCGCAAAAACAAAGGAGGGAGCGGAGGTGGGAGATACCTCCAGCCGGAGGGGCTCTCTCTCTCTCTCTCTCTCTTGGTCCCAATAGCTGAAGAGAAAGTCAGGAGAAGATGTGACTTTTGGTGTGCACGCTGGGGTCTTCAGACATGCCTCCTGACCCAAAGCGGGCCAGGCGCGGCGGCTCCGCCCCTTGGCCCACCCGCAGATTGGGGAGAGGAGAGGAGGCGGGTGGAGCGCCGGGGGATCGGGAAAGGGAGCCGGTCATGGGGAAGGGATCGAACGCGGAGAACGATTGAGAGCCGGCTCTGCTTGCACACCTGGTGGCCGGGTGGAGCAGGAACGAGAGGGGCTAGGTGAGGCTCAAGGGCCCGGCCCCTTTGGGAAGAGGATCGCCCGACAACGAGGCAAGAAAGTCGAGGCTCCCCCGGACTGCTAGGGCTGTTGTGAGCTGAGGGGGCGCTCCTCAAGTGGCGGTCGAGGGGCATTTACAGAGGCGCCTCAGCGCCCCTGGCAAAAAAAAAGTGTTCTGCGACCGCTTACTTTGCGTAATGGACGAGCCGCCCCTGGGAATAGGAAACGGAGGGAGGAATGAGGCAAAGGAAGGAAAAAGGGGAAAAAGTAGAAAGGAGGGAAGAAAAGAAAGAATGGAGGAAGGAGGAAAAGGAAGGAAAGGGGGAGAGGGAAGGAAATAAAGGAAGGAGACAAGGAGAGGGAGAAGCAAGGAAGGGGGGAAAGAAGGAAGGAAGGAAACGGGAAGAGGGATGGAGAAAGAGGAAGGAAAGAGGAAGGGACCCCCCCCCCCCCCAATCAGCCTGGTGTCAGTGGCGTCCCCACGTGACGCGTTCCCTCTCCTCCTCCTTTTCCGACGCAGCATCCCTCCCTCCTTCCCTCCTTCCCTCCTTCCTTCCTTCCTTCCTTCCTTCCTTCCTCCCCTCGTCCGTCTCCCCGGATGGCTGCGGGGGCATCAGCAGCGGGGCCCGGCTGAGCCTATCTCCTCCTCCTCCTCCTCCTCCCTCTTCCTCCTCCTCCTCGTCCAGGTGAGATGCAAAGCGGGGCAAGCAAAGCCAAGCCGGGGGGGGGGGGGGCTGCGGATCTTTTGGGAGGGAGCGGGCGATGACGTATGCCTGGCGCAGGGGAGGGAGGGGGGCTTCCCTCGCAGCCCCCTCCCCATTCCCTATGGGGGGAGGGGGCCTCAGGAGCAGTCACCCCTTCCTTCTTTCCTTTCATCCATCCATCCTTCCTACTTTCTATCCTTCCTTCCTTTGGGGGATATTTGGGGGGCAAAAAGGCCTTCCCGCCTCCCTGGTGCCCATCCCAGTGCCCGGGAGTTGTGGGATTTGAAGTCCCAAACACCTGGAGGGAGGGGTGAAGTGACCTATCCATTCCCAAGATCCATCATGGGCGGGGGTCGTGGTTCCCATCCTCCCCATAACGCCCATAGCCGGGAAAGCTCCTCCCTCCCTTCCAATATGCCACTCTCCCTTTCTCCTTCCTTTCATGGAACCACACATTTTCCCCGCACTCCCCTCGTTCTTGCGGCAAGGAGTTCCAAGGTTCCCCCGCCCTCCTTGGCGCCGAGCAGGCGGACCTGTTGCCCTGTGGCGCCCCCCCCCCCCCAGCCTCTTTTCTCTCTGGGTGCTGCTTTTGCGCCACCTTCAGGGTGCCAAAAAGGGGGGCCTTCCATCTGCCCCCCCCCCTCTCTCCTCCTTGCAAGGAGTACCATGGCCAGCGACGGAACAGGCCAAAGAGGCCCGTCATTGTGTTGTCAAATGGGTTGCTGTGAGTTTTCCGGGCTGCCTGTCCATGTTCCAGAAGCATTCTCTCCTGACCTTTTGCCCACATCTATGGCAGGCATCCTCAGAGGTCTGTTGGGCACCAGGCCAGTGGAGTGTGTTGGAAAAAGAACCCTGGTCTGCTTGAAGGAAGTGTGGATGTTGCATTGGCCTGATTGATTCGCCTTACCGCTGCAAAGTCAATCAGTGAGAGTCTCTGCATAGAGATGAAACAAATCTATCTATTTATCTATCTGTGGAATAATGTCCAGGGTGGGAGAAAGAACTCTTGTCTGTTGCCGGTAAGTGGGAATGTCGCCATTGGCCATTGGCCACCTTGATTAGCATTGAGATTAGAGAGGTGATTGGCCAAAACTAACAAAATGAAGTTCAGCAGTGACAAATGCAAGATACTCCACTTGGGAGGGATAGCCAATACTCCAGAGGACAGGAGCAGGATTCAAAACGATCTTGACAGATTAGAGAGATGATTGGCCAAAACTAACAAAATGAAGTTCAGCAGTGACAAATGCAAGATACTCCACTTAGGCAGGAAAAACGAAATGCAAAGATACAGAATGGGGGACGATGCCTGGCTCGAGAGCAGTACGTGTGAAAAAGATCTTGGAGTCCTCGTGGACAACAAGTTAAACATGAGCCAACAATGTCATGTGGCGGCAAAAAAAGCCAATGGGATTTTGGCCTGCATCAATAGGAGCATAGTGTCTAGATCAGTGTTTCTCAACCTGGGGGTCGGGACCCCTGGGGGGGTCGCAAGGGGGTGACAGAGGGGTCACCGAAGACCATCAGAAAACACAGTATTTTCTGTTG